>NC_066345.1:6018119-6334550 GCF_024516045.1 Bombus affinis
GGACGCCAAAAAGGAAGATCGCTGCGACGCAAGAAGAAAACAGGAGGAATTTCAACAAAAGACGGAGGAGTGCGAAGCAGTACCTAAGGGGAGATTTGGTAGCCATTAAGAGAACCCAATTTGGCCCAGGTTTAAAACTCGGAGGAAAATTTTTAGGTCCGTACCGGGTATCACGAACAATGCGGAATGACCGGTACATGGTGGAGAAAGTAGGGGAGCATGAGGGGCCTGCGCACACATCGACGACCGCAGACTTCATGAAGCCTTGGGTCCTCAACGCCGAAGACGACGCATCCGACGATAGCGAAACTGAAGACCACATCTGAGGGCAGATGTTATTGCAGGATGGCCGAATGTAGTATCGGGGCCAAGAGACCTAAGGTATCGGCCGAACCGTAAACAAAGTACCGTTCATCATCAATGTACCGTTGGCTCTTTTTAAGTGTACAGTTTTCGTGGAAAGGACTTGCGTGACCTTGACCACGGGCGTTTCGGGATACCTGTTCCGAAGGACGGAAAAAGGCAAAGAGACGTTAGGAAGAGTGTTAGTTGAGATGCCGGAGTGGACGGATGCAAAAGGTGTGCAGAATGTGCAGAATGTGCAGAGTGTGCAGAGTGTGCAGAGTGTGAGTTGAGAAGCGAGAGCGAGCGAGTGTGGAAGCGGAAGAGTATGAATTGGGAAGTCAAAAGCCGCCTGTGAGAATAGGACGTACAACAGCATTGTAATCATTTCGTTGCTTCGAATATCATTTATTAAATCAAAACATCATTACTTGTCCTTTCCTTTAAGACCCATTTAGATACTACATTTACATGTTTCCAGATAAAATGGACACGCTGTATATCTCTCATAGAAAGAAGACTAAAAAGGAAACACTCCACTGATCTCACTAAAGAAATAAGATAGTCAAACTCGAAGATGGTATCCCGCTGGGGGTTGGCAACCCAATGTTATTTAGTAATTAAGCTAAAAAAATTTACAAAATGTCCAGCTGGACAAATTGTAAAGTACAAATTAAATAATAATAAAGAAAAACAACGCTGTATATACATATGAAACAGATAGAAAGGTCGATTGGAACCTCTCCTGCAAGATTTTATTTTAATGATTTGTCTATAGGATGGCACATATAATTGCAATTATTATTCCGGGAATATTTATCGGTAACTGTTGTACTTATTTTGGTTCGTTTCCGTCCGAAATTTTACAAATCTAAGAATCTTCTAAATATATATTTTAAAAGAGTAATCTCCATTCAACCTGGGGAAAGAAAGTATAGAATTAACAATTTACAACAGAAAAGTAACTCTTGCCTAAAATATCTTTTTACGAGTGTCACAAATTGTAATCATTATAAATTCGTAACATATTTTTCAGATTCAATTTGAGTTTCGAGTAATAGTAATTAAAGCTGTATTATAGTATTAAACATTATGATCGTAGTATTTTAATAAAAGCTGTGGACAGAAGTCAATAATAATAATAGTTAACGCACTAAGTTTTAAGCTTGATAATTACTGAACAGTAATAACACGACACTCTGTATATACATACATGTGTGTCTAAGTATGCACTTACTACTGAGAAGTTAATAAGCGCATATATAATATTCTACTATAATACTAACGTCAATTCAAATTTTCACAATGACTTGGAAATCTTTCGTTCTGATTCCATGAAAGTTTCCATTTCAACTTGAAATACGATGTGACTTCGAAGTAAGTACTATAAGATAAGTAGTAAATAAACTATAACATGTAGTATAAAGCACTCACTGCAACATGCACACACACTTTTGGCCTAAGCCTATGTGCCTCACAAGAATTGCGCGTGGCTACCAGCTCGTTATTGCCTGCTGAGCTTAATTTTAAACAGAAAACTATCGATGCTCGGTTCTCATCGCCGATAGCTCTGTTTCCTTAAACTATCTACACTTATCCTAATGCAACGCTTATTCTAACTTATACAACAACATTGCAATATCGTTATTTTAATTAGTGCATACGAGGTTACAATTAAAATATCGTCCATCTTTCCGAAGGACTAGTATAGGTACGCAAACATTCTGTATTATTGTGAAATAATACAGAAAGAGAATTGAATTTGTTATTGAAATATTATAATATATAGCAATATAATATATAATATATAATGAAATAAATGTTATTGAAATATTATTGAATTGGGAATGTCACTTTTATTCTCGATGTAAAGATATCAAGTAAACTGTTGCATTGGAAAGAAGGCGAAGCGGAAGCAATAGTTGTGCCCGTAAATATCTCTATAATAACGGTATAATGTAATAGATGCTGAAGCATAAGCTAAACGTAACAGAGAATGGAATAAAAGATCAGGGTGAGTACTAACGTTATTGGTCATAGGGAGTGAACAAATGTTACGCGTCCATGGTGATATCGCGCGTATTGGCGACAGTAACATCTTTTAATACTTGCGATGAACGAGTGTTTTTATATTCCGCTACAGTTTAATATCTACGAATTTACTTGCGTCGTCGTTTCTCTTTTCTCTTCCATCTTTTCTTTTTTTCTTCTCTTGTTTCTCCTGCTCGTCACCGAACGGCCACTCGAGGTACTCGTAAAACGGATAAAAATCGTGGCGCGATGCAACACCGGTAAAGCATTTCCTTTTTTTCTGCTTCCCTTCCGATCACGAGAGCCATTAAGCTTTTCCACTAGACTCTGTCAAGTGTCTACTAATATAGGTTCCACTAAATCATTCACGCTTCCTGCGTTCGTAAAAAAATGTACCAATCCACGCACCCCGCGCTGTTTGTAGTGCCTTAAAAAAGAAAAGTAAAAATACGTGCCGTACGCGTTGTATTAGCGAGCATGCGACATTTGTTTCGCGTTACTGATTTACTTGAACAAAAATACGAGGAAATTATGTATATCCATATGGAAATATACGTGGGCCATTAAGCTACAACGAATAAACGTGACAGGAAATTTTTGATTGACGAAAGAAGACAAACGATAGCGAGAGAACCAGAAGCGCTTCGAACGAACGGTATTGCAAATTAAATAATGCTATATACGAAAGAAAATTATGATATCACAAGTCGATATTTGCTATAAATACATAAAAAAGAAGCCTATGGTTTTTTTTTAACGTTGTCAAAATTCATTTCTTTTCTTTTCTACAACTACCACCAGCTTCATTTCGGTTAAGTTTCGTCAATTTTATATTTACGTTTCCTAATGTCTCTTTCTACAATCCTCGTTTTATTATTCCGAATTTTTAAGAATCGATATTTTAGAATGGAAAACTTCTTTGTAACTTCAAAGCGATTTGCTCATTAAGAAATTATCTGAGCTCTTGAAAAGACTGTACCATATTGAAAACTTCAAAAATTGTTTCAAATAAAGCGTATCTTCCATCGAACGAGATAAAATGCGATGGATACAATCTTTTGTAAATTGTTATATCGTTTTTGCACTTTTCACCTTTTCCAAGCATTTCTCAGACATTTTTATTCACCTACAATACGCATCTTTGAATACCATCCGTGACTATTAAAAGTCTGCGTTTGCTAGCCAAGTGCAAGCTACTATCAGAGACTTTCAATAGATCATGTTATCATGGCGTATAATCTAACGAATTGTGGGCTCGCCAAAACTATTAAACGTGTGCAGATCAGCGAGTCATGACGTCCTTACACTCGGGGATTCCTAGTGTGTATAGATTTGTTCAATTATAACACACATGCATGGGCCAGTAGCATAAGTAGTTACTGCCAAATGTATTCGACGTTGTATTCTCAAATATACTCAAGCCGAACCGAGTTAGATTTTTTCATCGATGTCAAATTCATCATCAACGAATCAGAAGATTAAGTTGAACCGAATCGTATTGGGTTGGCCAACATGTAATGCAGGATTTTCCCATGAGAGATCGTTTTTGCTGTTTTTAAATCGGAAAACTTCTTAACATATAAAAAATACACGCGTGGCCTAACAGTTGAGACTTTAACGTGTGATTAGAAAAAGACTTCATTTCGTTTGTTTAAATATTTTTACTCTTTACTTCGATTCAAAGATGAACAACGGGAAGATGTATTTTCGTGCAATTATGTTTCATTATTTCATTTGATTATTTTCATTATTCTCATTTTTATTGTTTATTATTTTATTAGAAATAAAAATATGAAACAACGCAAAAGATTGCTGATATGTATGGTGACGGTGATGTGAACAAAAGAATAGTGCGAAGACGATTCAAAAAGTTTCGTGACGGACATTTCGGTGCTATCGGTCATAAACGTTCCGGCTGACCTATCGAAACTGGCAACGATCAGGTCTATAGACCAAATGAAAATAATCCACGTTATATCGCGCGCGTGAGTGAAATGTTAGGAACACCGAATGAGGAATATCGAGAACAATTTGTATCAACTTGATATAGTCTCATATCGAAAATTCTCACAATACTTTTCGACCAACCCGATATAAAACTTCGGTTGAACTGACCACTTCCATAATATGCGGATCAGGCTAGCCTTGGCGTATCACGCGCGAAGTATAAAAAGAATTAACACGTTCCTTTCTTTCTGATTACATTTTCATTACCCTCTCCAATGGCCGGTGTATGCTGACAAAGAATTTTCCTTTAAATTTATTTCTGTATCGTAAAACTTTTTATAGAAGTATATATCTACAATCGCTATAAAATTTTTAATACATTTTTCTCAACCAAGTCAGTCAGTATCATATACAATATGACCATACATTGGAGATTGCCATTTAAAACATTGTCCAACTTCTAACGTATCTCTATTTTTAGATTGTTCGTTATGAACCGCTGATTTCGAATAAATCCGTAGTTACAATTTCGTGATTTAAACACGTTTTTAATGTAGTTCTTTAAACGAATCGCATGTATGATCCTATAGAGCTATTTTCTCAGCTGTGATGAAACTAGTCGTGATAAGACAAAGTAAATAAATTCATCTTTTTTGTATGTGTAAGTTATTTGTTTAAGTAATGAATAATAAGCAATTATAATAGTATCATAATAAATAATACGTAACTTTATAATTTTATTGGTTATTGTTGAACGAAAATCTAAGAAAAAGAATAAGTTAACTCTAATTATATGCACATCTTACTTTGTGCTTACTTACTTACCTTCTCCTTTGGCTCTACGTAGAAATAATTGGAAGGTAAAGCTCCATTCGTGACATGTTATTCTGACAACTATGCAAGTACTCGAGCACGCTACTCTGTGAGCTCTTCTCCGGTGCTTCGCATTGATTAACAGTGGTAAAAGAGTAAAACAAGCGGAAAAATTCTAAAAAGCTTTGCATGAACAAACACAGACAAGAGTCATTGATTGATCCGAGAGCTTTAAAGAGATTAATGATCGTAAAAGTATGCATTTCGCTTAGAAAAACAAAAACTGTTCTTCTTTTACGCGTACAACGTACGCACGTTTATTATTTTATTAAAATCCCTGCTATTTAATTATCTGAAATATCTATTATCTAAAATAGCTGTTTTATCTCTTTTGTGGGATTTAATTCTGTCGTGGGATTTGTGATGTATATAAACTTGTTATTTCATTTAAATATACATGTATTTGATTAGATTTCCCGAAATCATATGCAGTTAACCATTTTCTATCCATTCGTATATAATAATCATAATCTTCTCGAAAATAGATTAATTAAATGATAAGAAAAAGTGTGTTCCCTCTCTTATATTACTTATAGCAAGATTATACGTACTTATTATATGTATATGTTTAATCATCATGTTCGCTTAATCTGCTATCGATATATCTCTGATTTAGAAAAATGCAGGTTTTTTTTTTATAAAGATACTCTGATGGTTGTTAATTGAGCACGGGAAAAAGTTAGAGAGAAAAAAGAGGTAAAACAAGTGCGAGGAAACAGATTGGTACGAGTGTATATTAAGCATATATGCAAAAACGAACATACATACATGCAACCAATCTACGTGGCATGCCACAGAGGTTTGTACAGGTATATATAAAATGCTTCACGATCGTCAAATAAAAAGCAAAAGCATGTAGCACGAAAACATGCGCCATAAAATTCACATTAAAAAAAGAGAAGAATATGCACGCACAGTAAAGAACGCAACGTCCTGTGACGTATTTCACGAGGGAAAAAACGGTACACGAAGAAGATCGGCGAACAATGAGACTTTAGAATAAGAACGAGCCGTACGTAGTATGTGTAGATTGGCAACGTCCAATCATTTCTATCACTTCGAGTAATCGTACTTTATCGTGCGATTTCTTTTTCAGATTCTAAAAATGTGTTTCTAACATCGCATGAAACTTGAAATTTGCGATTTAAATTTAAATATGTAAATTGGCGAAAAATTTACTATACTGATAAAATTAGAATTTTACAGCTATACAAAAAGAGCTTCTATTAATCTCATGCTACACTTTGGATGTCTCCGCATCCTTTTTTTTTATTTTTTTTTTTTTATTTTTTCTAGATTCGTTGCACTTAATTAACATTGAAAACAAGTTTGCGCCACAGTAATTAATTTCGAATTCCCGTAAAAGTTTAATCAGAAAGTTTTACCGGTTGCACGAAGGAGTATCATGAAAGTGTCTTTTTAAGACGCCGTAAAGGCCGAAGCGACGAGTGAACTTAAAGATATGGAGGAGTAGATGCCAGCACCTTAATCTTTCCTACGGAAAAGTTTCTCTCGTCGCAAATCTTTCCTCGCACTTCGTCTTCTATTCCCCACCTTCTCCGCAGGGAATACGGCAACGAGCGTGTAAATCAGGAGACATTCGACTTTTTAAACAGATTACGCTATTTTCCGGGAATGCGATGAATGTTATACCATACGTTTGCTACAGCGTTCGAGAAATTGAAAAATTTTACGAAAGCGGTCGCTGTTTCTTCGTTATTACATCAATTTCGCACAGCGAGAAGCTAACCGAGTCACAGATACTATTTACAGGTACATGTTTTTGAGCCATTGCTCGAAATCAAGTCTTGCACGGATGGAGTCATGGTATTAGCTAATAGATGGCAGAAGATTATTAAACAGAATATTGCGTAATTGCTTTAATTGCATTATTGCAACATATTGGAATAAAATTCGCAATTTATATTGAAGTATGTTTACGATTTAACCAACAAGTCAGGCATTTTTCTCGTACAAAGGCAAGATAATATCGAATGTTTGACGACGTTTGAAAATATGTTACTGCTAATAGATAAAGTTTGACACGTCTACTAACCATAAAAGCCATAAATTTAATGATCTAGTCGCTATATTTATTGCCAATCGTATTTCAGTTAGTTCTATCTGTTCGTTATAGTTGGATTATGGATTAACGTAAATGATGAAACACATAGGATTGTGATATATCGTACGAGGCTACGCAAATGCAATAAATGTAAAATATATGAGAGTTGTTCGATAAGTTTTACCAAAACCTACCGTGCTCGATAATGAAAAATAATTATGTGAATTATAAATGATGGAAATGACAATTTCTTTGATAAAGTTATTAAGAATTCGTACGAAGAAGTAGAACGAGAAAAAGAAGAAGATGGGGCAACAATTATTCGATAATGAAGAAAGATTTGAAATATAAATTAAATACTTTCCGTTCGCTACCTGTCAAAATTCTATAGCCATAAATTATGCATAATGTTAATGTTGCATCTTCGAGGCTAATAAATCTTTCAGCATACGGCGATCTAGGTAGTCGTAAATCGTCTTTCAAATTGTCAAGTCCGCCATCCCTTGCACCCCAATACACCCATTGTTCACCACTGGTAAAGCGCACATAACTCCAGAACCAATTGCAGAACCACATCCCAACGTCACTCTCTCGGTCAACTAAACGGTTACAGACTTTCGAAAATCGCAGAATGTCACCCCTTATTCTCTTCCGTGTCGACAACATGTTTATCGTCCAACTGTCACCGTATAAGAAATTTTTCTAACTTTTCACCTGATCATCGAACGTCGTATACTCATCCCAAACTGTTACTCAATCTTATTGCGATAGGTTTCACGATAACGTCACGCTACCGTTATCGTTACACAACATCGATATTAGAACAGGAGATACTAGAACGATGTGCAAACTACCATCGAATCATAGCAATGCCCCAAATAACTTGCACACCGTATAATTTATTCTCAGGCATCAGATCTGAGGGTTTATTATATAACATGTGCGCGACTTTTAAATGGAAATATTTCATTTTCATAAAATCACGGAGCAAGAAGGTAAACACAAACGTAACAGAGGATTAACTGATGAAGGAAACGAAGAACAGGTGGAGAGCCGAAAATCCTTCTGAAAAGAGGTTACTCAGAGGATTTCTCAATTACCAGAGTGGAATGTGTGATGAACTGAAGAACAGAGACGCTAGCAGGACGAACGAGCGACCGAGCCGAAAGTAGAGGAGTGACAAGCAGCCCGACGGGATTTTAAGCTCAAGACGTCACGGGAGTTTAGTGAAACGGTTAAAGGAGCGACCTAACGAGAAGTCCCTTTGTCCCAAAGGATAACCTTCCTCTCCATTAACTGGTCCACGCGATAAAGTCCCTGATGTATCAAGGAATCCCCAAAGAACAAATTAGGCAAATCCTATTTCAGATCGAATTTCCCCACTATGCTAATTGTAGAAACATTATGATCACGGCGTTATACAGAGTGTAACAGAATTCTCAATACAGACGAGGACGAGGCGATTCTTCGTACAAAGACAAGGCAAAATTGTAAACTTTTTTCGTACGATGTTTATATCATTTATTTTATAATTGAGAATTATGAATAGAATACAAATCTATTTGCTTATTAATAAGAAAGTTCATTCTAAGATTTTAACTTGCTTTTGTATCACGAAATCCATTGTACTCCGTACATTCCTACGATGAATAATTTATATATGTATACGTATCTTATCTTTCTCTTTAAAACGATCTTGAATCAATATATCGAATGAAACTGAATGTACTATAAATGGAAAGAAGCTTATTCGCATTTTTCAATAAAATATAATTTTAATCTTTAATTTAAATTTAAGTTTGTTTAGAACACTATAAGTAACTGTTACTATATGAAATTTTAAATTTCTATTAATTAAATAGTTGTTACAAAACACTTGTAACTATTACACTTTTTAAATGCAAACAATGTATTAACGTTTTTTAAGGGATCTGATAGTGATACGAATTTTGCTGAAGAGACGTTTAACGATTCTTTTCATTAACTGTTTTATATGATATGGCCTTCGAACGTATCAGGATAATCTAAAGAAAGAATTAGGTAAGCTTGGCGTAAGTGCTAGGAGCTTATAGCGGAGTATGAGACTATCTGATATGAAACACTATTCGTCTCCTATTCCAACTTCAAATCTCACGTGGTTTCTATTCTTATCTGTTACCTCTTCTATTATTTGTTTTATTTATTTACTTCTACTTTCCCTCTTCCATTTTCATATTCCCTTTAGTTTCTTAACATTCGATATGCAACAGTTTATAAATATCTTCTAAATTTATATTCTCCTTGCTCCTTCTGCATTTGTTACATTTTTTTACAATGTCTCTCCATTTCCTCCCCTTTTCCCCTTTTCTTCTTTTTCCTTTGTACATATACATTGGCACGCGAAAGTATTCCTATACTTGTCATTCATGAACATACTACGTTATGCTATACGAAATATTTTAAAATTTCATTAGTACTATAAGTAAGTTATAATATATATAATTATTAAGATTCTGGAAGTGTATACAGAAGTTACAAAAGTCCCAATATTTGGTGGGATCATCCTCAACACGTTTATGTGTTTAAGGCGACCAACACCGTAAGTGATAAAAAGAATAAAGTGATTCACATCGTATATTAATTTTTTATTACATATAAGTTTGCAGTAAATATCTTGCAACTGTAACGTACATCTTCAAATTTTGCCATTATAATCGTGGCAGTCGCGTTCTCATTATACTATTGACCAAATACCAAAATGTTTTATTACAATATTTATTGCAATATGCGCATACAAATTTTCTACGCTAAGTGTGCGATCACTTTTGTGGGCCACTATATACACTTTCATGCGTATGTCTATTTTCGCGCAACATGTGCGTGTGATTAAAGATTGTTCGCTAGTACGAAAATCCGGTATTTTCATAGCAGCAGCATCTTGCTTTTGGGGAAAAGGAGGACAGAAGAGGCCATTATATCTTCCGCACGAATAAACGTAGGTATCCATCTAGGTGCCTCCTAGAAACCCAGGAAAAGCACGAAAGAAAGAAGACGTGGAATTAATTTTGATGCTGTCAGTTCTCTACCCCGTTTCCTTCGAAGCTGAGTTATAATTTAGCATCATACCGAGTGCTAAGCGAGTGGATAAGACCGATGAAAGTGCAAATCGGAATGCAGTATTTTAAACTGACCTGGATTTTCTGTTTCACTGATAGGAAGAATATTTCGTTTGCTACTTTCAGAGTTTCCGAATGATCGATATTTAAATGAGTAAGATGTTACAATCAGGTTGTGAAGAACCAATATGTCAAAAAGTGGAACAAAGATTTACACAAGGCTATATTTAATTCTTTAGTCAAAGTTATTTAAATATTGACAATTCAATTTTGATGGAACAAATGTCCGTAGCGAACAATACGAGTATATTCTTCGATATATTTCTTTCCTATACAAGTAATCCTATTGTTAAACTTGTAAACACTGACCGATCAAATTCGATAACTCTAAATTCTGTCGGTCAAACACTTTCTCTTCCTTTTTTTTTAAATAAATAAAAGCTTGTGTTATTTTGTTGCTATTTAATTTATATCATGTCAGATTTCCTTCCTCATCTGTTCCAAGAAGATATATATGTCTACTGCTAAAATATAATCGAGTTTTATCGAAATCTTCCCCTATTTTGTTGTGGTATTACGAGAATAAGATGATCAGTTTGACTCAAATCCGATAGAACATGAGAACAAAATTAATTAACGAGAGGAAGCCAGAAAATAAAAATAATCTTCGAGAAGCGATAAAATTATAATATCGCAGAAAGAACTTTCAATAAATCGTAGAAATCTTGTAACGTCAATGTCACAATGCGTTAAGGCTATTATACACGGTGCAGTAAAGATATCAGACAATATAAATACTAAGTAAAAAATTGTTTGCTCCGTTTACATTGACATTATCGAACACTTTTATTTCTGCCAATAAAATACTTTTTACTTTTCCATTGTCTTACTTTTACCGATAAATAAACATTTTTAGGATCCATATTGGATAAATTAATCTCTCCATGTTTTATATTTGTGCAATTCCTATTAACTTTCCGTCGGATTGCGTAATCCATTTTATATTTTGAAGACAAGATAATATGTCCTTTTTGTTAATACAAATTTAGTGATGTTATATGTTAGATATATGCGGATCGAACGTGTCCATGAAGCGTAATGAATTTTTAACAGACTAATCGATTTGGAAAATATACAGAAAAATAGGAAAATTGAGAATGCCTGCTCGATGCATTCTGTATCTTCTTATTACCTTGTATGTGACGCGTAATTCACAAAACGTGTTCGAACAATTTGAATGATTCTGTAACAGTAACAAGACTGGCGCATCAATCACAGTGCGAGTTAAAATTAGGCGCGCAAAACCAATGGCTACTATAAATTCATAAACGTCGCTTTGAATGAGATGAATTTCGGTAACAGCGGTTAGAAGCATCAACGGAGCAGGAGAAAAATTTTGCTCGGCCGCAACCGTTTTATAGTGTCGTATACGCAAGCTACGACGGAAATTCGTGAAATTGGTTTCGCGATGATACCGTCGTTACCAACACTGTAATAAAACGGCGGTGGCCGACAGTAGCAGGCTCGACGCGACACGAGACGACGAGATGCTGCTAAAATTTCGGAGACGACATAACCCAAATCAGTCAGTACTGCAATTGCGACAATGCCGATGGCTGTGAGTCGCGGAAGGAGGACGACAGACGGCCATGCTTGACGACAGAAATAAAGAGAAAAACGAAAAGGAAAGGGACGTGAAAAGGCAACCAAACGTTATATCGGACGAGCGAGAGGGAACAGGCGGAGAAAAAGAGAACACTCCGGGCGAAACATCACGTTCGACCTCACATCGAACCAGAAAATTGTACGATGCGCAAAACAGACTCGAACCAATTTTTTTCCCTTCTTCCTTCCACCTCTTATCTCTCTTTCTTTTTCTATCTCGTCCCAAATGTAAGCTCTTTCTCGCTTCTCCAGTGGCAGCCTAGCGGAACTAGCGAGCTTCAAAACGAAAATCTATGCAATCACGGTTATCGCTGTTTGCTCGCCCTTACCGGAATTCAGAATCGAAAAATTGCACTGGGGATCAAAGAGCCACTTTGATCGACGAAATAGATAAGTGCGCGATCCCTTTATGCATCGTTAATGAATTTTGAATCTTCGACACGAGAAATCGAGCAAATCGCCCGATGGAAACTTTATCTCGAATATTATGATTTTCAAACGTCGTTATGGAAAGCGCTACTAATAAATTCCATTACACGTACATATTTAAGCGTACGTATAAAGCGATTTGAACGTCGACGGATACAATCGCGATCATTTCAACTTTTCTAGATTTATTCTCGATAGAATCCTGTAAGATGGTCTGGTAGATGTAGAAAGATATAACGTAATCGCATATTCCTAATTATAATTTATGATGGTAATCTACCAATAACATTCCATTTATAGCAGTTTATTTATATTTACATTCCGGTCGATTAATTTAGCCGTAGCCCCTTATAGAAAGCCTAAGAGCTCATTGTAAATAAATAAATATCTACGCATAAAATTATAACAAGATGCGAGCATTAATGATATTATTAAATTTGAACTATTCTTGATTCTAATTTGATTTCACTACATCGTACGGCACTTAACTAAATCACGCTAAATGATGTCTATTTGTAGATAAGAAAATGCAATGAATATATCGCAATCGAAGATCGTGTTAATATAATACAAAAAGCTTTTTACGATCCATAATTTCGTACAAAATAAGAAAAAGATCCATTTGTAATTACGTAATAAGAATATTCAGTCTTCGTATCTTTAATTGTTAACGAACTCATGTTACTTAAGTACATTGTTATTAACGACGAAACGAGATATTCTAAGTTACCTTCTTAAGAATTGAAATGGTGATCATCGAAGTTAGTAGTTCCCTTCGGCACTGACACATCGAAGTAGGTATTTTTATCATTCCTGAAAGCAGAGCTAAAAATATTCATCCTCCGGAAAGTTCGATTGATCGGTTATACGTTTCCGAATGTTTTCAGGTGTATGAGAGTGGCAAACTTCGCTAATCTTGAGAGATAATAAGCGAAGTGAAAAGACCAGAACTACGCTAGAACTTCTTCCGCAGAAAAATTCGTTATGAGATAATCCAGCAAAAAAGTGGTAATGGAGCAACCGCATAACGCCCTTGTTGAAGATATTGTTGGTTATTTAACAATTACCTCGTATCATCTAACCTAATTAAGATGCATTTAACCTGAATATTCTAATACGGTCCGTGGATGGCATTGCATACATAGTTTACTTATAATTTATCAACGCTAGCAATCTCAATTATAAAGTTAGCAGTCTCATTACTTTTGAAATAGGCGGCGTATAGTTAGTTTAATACCTTACACGACATATTACATGTTACACGACATATTACACGTTATATGTACACTGTGTACAATATACACACGCAGGATGTCCCAGTACGGGTAGTACAACCTTGTGAAAAAATAAATCGAAAGTATAGAATAATGATTATTTGTTCGCAGCTTGGGTCTTGAGAAAATGAAGCTCGAAAATTGGTCGCGTGCTTCCTTTGCACTTGTCGCGCTTTAACCGCGCTATAAGCAATGCTATTAGATTGCCTTGTACCTGTATTTACAATCGAGTAAGCGATGTCACGCTTGGTTTTGGTGGAACGGTGATCTCAGCTACAAAATTGAATCTTTTTTATGGGATTGTATCAAAGAATTTGTGTATGCCGTAGAGTATAGAAATCGTGAACGATTAATAGACGTAGAAATAATAAATTCTTTCCGACAGACTTCACACTGACTATCCACAAATTTAAACAAAAACCGAGAAGAATTAATTTTTACATCTAATGTGCGTCAAAGGATTATACAGGGCATTTGGGCAAATGCGAATTCAAAATTTATTGGCAACAATTTCGTGATCTCGTGACTTGACGAGCAGCAATTCGTTCGGGACAAAATGAACGATAATTGCAGCAATTTCTTCGTTAAGGTAAACGTTGCTTTCGTTAAAATGTAGTATTAATTAGTATTCTTTATAATATTGTCAAAATACTAACGTAGAGTACGATCGGTTAAATCGAAATTATGGCAAGTGCTCGAAAAATGTCCAGACAGGATTTTCTCGAAAACGAAGCCGCGAACAAGAAATCGCTAATCTTTATTTTCGATTTATTTCGTCGCGAGGAATCCACCTATTCCAGGTTGTACCGGGTTGCAGAAATTGCAATCGAATTTCGAAGATCAAATACAAATCTTTTTTTACAATACAATAAAATTAATCCTTCCTACGTACAGTGTGTCCGTTTTATCTGGAAGCACGCAAATATTTCGAAAACTATGGACGATATAACAAAAAGTTTGCAGCAAATGTTGTACAATTTCGATGGGGACATATGCCGATATTTATTTCATCTTGCAATAATCTTGAAAAGCTTGGTGAAAGAAAAGCTTTGCGGTTATATTATTAAATGGGAACCACACATATTTCTGTTCCTTATTCTTGTGATCGAGATCGAAATATATTCAAAACACTTCTCACTTGTATTTTTGCATAAATCACTGTCGAGATATGAAATCTCAAACTTGATATACCGCAATTCTGCTGACATTGGCGTGATCCAACGTACGCCACGGTCTGGTAGCTCGGCCAGACTTTGTAATTCATCGTGAGGCACTGAAAATAGCCAATTGTGTCTATACGTGTGTTTGTACTAACTACTGTTCCCAAAACGATTAGTCGTTTGTCCTTCTATATGTTTGGAAAGGAAATTTTCCATTCTTCTCAAAAATTAATATCTCTATGGTAGTCTTTTTTACAAAAAATACGAGTAGTGTTTTGAAAATGTTTTCACGTCGATTAGAAAAATATGGAATAAAAAAGTTATAGTTCCCATTTAAAAATATAACCGTGACCTTTTCAAGGGCTTTTCAAGAGTATTGCAAAATATTGTAAAATAAATATCGGCATATGTCCCCTTCGAAATCCCACAACATTTGTTTTAAACATAGTTTTCGAGATATTTCCGTGTTTCCAAGATAAAACGGATACATTGTGTACATAGTATAGATTACAGTATTGTTATTATTACAGTACAGAATGTAATTCTTTCTGTCGTAAATAAACGTACAAAATTAATATTTAACTGTATTGGTTGATATATCGTTTACGATCATAAATACGATGGTAAATAGAAAAATAAAATTGCATAAAATATAACAAAGGCTACGTATCGTTATCGCAACGAAGATAACAATTGTTTTTAATTCTCCCGCTTTCAGGATTGACACTATCGATCGGAAGGAAATTGAACAGCCCTATAAACCTTAATTACAATAACTTCTGCTAAAATAAAACGCTCTTTGTGCGCTTACCGTTGCACGTAATTACTTTTGTCCACTGCATATTTTTCTACGTGCACCTCGACGTAGAATTTCATAAACAAATTTTGACTATAAAGACTTCATACATTGTTCTCTTGCCAGTATGTATTTCGTATGTATTTAAATAATCGAATTCATTAATTTTCTTTCACAATTTCCAATATTTAGCTTCACTTATCGAAAACTGAAAACAATTTATAGCGATATATGTAACAGCAGCATTGTAAAATGGTAAAAAAGAAAAAATTACGCGATTACTTATTTTCCTATTTAAGTAACTGGAACGCGAGTGTATGGTCGAACAGCGTAAATAAAATTCATTCTTTCAAATTATGATTTAATTGTAGCAATATATTAAACATTTCTGCTTTATTCTACTACGCTTTTCGAAACGAATTAGTAACTTTAATTGCTCAGTGTGATAATGCTTTAATCGAACCAAAGACTTCACAAGTCGGTAAAACATTTATGTTGTGCATTTAAGTATATAATATGCATGGTATGATTACAGCTATATTTCACAAAAATACAATACAATAATATTGATAGATCTCTCTGTTAATTTTAGTTAGTCTGTTTGCCAGATTTAGAGAAACGTGCTGATCTGAATGACACGAGTGATTACCGAGGTGAGCTAGTTTCGAAACTAGCGGATTTTTCTGGTTTTCTATTAATTGCTTCATTCATTCAATCGCTAAATTCAGTCATTTTTCGTTTTATTATAAGTATCATTAAACGTATCATGAATTATTACATGTAACGCACAGAGTCTCTAACTGGAAATGTTTTAGGGTTTCAAATTAGTCGTCATACGTTCCATTTGGATTTTATATCTCCAAATAAGTTTAAAAGTAATTTTTTATGCAAAATTTGCTAGTATCAACTCAGTGACGATTTAACGTTTAGTTAAAAAGAGAACATATATCGCTTCGTGTACAATCAAATTAACATATTTCGACTTGTCTTTGTTTACTCAAGTATCCCGTTTGTTGAGCCACATCGTCATTTTTATTTACCTCCGGAAGCGTACTACGAGAAGTAGCTCTACATGTTTGATAATGCAATATCAATAATATAAATAAGGCATAGAATCAGAATATATGCAGTTTCATATACAGTTGTTGAATTGATTTAACAAGCTGATATTATTGATTTAGTATTTTCCAATTGATATAGAAGAAGCAGCGTAGGCAGGTTTCTTAACACATAAAGAACATCATATGTTAATCTTCTTCAAATTCAATATTCATAATGAGATATTACTGTTTGTTTCTTACATTTGTGTAGCTGCTGCAGCATTGGATCTCTACTGAATGTCGATGAATGTTTTATTATATTGCAGTGCAATTAGTGCAAGTTCAAAGTGTTCCACTAATAATTTTTTCAGCGTAGTTAGTAAAAGATTAACAGGTTAATATGAAATCACCTTGTAAGCTACTTTATTAAATTTATTAGGGAATATTACATCAGACATTTTTAATTCATTGGAAAAGTAATCGATACATAATACAACATCAAATATGAGTATTGTAAATATTGAAACTACCTTTCAAACTACCTTTATTCAAACTACCGTTACTCGAATATTTTACTATTCATGGCGAGAGGTAATGTAAAAAGAGCTATTAACAGTAACAGATTGCTCCAAATTTATGATACGAATGAAACATCTGATATTTTTAGGAGTTCGAAAATCGACAAAAATATAGGATAACTTAAATAGCATTCGAAGTTTCCAGCGTCTGACATTTAAAAGAAGAAAGGAACCCATGAACTAATAAATTTTTTAATCACCATTCGTTGATCGAGCATACACGGAAACTATGGTAACTGGAAAATCCCTGTTCTTTTGTAAACTTCGTATATTTGCTGAGAATCTCAATGATAGAAGTATTGGGTACTTCCTCTTTTTACTTTCCGGTTCTTCATGGAAAAAATATCCGTTAAAAGCTAATCTACAAATTTTTATTTTTCCTCACATCTGAAAACGAATTTGATTTCTCCAAACAATTTTATGCAAAAAGGAAAAAACAAAAGAAGGCAGCGTTATTCACAGACCGCATCGTCGTCGTTATAAAAAAATTTCGATTTTCTTGCTAAGTGAAAGGCTCTACGGAGCTTTCATTTTATACTCCAACTCGCTGGCGTTTCTGCTTTCTTCGCATATACAAATTTGATTCGCAAGGATATTTGTCTATTCAGGACAGGATGTTGAATTGTCTCGTTCATTCAAACAATATTTGAATTTATGCAATGCATATAAATGTTAAAATAGCAAGACGGGATCATCCTCAGTGAGAGTATCGTCTTTGACGGTCTTTGTATCATAATTGTATCTAGCATAACGTCGTGTAAAGCTATTTCTCGAGAATTCGGGGGCGTATCAACTATAGTTGAAATTGGCAACGATGTAATTAACATACTACAACTGTCTACTTCGTTTACTTATACCATTTTACTAACTGGATTTCGTTACTTATGACTTATGACAGATAATATACAAAAGAACGTGGAATGACTGACGACAAGTGAACATAGTTATGGTAGAAGAATTTAATTTAAGGATTAAAATTTCTAGCAATTTCATTCCACAGTTTTACGCGCTTAGCTTTCACTCGAACGATCTTCCACTTTCTCACAATTTTATAGGAAAATAGCATCTACGTGTAAAGACACGTTTTGATACTAAAAAAAAAAAGAAAGAAAAAATCATTCGTCCAATACTTGTATCGAGATATTCTACAAATCTGCAAACTTAAAAAGAGAGACTGAAATTCCCGGGTTACCGAAGTTCCCTTGTTAAACGATCATACTGGGCGCCGAATGATCAGAAACGCTCCTGAAAATTCAGAAAGCTCGCTGAAATTGATGATATATTTCCTGACTTAGTTAAATTTCAACACAAAGGAGTACCACTAAAGACGAATGAATAAAATATAAAGGACGAGACAGTTAGAAAGAAAAAGAATTTTCTCTGGACTTATGAAAAGAATTTGTCGCCGAACTTTAAAATTAGAACTTTACCAGGCTTCTTCTGTGGACTTTAAAAACTTTCTGAATATTAACAAACTTTGTTATAACTTTAGACCTTACAACTTCGAATCGCAATCGGCTTGATATTATCAAATCGTGTGCTGACAAATACGTTCGTTTTCTTTGACATATTCCCGATATGTTCTGTAATGTTTAAATACGAGTAACCGAGGAACACAGGAGTCGTAAAAGTATAATTTCATTAACGAGAAAGCACAATACGCGTGTGTAAGTTGATTTTTACGAATATCCTATTTATACGCAAAAATTTAAACCTGGTGTTCGAAACTATCTACATAAAATTAATTTTCTTCGAAGAGTCTGATGATGATGAGGTTGTGTAGTAATAAAACAAAATACAAAAGTTATGATAATGTTGAAGTACCACAGTGCTTTGAAGCATTTTGGGTTGTAAAAAAAAAAGAGCGAGACACGCACGTAATACGGAGATAAAAATTTAATTGTATCTAATAACATCGAGTAAAAATATTGTATAATTCGGCCACGCCACGAATTTAATGTAAATCCTTAATCAAATCAGAGTCAATTTAATTTGATTCTACCGTTTTATTAATTCCACCATTAATGGTTCTGTTCTTTTTTCTAAAACGTACGAAGATTAACATCACGGAAGTAAATCTATCAACGAAAAATCTACTTAATTCTCTTCTTCCTATTAGCGCGAATGAACGTTTCCATTGTATTATCGAAATGCTTTTCTTAAATGCTTGTCACGAGACTTCTTGGAATGTAAATCGAATTTAAATCTAATTTCAGTTCTTTATACCTGCGTAAAATGTTTGGTATATGGAAGAAGATAATTAACGCTATAATGTGCTATTAAAGTTTCATTTCTAGAATTGGAGAAAAAGTTAGCGTTTCGGTTGAAAGTAATTTGAATACTTTAAGAAAATAATTGTCAAGAAATAGTAAAAAATCAAGCGAGACTCGTAATTGTTTTTTCTGGCGTTTCTTCTTTTTCCATTTTTCTCTACATTTATTTTCTTATCGCGTCGTATTCCACCGTCAAGTCGTTAAACCTATAAATTAAGGCACAGACTTTCTACGAACTAATTTATCAGACAATGTATTTTCTGCGACTAATCTATCTTTTAGAATTTGTAAATGTAATTGCTGTGCTCCGGTCAACGCTTGTAGCGTTAGAGTCATCGTCCGTCAGGAACGTACTCCCCAGGTTCACGAAAAACACGACAAGCTTTTCTTTAGAGATCCTCTGTATTGGAGGATTTAGGTGGGCACAGTAAACAGAAGATTCATAGTGTTTTAAATTAAACTTTATCATCCCATAACAATATATATGTTCCGCTTGGACATTGTGTTGCGTGCATGCAGATACGTTGAACATTACAACCTCTATACCCATCGTCCCTTATTTTGCCTCAGAAATATTTCCTTAACCTGCTAAATATCATTCTTTTTATCGACTATGTAAAACTATTTCTTATTTAACGCCTTAACTTTTTTAACTATTTGGTTAACTAGCGCCTGAACTTTTTCAACTATATAGAAACGATACAGAGATTGGAAGCTTTTTCGTATTATCAGAATCGCTATCAAAAATAGTGATTCAGTAGATAACACATGTATTTGTTCTTGGTTTAGGGGATCTATAATTAAAGTTAATGTACGTATATCTCTTTTTGAGGATATTGCGTAATTGGTAGGAGGATCGCTCTCAGATACACTATTTCCTGTGGAAATGTTAGACAGATTTGAGTTCTTATCGTTAATGACAAAGTGCAAGACCATTTCGTACGATAGAAATTGTTATCTACCGTACCGTACGTATGTGTAGTAATGTTTCTACTTATAATATTAGCACTTTCTTGTATTAGTCAATTTCTGCTTCTTCATCTAAAATCAACAAAAAATAATAATAAAAATGTAAAAATTCGACTATATTTAATATTCGTTAACTTCTTGTTCAACAGCCAAAGATTCATCATTTCGATAGTCATCTAAATTAGCAGAACGATGTGTGCCGTGTAGAATGACACTATATGAATTACGTATGATACAGTGCCTTCAAGATTTTAATTATCATTCAATGTGTATTCATATTTTTTTATGTTGTTCGTCAAGGTAAAATATTCTCTGTTTCTCAGGAATTCTCGAAAGTTGAGACTTTAGGATATTTAAACGTCGACAAGATTCAAATAACACCGAGTCGAAACTCCATGACGATTGATTTAATCGAAAACTTGCCGGCGAAGGCATTGAATTCCCAATACCGGTCGTACCAGCGGTACCATTACTAATGAATCATTTCCAACTTTGGACACAACGGCAGTTGGAACATAGACGAACGTTCCAGTTACCACTGCCGATCGTACAGTTTCACTGGCAAAAAAAAATATGATCGATCGTGGCACAGTCCACGCTGTGCTTGGAACGACGAAAATAAATTTGGCAAACGATCCATTTCCCCCGAGAAACGTGGAAATTCATATCGGTGGTTTGCGCGTTTAAGTTTTCTTAATAACAACAATCGAAACTTTTTACGTTTCGTCAATTTTCCACACGTTATATCCATTTCTCTGATATCTTCTGCTACGATTTACCGTTAATTTCCAATCGCTACATTCCAATGCTGTAAGATATGACATTGTTTCCTCAAATAAATTTTCATTCGTCAAAATATCATTAAACGTCAATTAATATTATCATATCAAATAGTCGGTATAAAATGAAACCGAATTTTTTGTACATAGGTCTTGATTAAGCAGGTTGATCACTGCTCAGTATAATTTCTTTAAATCACGTTTATTCTCCTATCATCGTTTAAACCCGCTGAATTTATATTATAACGCTATTCTTTGTTACGAACTTTTTGAATATTCCACCAGTACTTCAAAGAGAATACATGCCGCGCACTATGCGTATTCAACGGGCGTATTCCTATACGAGACTCTTGGCTCGCAAAACTTTGTGGACACGGCTTCCAATGAAACGGTTTATAACACTTCATTACGAAACTTTATTGTAATACTTCATTTCATTGAACACATATTTAATACGGCCCGACATATACATATGGTAGTAACAACTATTACGTTTCAGGAATTCATTTCATTTATCTTTTGGTTGGATTTTATTTCGCTTTCAGTCAGAACTTTGTAAAGTCACAGATTATACACATTCGTCTCGTTATGGATTCCTTTCTAAAGGAAATCAATGGCAACTCTAAGCAAACAACATCTCTTTGCTTTTAATATTATCTTACGTATTCAAATTTTTAATCTTGAGAGACTTCTCTTTCGTCGTGATATTAGATTGACCGTTTCCTTTTAACGCGACTCGTCTTATTTATATCTTTATTTCTTTTATCCTAACTGTCTATATCCTTTATTCTTGAGTACTTCGTCTTTCATTGTTTATCTTCGTACATATTTCTCTTTAATATTAAATTTCATTTTCTTCTTCTTGTAAGCTTTACATTAACGAATTCGCGATTAAAGCTTTTCGAGTTCGGTTCAGGCCAAAAAATAGACAAAGCGAATAAGAGTGGGCGAGAGAGTAGAAATTTCGTCGCGCAAAGTCAACAACGCATGAAAGTGATCATTTACATTGTAAATAATAGAATTTGTATTCTCCATCGATTAAAAACATACAGTTCAAAATAGTTTGATCGGGTTTGTACCTAGACCCGTTCTAATCGAGCAAATCTAAACAATTTGTTGCAGCACGTTCTATCGAGAGAAAATAATTCATATATATATGTTAGTACATTGTTCGTCAGTTGCCAGCAGAGGAGACGCGATGTCTTTGTTCTCCCATCCAGCTTCAGCCACTGTATTTATTTCGCTAACCAGAGTTGAGCTCAAAAAACAACGGTACTTCGCTTCAACTATCTCCGAGAATTGTGAACAGAGGGGTGTAACGGAATCGCTATTAACGAGCTCTTTTCAGCTGATATTAACGAAGCATTGTTCGTTTTTAATTTTAATTTTAAACCCCATATTTTTAGCGTAAATCATATGTGGTGGTAGAAACATGTACAAAAAAAAAAGATAAGAAATAAAAACAAAATACCTTCAGTTGCAAACATTTTCGACCGATTGCGGTAGGAATGTCGAAAGTTTGATTTGTTACCAGTTGCAAGGAAAATCGCTCAATTGCACAGGCAGATCAGCTATCACGTAAAGTAATTTATCGTCGCGTATCTAATCGTTCTTGTGTCGTTAAATGTTACATTCGAATCAGCTCGGATCGCAAAGTAGCATTTCCTATATAGCATAAAAAGCTTTCATCTGCTTAAAAGCACAGCATACAAATGGGGATAAAAATCAGACCGATGTCAACGTATTTACATTATCATATGTAGTTTAAATATAAATTCGTTCACATATCCATAACAGCAACGAGTATCGATACACTGCATTGTCTGCACAGAGATGAGATTCTCGGCATAAATGTTTTGCCGATCAGGAGATGATTACATGCTGCTCATACATGTGGCTAACGATGTGGTTATTCACAGGTAACGTATTGTCTTCCGTATGACAGATAACGAAAAATTAATAGAGTTATGTCGTCCGATGTCAATATGTTAGGTGTGCGGTAAACAGCATCCACGCGTGAGCAATTGGACATCTAAACGTCGCCGGTCTGATGCAGTGCTGTTAAATGGATGTTAGCCTTAAATCTTCTAGCAAACGCTCTAACAAACACCATGACTCATGCATGCCTAGTCAATTTCGCTGTCCTTCCCTACATCATCCTTCTCTGCATCGCTCTTCTCTGTCGCGCTACTGTATTTGCTCATGACAGTTCCCTCGATTCGACGCATTTCTTCTCTCACAATTTCCCTTCAATTTTCCAGGATTCCGTAATTAAATGCTTTTCCGAGTAATTAATATTCGTATCTCGTTGTCTTCTCTGCAAATTTTCAACATTCATCAACCTTCAACATACATCGCCGAAAACAATATACCTTTCACACATACATCGACAAAACAACGTATCACTATTCGATACAGTGTTAAACAATCATTCTGCTAATTTTATACTATCGCAACGTTTGATTATAACGATTACAACGCCTTCGTGTAGTAGCTATTCACGATACGATATCTTGGCTACGTGATTTTATGAAACATATATTTTGGATGCGTATTACGTCTCTACTCTCGTTATAATTTACTTTCACGAAACAATATAAAAGTATAGTAGCATATTGCTTTTGAAAGATGCGCTCCATCGAAGATGCGTTCTAAACTTTGGATGATATAACACGATAACGTGTCAGGTTACACTTTTCCAGTTATTGTCGTGATGATCTTATAACGTATTGTTTCATTTGGAAATATAGAAGCATAGTATTATAGAATACATTCATACCATAATGATATTATTCGAACAAAATTATTTAACAGAAATATTAGAAATTGTACGTAATTCCACTCCGCGTATTATGCACAGATTTAGCCTTGAAAGGTGAACAAAGTCAGGTAGTGCGAGATTATGCGAATTGCTTCGAATGCCAGGAGTAAATTTGGGAGCGGATAGAGTTTCACTGGCAAAGGTGGAAAGTTCGTAGCCTCGAGGCTTGCTGGAAATTTTCCTTCTCCCTCTAAAGTGTAAAATAACTTCCACGTATAAGTAACTAATTTACATCGTCTTGGCGAAATATAATAGTATTATTTAATAGGATATTGAAATAAATGTAGGAAAGGGAGAACGAAAAAATATAAAAAGCATAGCGTGTTTAAAAAGTAGGCACGAAAATATATTTATAAATATAAAGCGATAGGAGAGTTGCCAAATACATTAGACGCGTGACGAACATTTGAAACTGGTAATAGTAAAATAATTTTAAATTAAATGTAAACAAATTTCAATTAAATTGTATCGATATATTGCATCTCTGGCTTGAATCTACCATATTAAAAACTGCAACATCTTATTATTTCAATTATTTCATATTGCCGTGATATAGAAAATATTACAGTAATTCGTTTCTTATTGCGTTGACAATAGGACTTAAAAGTATGTTCGTCACGAAGTTCAATGAAATTACCTCGACGGAATTAATAAAGTGAACCTGATTTCTATCGAAGTGTACAGAATGCGCGTTATCTTTAACATGCAATTCCCTGGACAAGGTTCCTTGTATGTAGGCGAACCGTAATACCGAGCGATATTAAATTTCTTCATCAAGCTTCTCATTAAGTAGTCAGCCTCAATTCACTAACCGATTCGGTATTGTAAAAGAAAACGTTCCAACTTAATAAAACAATAAGCAACGAAATTTCGGAAATTTCTAAAAGACTAAAGCACGTAATTTATATTAAAAAAGCGAAGTTGTCGAAAGAACCAGTAAAGAAAAGGATTTACATACATACGACGAAAAAAAGGAACCTATATTACGCTAAATTATACTTGCAACATATAGTGGTTTGCGAAGATATTCGTATTAGAAAACTTTTACGTATACACATGAGACATAAAACATTTTGCAATTCCATTAGCACCAGTACCATTATACTAGTAATGAGACACGATTATCGTGAGCATATTCGTAAAACTTGAAAAGAATCTACAAATGCATATACATAGAAGTTCCAAGATATTTGTTGGAAACACACACTTGGCGAACATCGTCGAAATATTTGAACAATCAATTGTTCGTTATATTAACGAGCCACAATATTTAGTGAGATACTTTTGGCACCAATTGTATGCTTCAGATTATTATTCATGTTGTATAGTAATTTTTCTTCACGTGCATGATGTCACGTTGGATTAATTTTAATCATGTCGTAGTTTCTACATATACATTTTCAAACTGTACTATTGTAATCGCGATAGCCGTATCTCGTTACAGTATTAACGAAATATCAGACAATTTCGTACGATGCACATTATATGTTCATAAAAATTTTCTTTGGCGAGTGTACAAATACTTTCGTGAACCACTGTACATCGAAGGCATTTAAGACTTTGGCACGTTAAATTCTTCTGCGTTCAAATTTTCAGCTCTTACGCGTACATGCCTAAAACACGCGATTTGTACCGTAAAAGAAAAACACAGTTTCGTACCAAGTATCTAATCTTGCGACAGAAGTAAATTCGACAATTTAGGAGTTTGCTCGTAAGATCTGGAAAATTCATGCTATCGGTCGACACCGAAGTTTTCTTAATAACGAATCCCGAATTCCGACCGTTTCACGAAGTAGGTCGCATTGCATGCGATTTCCTGTAGTTGCGTTTCGTGTGTTCTCGCCTTTTCTATTTTCTAAACTCTCTCCCTTCGCTCCTTTCCCTATACACACTTGCCGCTGCTCTAAGTAGCCTCTGCAACGTAGCAAGGTAAACCGCGCGCCGTCTTACGATACAACTTGTTCCCATATGCAAACTACGTACATGTGCAAAAACACGGCGGAAAGTTACCCTATGGCGAGGCGACTAGAGAAAAAATGCATACCGCGTGCATGTGGACAGAACTGTGCGAAAGGTGAATGAAAAGGGGCTTGTCTGTGTGTGCAACGACTGTATCAGGTGCGTTTTAGTTTTATGCTTGATTCCAAAGCTTGTTTATTACGAATGTTTTACAAATTATTTGCTATAATTGGTGTTACCGGTAATTTGATATAATTAAACCACTATTTGCGATTTTTCGTATAGAAAAACAGATTCTGATGTAACAAAATAGGAGCAGACGAGCTTCGTAAGTTTATCCACGTTGCCTGATTGCTACACTACGTCGATGAGTATCTACTCAATCATTCTTTTCTCATTTTACTTAAAAGTATAATTAATATAATAAAGAAGATCTACTTTTCCTCTACGCAATAATTATGACGTGATATGATGTTCGAATGAATTTTTTAAATGTTTTTTTACATAGTAGCTACTTGTTTTATGTGTTAATGTGCAGTAATGGTAAACATATATCAGATAAATCGGAATCTATAGTATATATAAGGAGATTTATATAATTGGGAAATAATTGTAATTAGGAAAAAGTATTAGGGAGAAATATTAAGAATGCTCATTCCAAAGCGATTAAGCGACGCAATTTTCTTGGATGCATAATTATAGCTATTCCTCTTTCCGCATCCGTTTCAAGCGGCAACATTCTCAAGTTATCTGTTCCAACTTATATGTGCTATGCACGTATCTACCTGTACCTATCTAGCTCTTCGATTGGAGAAACAGATAAAGAATGAGAAATAAACAAACATAAGTCTCGCGAGGTTATGAAGTTCAGAAATCGAATAAATAGAAGATATGGCCAATCACATCTTTCTAGTGGGAATTTGAACTGTCACTAAGAACTTTGTTATAGAACTTCAACTCGTCTTCGCAACGATAAAGCTTAATTTTCTACAAAAGTTTTCTTGACAACCTGACAAGCCAACTTCTATTATCTGCATCTCCGCACGCGTGCATGCTAAACATGGGAAATATGAGAGTATGCGAATGAGTTCGAAAAAAATATCTATACTTTTGCCAAACATTATATATAATTATATTTATATATATAATCGTATATATACTATAATATCACTCATTCGAAAGAGAATTATTCATAACGTTCTCCTTTAGTATCTCTATTTTCGGTTATTGTTTATTGATTAATCCTAGATTGCACACGTGAACAAAAGTCACATCAGTGCGCACGCCGGGTCTGCTAGGCTTATTACCCCCTCTTCCCCAATTTAATTATTATTCTATCAGTAATCATCCAGACTGAAAGATATATTTTTTATTACTTAATGTTAACGGCTCAAAGAATTTTAGTAAAAAAGTGCAGTTAAAGAAAATGTATATTTTATAACATGTAACATACAACATATAGCCGTCAGGCCCAACGCGTGTTCTGCGGGGTTGATAATTTCGTGAAGGATTTCAATAAAATGTGCAAATTTAATTATAAGCGAAAGCATTTTTAGTTAACTGTTATAACAATCACTCGTGGTTACCCTTCACGTTGTTTGGAAAATAATAATGCATATCGTAGGCAGAATGCAACGAATGTTGCTTACCGGATACGTTTAAAACAAAACGGATAAGAGGGCGAGAGCGGAATGATACAAAAATAAAGGAAGAAGAAAGAGGGAGGGAAAGGCAGACGCTAAAACTTGAGGAAATACGGTAAGCAGTGGCACATGGCACGTCTTGTTTCTGTGGTAAAAAGTGTAGCGGCTGTGAAATGACTTTTTGCCCGTGGGCTCGAAACGGTGAACGGTTGAACGATCGCCTCCAGGCAGTACATTTTGGATCTTTTTTGGCGCAAGTTGACCTTACGTGTTAGAAGCGAAAGTTTGGATCGTTCGTTAAGCTGAACGCTTTACGTACTGTGGATTACGACACTTGCCGTTCGTAATTTTCTACCCTTTCTTCCCTCTTACTTCAGTTTGCTCTTAATTAACCACGATCTTCGTGTTTTTCTATCTGACGAAATTTTTCGTACTTCTCTCTTACTTCCTTCTCGTTTACGCTACACACGTTATATCGAAATCATGATTTTCCTTAGATAAACTTGATCCTTTTTATAATATTTTCTCCAATGTTGGCAAAGATTCAATGTATCAATAATATCTCGCTTACTTTCTTCTTGCTTTTTCATTATTTCTACCAATATCATACATAGGGAACACGAGATTTCCGATTATGATACTTGTCTAACGTGTAAAAGTAGCAGATAGTTAAACGAACGTTTAGGTTGATGAAACGCTTGTAGAACAACAATTGCCGATATCCTGTCGATCGAAAGTACTTGTCATGAGGTATGCAAGTATAAATAGGGATTTTTGGCGCGGTTTCTCTTACGAAGCCATCGAAAAACTGTCGAACTAGTTGAGTAGCGATAGACATTTACCGATGGCCTGTCAAAAATTCATTTTCGCGCTTTTCACCTGTCAATACGCGTTACTGTATGCATTCCATGCGCGTTCTCATTCACAAATCATATGGTAGGTACGTTGACTTCCTGTTGCAAACGAAACTGCTCTATTCCTACTAAACTAGTCTCTCTATTGTATATAAAAAGTTGACGATCTGCTACTTTGAAAAGCACATTGCGTGATTCGCTCGTTCGTCTACGATTAAATGTTGCTGACATTTGCGTGTAAAGTATTCGGGTTAGTTGATTTTGTCATGAAGATCTGAGGTATATATATATATAACTTTCGTACGATACATAAATACCCGCTTTTAACCACGAAGACATATCTGGGCCGTTAATTTCTATTTAGTGCTTATTCTTGTGCCTTGTCTTGTCTTGTTTTATTATATAATTTTACATGCTTATCGACTTATGCGTTGTTTCAAAGTTCCATCGTCACATTATCGAAACATTATACGTGTCATCGAGGAGTCACATAGCATATAAATCGATGTTTCGCGAATGATTAACGATTAATTGAAAGTTCGACGACGTTCATTACTACCAACGTTTCATTACGATTATCGATCTATATCGATTAACCCGCAGCGAGCAACGTACGTGGCAAACGGGGCAATAACCAATCGATTTCTTATCGATAAACCATTTACTCTGTTCGTCCGATCGCGTTTTCTTTCTTCAACAAAGAACAATAACAGAGAAAGGGCTAACGCGTAAAGGTTGGAAAGAAAGGGAAAATTATGTAATATCCCTGTACACATGATACGTGACACCGGCGAGACAAAGAAAAGGATAGTTGGCAAATATTTTTACCTTGATGAAGGCCAGAACGATCAACATTGTGTCCATTGACATGTCCCATGCCGTCGATTCCGATAAACGTCAAAAGAGACGTTAACGAAGCGATCATCGAGATCGTCCTCGAAGCTTTAACGGCACGAGCTGCTGGCATTCCTGCTTGCCGGTTCTTTCTCGACGAAAATCGTAGATCGTGTCAGTGAAACGCTGCTAAACCTCAGATATAGGAGAATACAAAGACGTATCGTGATGCAACCGTTCTATTAATCGTATCACTTTGTTTCGCAAATCGGTCCTCGATTAGCGCACCTGGTGCCGCTCGGAGCGCCTTCTGCGTGCGAGGCACGTGCTCCGAGCAGTTCCCGGCCGAACGACTCCGCTCATCTCCGCGTTCTTTCTTCTTCTCGGCTTGTTTTTCTCTCGGCCACGGGTCCAGTAATATGTTCGTAGATCCACGGATCGCAACGTTAATAATCACACTAATAGTATTTGTCTAGAAACGCAAGCACTGAGGGTAATGTTTCAAGGATAAATGGAGACGCATTGAATTGTCATCGAATAAATTATTCTTGCACAGACGTTAACCGTGAAGCTTGTAAATATTCAAAGTTAACACTGACACTGAACGATACGTTTACTCGTCGTATATCGATAAGGAAGAGGGTCCACGACGAGCTCTCCTTCCCGAGGCTGGTCCTGGTCCCTCTGTCCCGGGCCGTAGACTGTCTGCTACCTGGAAATCCTCGGTGTACGGAGTATGCTCCTGCCTCCACCTCCACCTCCACCTCCACCGTCCACCTACAACCCCTCCTCCGAAGGCACCACTTCCACCCACCGCCACTCGCCGCCGATAAACTTCCTACGGGCACCCTCTGACATACACCCCCTCGCTTCCCTACTCTCTGCCGCCTGCAGCCCGCACCAGGAACCGTCTACCGGCTAGCGCCTGCGCCGACCAAACTGTGCCCTGATGCCCGGGCACTGCTGCTGCCACTGCTGCTACCTCTGCTGCTTTCTCGTACCTTCACAAATCTCTCCTCCTCCACCTCTCAACTCCCGTTACCACTCTCTTGCCCCTCAACCCCGTTTGCGCGCTTCCTTTTCTCTATCAGTCCATCTCTCCTTGTCGCTTTTTCCGGGCTTTCCTATCCCCCGCTACACCGACTTCTCTTTCTTGGTTTCTTCGTTCCTTCGTTTTCCCCGTTTCCGTCTCTAACCGTGGATATTTCTGCTTTTCGCCCTTGCCGGGTTTTCAGCTTTCTCCTTCTTCAGAAGTTCCACGGCTGGGAACCGTTCCCTGCTCTTCGTTTCTTCTCGAACACATGCCGTTCAAGTTTCTGTTTCTTTCTTCGTTTCAGCTGCTTGGTCGACCGGTTCGTCGCATCCCTCTTACCTGAATCTGGATGACGCCGGTATCAGGTATAACGAGTTTCGCCGGAGCAACTTCCAGGGGACCGTAATCGGTGACGTCGCGAGCCTATAATGCTGTTTAATTCCGACAGAGGGTTGGAATTTTAGGTCTAACCAGGAACATGACGAATAATAATTGAACTACTTAGTGGTTCCCGATATCAAACGGTCGACGAGGATATTGTTCCGTTACCAATTTGAAAATCAAATTACTACGAGGTTCGGGATTTTTGCGTGTTTTTTAATTGTCGTTTTGTTACCGAATCATCGATTTGGCATATATTACGGATACCTATAATCAAAGGATGTACGTCACAATTTATCTAACCGTAAAATCGCCAATTTTCCAAAAGATTCGTTGCACTTTATTTTTGTCACGTTTCGGTTGAAAATATGTTGTTACTTTAAAATGTAACGCGAGATAAAATATTTGAAAGAGAAAGTACATATACAGAATAATTCAAAAGATTGAAAAGTTTGAAGAAAATAAAGTTGAAGATACAAAGTGAATTGGAATGAAAATTCAGCAATATGCAATAACGACACATAAAATGCACGCATTTCCGTATAAATAAATGTTTGATTTTTATTTAGATATGATTTTAAATGTAGTTGACGAACACCTGTCGCCTTCTATTCTCTGGTATAGCGGTTAGAAGGCTTGTTCTGTTTCTAGACACGAGATAACGAGTTTCGTTGCGACAATTCCACGCATCTAAGAAGATCACGACCTACTACCGAGGAACTACGCGAAGAAGGCGATGTAGAAGGTAGGTCGAAGCAGTCTGAGCTGACGTTATGAGAATACGAGAGACGGAATTTAGAATCACGGAAGTGATTGCTCCAAAATTACGACGTGCGATCTGTACTATTGTTAGTCGAGTCAAGAAGTCAAATATTTTCGATTTCTATTGCGAATAACGATTAAACCTCTTTAAAAAGATAGCAAAATTTTATTATACCATTTTTTCATTGGTTATCCCATTATTCGTTAGATTTTAAAATATTTCTATTGTTCTTTATAAATATAAATATTTTTTTTATTAAATATCGCTACTACGTCCATCAAATAATCTTATTAATCATTTGGAATTTTTCCAAAATGGATAAAGTTTAAAATCGCAGTATCTCCTAATTTTTGGAATGTATCGGTAATATTTCATAGCTGATTGCATCTTCTATAATGTATCTATTAAAATTCGTAAATCGTGTTATCTTTGTTATATTTAGTTTTAAGCAATCAATTTTTGTCTCTTCCTGAGGCATTTAGTTTCTGACGCAAAAATTACCATTATTGGGTGTACAATAAAGTATTACAAATAATTATATCGTTATAACTGCATTTAGACGTTGATGAAATTAATTTCTGATCTTAGATTTTATAATTTTTCGTTTTACCACAGTCTTTGTTGCTTACGGATTAAAAATATGTTTTTAAGAAAATTTTAAAGTTTTCAACCCCCCTTCCTTTTGCTTTATTTATCTCTTTCTTCCTTTGCTTCCATTATTTGCTTCCTCTGACTGAAAATGCATTAACTATTGATGTAAGTAAAATTGACTGGATTATGTAAACGAATTGAGGTAACATTCAATTAAGATTTAAGAAACGTTTTTAAAACGCGCAACTATTCTCTTTATATCAGAGTGACAGCGAAAAATTATTGAAATGTTTCAAAAAACACACTACGTTATAATTACGCTGAAATTTATTTTGACCTGCTTAGCGTCATAATAGACGTTACACTTTGAATATTTTACATATTTTTGCATTTCATATAGATGCTGTGTATTTTTATATCCTCAGACATCCTATGGATGCATAAAAATCTGCGGTTTAGTTATAATGGACTTTTGTAAGCGATTACCCGGATTAAATAACTAAAACTAGTTATGTTTTTTTTATTCCTTTTGTTATGACTACTTCTATCCGTGCTAAGTTGAAAGTCATGTTTTTATGTACCAAGCGTTTCGCGCAACTGGGCAAGCTGTTTCTTTAAAATGGTTAGAAATAGCAAAAAATGCCATAAGGCGAAACAAAACAGCATAGAGTGAAGTAGGTCCTAGAATTCATTTTATGCATTTTCGTACATCGGTGCATCTGAAAGGTGCAATTAAGTGCGTGTTTTTCGATCATTCTTGTCAATCTTAATTATCTTAGGCACACAGATCATTACAATTACAGGATACATACGTTCATAAATTATTTATCATAAAAATACATTGCACGCTATAAAGGTTCGACAGGAATTAAATTACATTTTTATGTTCTGGAATATCAGAAAAAATGGTTTAAAAGGGAAAGACTTTGAAAATTCTTCGTAGATATAACGCCTACATGTGCATTATATAATTGCGCAATATTTTTAAGTAGAGTTGCGTGCATGTTACTTTATACAGATTAAATCTGCTTGTAATTCCGCGTAAAAAACGCTAGAATAATATAATGAAGCAAGGCAACGTTCAAATGCTTCTTCGTGGCATTTGAATCAGTTCACACGTCGTTTTCTTATAATTTTTGTCACACCTATAATAATATTTATTTATTGTTGCGCGATATACTCTGATCCGTATCTTTGAATTTTCTATAAAATCAAATGTCGAATATGTATAAATATATTGTCTTTATCCGCTTATCATAATCCCACAAAGAAGAGGTCAAGCGGTCTCGATAACGGGAAATATTTACAATATTTATATAGCGATATTTATTTCAAATGTTTCGCATAGGTCATTCCTCTCTATAGTCAAAATTTTGCTATTTTACGTTAATATATCTTTTTACGCTATACAACGAGTGAGTTTATTCTATGTGAAAAATTACGTATCTACTGCTTCATTTATGAAAAGAACGATTCTGAGAGAGTCTTCTTTGAACCATTCATCCTTTTCCTTCAATTATCCTCCTTCTAATTGCAAGCAAAAAAGAACTTTAATTTGTGCCAGTTACGTAAACAATTTTAATTATGTATTCTGCATGTACGCGTGCAGCACGAGTATTTGTTTAATATAATATAATTGTTAATATATCTGCTTCGGGCAATTTATTTCCAACATCCTCCGATCGAATCCAGTCTCGAATGCAAATTTTGAAACTCTGAAGAATGCTCGGAGGTATTTATTTTAATGCCGTACATATTTTGCTACTGTAGCTGCAGAATGCTGTGATTTTATATTTTCTCACCGTAATATACATATGTATACATCTAAGGATTTATCGTTTCTATAAAATGTTTAAAACAAAATAATTTAACCATAGGAATCTCATATAATAACCATGTACGTGTATTTTAATTAACTGTTTTCATTATTTGATTGCTCGGATTAAACGTTAAGGTACAGTTATTCGAATATAACTTTTACACCTGTGGGTCGGTGATGATCTACAAAAAAAGAAAAGGAAGAAACAGCCTCGAAATTAATTTTAATTTTGAAATTCATGGTGGAATTTCTTATTGCATCGTATCCTTACTCATCTCAGAAGATCAGAAGTCTCAATGGAACTATAGTGCACTATAATAAATCTTGGGAAAAAAGAATTCAAATTACATTAGTTTTCGAAGTCACTTTATTTGTAATGCGCTTACATTCTGTATCATAATTCCTGTACAAATTGTTTCCATACGTTTATACGTACATACCTACGTTGACTATGTATCGATTGTAATAATGGAACTTATTGCTAGCGTGTTTACACTACGATGCCACTAATTCAACTTCAGTATTCACTTTCACAGTATTTAGCTCAATATTCACGGTACTCTTACTTGCCTTAACTTAATTAATTTCCTCTAACATCGTCGTTCTCGATGTAACAAGCAGTATGTATATTAAAGCGCAAGATCTGTACGTCCTCGTACGATCTTTGATTAAACTACGTATCATTCGTTCTTTTCTTATTTTTTAATCACCAGCGATATTTTGTGCTGTTACACGCGCACGTAATAATATCGTGCTTCTTATCAATTTGTATCTCTTATTTTTGATAATTGAAATTTTCGTATTTTATATAGGCCGTTCCTTATCTCATAGCAGCTAGCAAGCGCTGTTAGGCGAATGAAAAGGCAGCCGCCTTATAACGCAAAGGAAAAAGTACGAAGGACAAAGAGAGGAAAAGAGCGAAAGGAGAATGTTGAGAAGTTAAAGTGCACGAAAGGTCGTTTTCGTGTTACGCGACACAAGCGTGTAGAATAACCGACTGAAGAGGATAAAAATGTAAAAGAGAAAGTGTCGCGCTCTTACATTCTCGTTAATCCATAACCGTAACGAAATTGTAAAACGTTTCACGATTCAATTTCTTTAAAGTAACAGTTAACACGTCTCGATGTATATGTTTTGTATTCCGATCAATTGCAAAACTGATTGCGTATTCATACGATATAGCGTGTATTATAATTAACAGACGACGGTAACGGGATCGTGTGAAAGTAATTAATTACTGCCGTCACATGCGGCAAGGAAACAGGCCAATTAACCTTGCCACTTGCGAGTCAAGGCAAAAGTGTTTAATTTCTAATTGTTTCCCATGCACTTAATGCCCGCGTCAATATTCGATGCCCACGCTGTTAACGAGTTTCGTTAACGATGCTTTGTTCGATTGGGTGGTTAGTGCGCTGGTTATTACCGTGTTTACCCTGTTAAGCACTTTCTCTCTTCATTCTCTGTTTTCCAATTTTTCTACACTTTATCCTTCGTGTTGGTACGCACACCAACGGAAACATTTAAAAATGCATCCAAATGAAATACAAATTACATACGACGACAGTACTGTTCAATGTTATAGAATTCATTTTCATTCGATCAATACCACACGAATTTATACTGCTGAAATGACACGAACATCTGGAAAATGTAATACCATCGATCAGGACTTATTTCTCTGCAAAGATAGTAAGGTTAATAATATTATAGAGATTCTATTCCTTATGAAACGATATGTTCGCTCAATAATTTCTGTCTATTGGTATTTACCTACATGTGTACATATATGTATAATACGAATCATATATGATAAAATTATCGACATAATTATCAATGATTATTCGGTTTTGCAAACGAGCAACCTTTTTTCTATTGCAAACAAAGAATTGCTTTATTCAGATTGAAACGTAACACAGGCAAATCGTATAACCAACAGATATCCAAGACAAAGTAGTTAAAAGAACAAATTACGAAGCTTTAAGGATGAACGTTTGCTGATTGTTGGTGAAACGGACTGCTCATCGCCTGTCAAAAATGTCACTTGTGATCTATGGTTTCGCTATCTTTCAAACGCGCACCAATGTTTTTCGTCCAAAGAATCAAAAGTTACGAGACAATGATATAAGGAGTCACTCGAAATTATTCATAGTTTATTATAAAATTGCATTGGGTAAATATATATTTCCTTATTTCGTACGAAATCGATCTGTCATATGTCATATTATTTAAGACATATTTTCAGATGAGGGAAAGTATAGTTTATTCCAAAGCACGGAGGGCATAAACATGCGAATTTCGTACAACAACCATACTGAATGCATTAGCTAGATTTTGAATGACCTTAAATCAGTCTTATCTAACTTAAGCTCCAAAGCTTGGAACGTCTCTCTCATTCCATATGACGCTGCACTATATGCATGTAGCCAATACAAACATCACGCGCCTTCTGCTTTAAAAGCAAGGCAGGAGACGAGGTATGTCATATTAGATCTGTTAAGGCTGTCGTTCCTTTAATAACACAATAAAGGAGCAGCAACAGCTCGCCTCCCACATCTTCGTGTTCTTATATGTACGTATCTTAAACAGAGGTGCGTTCGTTAATCTACAAAAGGAGACCATTGACGCTCCTTCGCTTCTCTCAACAGCAGTCGAAAACACTTGTGTGCTGATTGCAAAGTAATTGCATGCCGTTTGTATATTGTTCGGTTGTCTATCGATGTGCAACGGCTAACAAGAAACTAATTGAATTGAATCGACGATGAATAGTTTTGCATAACGTGAGATACGATGCGATAAAGGTATAACAAAAGAAGGTATTTGGTTGAAAACTCTAGATATACACGAACTAATTCGTATCTTTAAGTATAAAATTTGGGACAGTAAATAAAATAGAACAGATCAAGTGGTCGTGTTTAGACTTGGAATTGATCACACGAAACTAACGAATAGGCACCTGATATTATGTAACTGTAGCAAATCAGACATCTTCAGATATACAGCTGATACTAGTCAAACTAAAACACATACAGGAATTGCCTGAATTGACTGTTTGAAAGAAAAATCCCTGTAATATAAGATCTAATGTAATTTGATTGTTTTTATTCAATTATATGTGTTTTATTTTTAAAAATGTGTTTTTATTTAATTATATAATTGTATATCTCTTTCTTTGCTTTTATAATGAATACACTGTAAACATTTACCAAATGTATGACGTTGTAACACTCATGTATATTGCATTACATTTCGCTAATAACCTTAGAATTTGATGCAACATTAATAAATAAATAAATAAATAAGGAAAGAAAGAAATAACAGATACTTGTTGTCGTATTGATATCAATTCATTGTACATGCGAAAAACAACTGCATATTAACAATTTATTATTATTTTTATTAGTCGTAAAGTGGATAACGCGTTTTGATCCCCTTTTAAACTCACTTATTGTGCAACGAGAAACCGAATAAAGGAATATAATCACGTAAGATAATGTTATCTACGTGATTATCCTTCGTCCACATTTATACTCTATTGATATAGGAAAATAATAAGTCAGAAATCAATAAATTTAATATAATTTCCTTTTTTTTTCTTGATCTTAAAACGAAAAATAATACACATGAGTGGAGAAATTCTGTTTACTATGAAATACATACGGATACTATGCAAAAGACATCATTCGTAAACAGCACAGTTTTAATAAGATAATATAAACTTGTATACGCGAATACGCGTATACACAAGGCATTTTAAAATTTAACGGTTCAACTGTATAGATATGTTCTATGAGTAGGAATAAAAGGAAAATATTATGCCTGAAGAGAAATATTGATATAAAAATAATAAAAATGGATCCGCTACTAATACATTGCCGTATAAAATGTGACTAGCTATATCTTCTTTTATTCGTTTATTCTGGCTATGTTTATTACTTGAAATTTTTAAAAATATTTACGCTCAACTTAGGAAAATGTCGGATGATACTATGCGCAGGGTCATCAAGATACTAAACTTAATATTTTACTTAGAATTGATCGGTTTCGTAGCTCTTTTAATTAATTTTCTACCTTTATTAGTGACAATAAGCATTTGTCAGAAATTTACCATGTTACGAGAGACTTATTATACTTGTAATTCTATAGAAGTTATCGGTGTTTTCGTATTTAGTATTTTTATTATAACTCGACTGCAAATGTTCATGGATTTAAAATACGTCGAAATATGCACATAAAACATGCAAAATATGAAAATGTACAAATTAGCTACAAATAAACCAATGCATACAAAAATATATGACATGTGTGATATTGAAAGTATGCCATAATAATGAAATTAGGTACTATAATTATGACTTAAATTATAACTAGTTGCCTCTTTTATACATTAGTCGTAATTAATCAGTGATCTTCAAGATTAAAATTAAAATTAAAATCAATTAGACATACATTCATAGTGTGATATCATATGATACGGCGTGGACATATCTAAAACTCCAACAGCGTTGTTCAATTTCTCTTGAGTTCTCAATAACTTTACCTCTTAAAATGTCACCGACCGTGACAAGTTTAATAAATAATATCGGATTCCATAAAATAAATATACTGAACTTAATACAAAACGTGCAGTATACCATTGCACACGTATTTAAGAGAATATGACAAACATATGCATAATATGGAAAATATGGAAAATAAATAGTGTACGGTTAAAATCCTGTAAAAATAACATAAATGTTTATCCAGATCTCGATATGTTATCAATTTTATATGAAAATGTGCATTTGCATAAACATCTGCAGCGTAGTCATAATCTTTTAACGGAGCATTCTGGCCTTATCTTATTTCTGCTCACAAAATCTACTAACGCAGTATGATTGTTTTAACTTCGGATGAATAGAATTCTGTTTCAGAGGATTTATCACATCCATGTGTGCAGCTTTTCGTCAACAAATTTAAAGTGATAGCGAGGTGATTTGTTTTTGGGGGAATTTGTCTGATACTGTTACATAGAGTAACAGTATTTAATAAATGAGTATTAATAGTATCATAGTAAGCATTTAAAGTGCAATAGTAGAATAATATTACGCGTATAATGAATATTAATAAGTAAAGTATCATTAACATTAATGAATAAATGTGATTCGTGATTTGAAATGTTGTTTAATTTATAATTTATATCTATTGCGATTATAAATTAACATAGACCTTTTGGAATCGAAATAAAGTTTGCTTTATATCCAGAATTATCATAGGAGATTTATTTATATCAAATATCATCTTCCATTTAAATGTATTTCAAATTTAAAAAATTAGTTAAAAAATTAATTATTTAATTAACTATGTCGTCGATACGTATACGAATGTTTGCAAAGTTCTATTAATGAAGAGTAACCAACCGACTATTTCTTAAAAATATATATCGAGTTATAAACATGTATTTGATAATAGTTACACGCATTTTTGATACGGTCAAATTGTGAAATCAAAAATTTGCAAATCTCAAATGAGAAATTCTGTTACCAGAAGTAAAACGAAGCGAATAATGATTATTTTGAAATTTACGTATCCGACCATAATTTACATCGTAGGCTAAGAACTGATAAGTTAGAAGACTATAAAGGAGAAATTTTCGAGTTGCACATTGCGCTATATTTAGATGGCAATAATGATAATAGTTAAATACGAAGCTACTTATGTTGTAGTAATGCAATTCCTCTAATATTGAATCGTATCAATAGACTTTTAAAATCAATGAAATAGAGAAAGCTGTAGAGTATGCGAATATTCTACTCAGATATACACATTTCTATTATTCCGAATTATCCTTCCAATTTTTTAAAAATGAGTGAGTTCGTTAAGCTCGTAACAAATTTGCTCCCACAAAGCAACAACATGCAACATAATACGATGTTCAAATAATAATGCGATTCACTGAATCTTTAACAATTTTCATATAATATATTTTAACTGTTGCACTTCACATTGACTATAAAATAAATACATTCTTAAAACAAAGTAGACATCGATGTACGATTATATTATCTCCGTTAAAAATTTACGCAGAACACGTTCGAGTCACTGTCCACTCGAATCTATTATCCAATTAGATCGATTTGTTGCGGTATATATAGCAAATAGGTAAATAGGATCGAAAAATATATGTTGTGCGTGTTCGTTGTTATAAAAAATGATAATTTCGGCGAACATGGCAAAACGAAACAGATAACAATGCAAATAGAGGATAGTACACGTGAAAAAAGTTCTCTAATTATTTAATTAATAATGAGTGCAATGTCCAGCTGACTGCAAAGCAGTGGATCGAAACGAGGTTTACACAGGATCGTCGAGTGGTCCATTGTCGTCGACAACGCAACGAGCTCTCAATTTCCGTCCGTAGGTAATCACGGTAGGGAAGCCGCGCAAGGTATACGGCTTAAAGCGAACTCCTTGCCGATAGTTAATTATTGCCGAGCAGAACTGATTTGCAAGTACGTCGTTTATAATCCACTTAAGTCCTAATCGAATCCTGACCGGTATCGATACAGACAATCGTACCCTACGATTCATCACAAATCGAATCGGCCATTTACTTTCTCAATTTGCATACCGTGATTAGAAAAACATCACCGTTTTCTAAGTTCACCTATCATTAAACAATAATCTGCAGAACGAAGGTAACATATTTTTTTCAACGACATTAAAATACTAATTTGAATTTCATTCTCATTAAACAAATTAATCAATTATTTCATGTAACAATCGAATATTTCGTAAGAAATAAGCAATTTTTCGATATTGCGTGATTATTCGAATCAAAGTCTTGGTATCTTGTTGCGAAATGACTTACACTGCTTCAGGTTACAACAGTGCTTCAAAATGAATGCCTTCTGTCAAATTTTTTTATATCTAAATAAATTGCAAGACCCAGAATAATTTTTACAAGTATATATAGATATACAGAGCAATTGGTTTGTATAATATATTAAAATAAGAAAAAAAAACGTTCATTTAAACGTATGCTCGATGTAAACCTGTTTACGAGTAATAGTATCTTTTGTGTTGCAATAATTACTTACCTAGCTTCCGAGAAATTGCTCCAAGTTACTACCTGCAGCTTCAATACAGGCACAAATACGTTGCATCATAGATTGTCGAATTTGCTCAAGAAAACCAGTTTAGGTTACTCATGATAAAATGTAATTAACGAATTTTCTATATGGATGTAAGAAGACTAAAGCGTCTACAATTTTTCACGGTATTTTTGTTGTCACGTCGATACAAATCCTATGAAACTGATACAACTGCGAATTGACATGGTACGGTCCTGATTGTTGCAACACGAAATAAACTAATTGTAACTCAAAAACAAGGTCATATCAAGCATATATTTACATGAACATCTTTTCTTATTTTAGTATATTGAATCCACTCTGTTACACTTTCCACATACAATGGGACACCCTGTATATTATTACAAGTTAATAACATTAGAGTAACGATATTAATAAAATTTAATATTTAATATTATAAATTTAGCAGTTGATAATACTTAATGAAATATTTCTTCGAGAATCTAAATATTGTAACTTGCATTATGCTATTAACAATGGAAGCCATACTTCTCTAATAAATCAATTACATATATTATATTTGTTATTAACTTTATTTAATCAAAAATTTTGTTACTAGCAACTTTTCTACATATAATTAATTGTACGAACACACATCTAATAAATATTAACGAATGTTTGGAACTTTTGATAAAAAAGTAATCCTATGAATTAATTTATTTACACCTTAGCTGTATAAAGCGTTATAGACTAGCAGGCAACATCGAATATGAAAATTTTCTGTAGCTTCAACGTGCTAAGTTCGTAACGACGTCTTATTGTTCTTTATCGTAATCTTATTCACTGATTCATTCTACTGAATCGTTCTGCTGACTTGTTCTACTGACTTGTCCCGCTCTTTGTTGCACGATGAACGATGAGTTCTTTGACTTCTGAAAGGTAATTTCATTAACTTGAATTTTATCTCATTATGGCGCGTGGAATTATCGCTTCCGCGGTAAAAATTTTGCTAAAAATACAGCAAAACTTTTAACGAACAAAAACACTTTTTAATATTCTCGTCAAGATATTCTAAGGAAAGAAAGACACGAACGTACCAGACATGTCTAAAGTACGAATTCAGATGCAAATATATCTATTCATATTTATTCGTGTAGCAAAATTGGAGATTAATTCATTAAATAATTACGTTGTGACATTAGAATGTAACATCAAACGTCAAAGATACTAATCTTTTGGTCATTATAAATGGTTGCGCACTTCTTTTGTATCATAGAGTTATGAAAGAACTACACACATTGTGAACATAAATAGGGCCTTGCGTCGGAATATCTTTTTTACTTACCGTACACAGTGACACGATTATATTCTATCTAACTTTGGAAATATAATTTTACTGAATGCAAAATTTAATTTTATATACCTTATATGTCGGTTACGAATTGCTCTGCCTAGAAAGAAAACTGAACAGCTTTCCCTGACTTCAGAACGTACTCTTTATGTAACTTTATGTAACTTCGCTGCAGAAATGTAATTACAGAGATAACTACGATGAAACTGCATCCCCTAATCATACGGAAATGTTACTTTTCTATTAAAACGTAATGTTGATAGCGATAACGATAGTTCTAAGGTGTTGAAATAATATCTACTATAAGTAGAACACTTATTAAACATCCAAGCATTGTTTAAATACCTCGATAGTAATGATTGCTTATGAATAAAATTAGAAAAAATATTGGAAACCTAATACAGAAGAATGTTTAATTTTTGTTACAATCCTTCAGCAAAAGGAAATAGCATCTCAAAGAGCACGTTACTTTTTCAACAGAGGATAATCTACAAGTTGTCAGTTATATCGAGAGTCTTCTGAAAATTGAAAATTTTTATCCCAAAAACGAAAGAAATTAAAAAAGTATAAAATAAAACCATCGTAATACTAGCAATAGTTTCGAGTTAAATTCACGAAACAAATTATATAACTTGCGGAGAAAGTAAATTTAAAAAGTCGTTAAACCATTAAATAACATTAATGATATAATCGATAAAATGCAAGTTATGACAGAACGTGGCGTAAATTGGACTATTTCTATTCTATTTTCTTAACTATTTCTACACTGCATGGAATGTTAACCTGTAACGAGATTAGTTTAAACAAAATGACGACAAAATCCGAGAAAATATATTTAACCGATAATGGGATTATTTTCGTATTTCGTACGTAAAACACATAATTTTGTTCGATTTTTGCTACAAAGCAAATGTACACATGCAAATTAATCATTAGTCACATAAATTTTATAATTATATAGTTACGTTATGTTTCATCTATTGCTAATTATTTCAATAATTCATTCGCGTCTCGTAATCTATTCAAGTAATCGAAATTCTCCTCGAGATTCAACATATAGCTACGCACGTTTAGTTTGCTCGATTAAAGATCGAGTTCATATTAGCAAATTCTCGTTACCGTTGCCTACATCGATGATATCGCAAAAGAAAGAAATAAATGCTCTTTAACTTTGCAAGTGATTGTCGGATTGGGAAAAAGTTTGAAGAAAAATGTTTGGATCGTAATTCTAGTGACTCAAGTACCTGTATACCTACCTACCATCGGTATCGAGGTAGCTTCGTACGAAAGCAATGCGAAGATATCGTGGCAGAGAACTTAATGCTGTTATCGCAAAGTGGGGAGTACGTATTAAAAAAAAAAGAAAAAAATCGTCGTTCCAAAAGAACGACCGGAGAAAAATGGAAAATAGTTCAGTGGCCAATTACTGCTGGAATTTTTACGGACGATTTAACGCCGCTTACCTTCGTTCTGCAGCGAAGCTCCGTTACCATAGTGCTTTCCTTTCAGGAATCAACGAAGAAAAGAGAAGGAAGCGATGAGAGGAAAATAAAGAAGAGACGGGAAAAATTAGCTTGGGATCTCGTGGAAATCTCGTGTCCTGATATTTGCATGTGATCTCTCACCGCAGGTTTTACGGAGAAGGAATGGGCTCTCGAGAAACGAAGGAAAACGCCAAGGTGGAACTATCGACTTTCCATTTCCTTTTTCTACGTGTGCTGCTAAACTTATCAGCATTTACTCAGGACCGGTAAAAGTTGAAGAGACAATGAAAGTGATAAAGCGATATCGATAGAATGCATCATTCTAAACAGTTCCAATTTCGTTGCTAAACCAATCGAACAATTAAAAATCAGTAGAATTAATCAATATTGTATATTCCAACGTATGTATGTTTTCGCATGACGTTTCCTTTGGATTCATTACTATTTTAGCTTTAACACGTATACGTTTTCTGTTGTTTTCTCCCATTCTTTCTTTGTTTTTGATAAAATCTTGATGCTCTTCTGAATTTCATACTTTTTGGATGTTTTGTAACTTGTTAATTTTTTATTATACTTGCCATGCTGATAATGTCCGTATACTGTACATCGTAATGAAACACGCATAGTATCGCATGACAGTAACGTATCACGACGGAATTGTATCTTTATATTCCTCTGTGCTTTTATATTGCTATTTCGTTATTAGTATGAAAACTACATAGCAATTTTTTAATAAGCCATTCTAATCTTATAATTTTCATTTGCACGAAGTAAAATCTTCCCAAGACATTTCAAAATAGTGGTATTTCGTGTTACAGCATAAATTAAATCAACCTTGCTCTCGGAACATGAATTCTTCTCCGAACAGCAGTAAGAAAGAAAGTAAAATGTAAATTAATTTGAATCTCGGGAGAAGTTCGTGCCCTAATATTTCTATGTAAACTCTGGCGATAAAACTTAAATGAAACCAACTTTTCAGAGCCACTGTCGAAATAAGAATAGAATATTATGTAATACCTTTCGTGCAGATCTGCAGGGATATATTCCACAAGCTTGCTAGTTGGCGAAACACAAAAATAGAAATAGATCGTAATGAAAAATTGGAAAATAAAGAACAAAACTCCCGTTTCTTTATTTTTCCAAATCTGTTGTTTTCATACAGAAAAAGTGATAAAAGTGAACAGTATGAAAAATATAAACTATTATAGGGAAAACGATATGCAGCATAAAGCTAAGATTTTATGTCTCATAAAGTTAATTTTGTATTTCCATTTATATTTCCATCCGAAAATAAAACAGGCCAGATCTACGGAGAAAGATATAAAATGTGATGAATTTTTTCTTATTGTTATTGTTTTTTGTTCTATATTAGATGATTATATATCTTGAGGAATGTTATGAAAATATTATATGTACGTGGATCGCAAAAATCTTGAATAACTCACAGAATTCAATTAGAGATTGTTACAGTAAGTAAATTTTATACGAATTAATTCGGGACAAATTGTTCAACTAGAATTCCCTTCTTACAGATATACCGTAAAATAATTAACTGTAAGAAACGAAGGAAAGATCGTTCGGGTCTTCAAAGGGAAAAGTATTGTTTGAAACCAGGGCAATAATAAGCGTTATGCATCACTAGAACTTGTTTGTACTTAAGTGTACCACGAATACTTCGTTGGTGGAATTTATCTTTAATCGGACAAGTAATATTGCATCGTAAAACAGAAAGAAATACTTGATAGATTTCTAGAATATTTTCTCTTAATACAGAAATCTGGGTCCGCACGAATGTTTGAACGATTCTGGGAAGAAACGAGAAGAGCAGAAAACAAAAGAGATGGACGCAGAAGAAGAGAAATCGATTTGATTTCCCTGCACATCTGTTTTCCGGAATTTGCATACAAATTCGTGCCCAAAGATTTAAGAGAAACAGACATTCGCCGTCAGAAAAGAAAGTAGAGTTCGCTCCCTAGCCACGTGTCAATTGAATGTTTCCCGGTCTGAGAATTACGAACGAGAAACGCGGAACTCGAAAAGAGTTCAATATGTACTTACATACATCTATCAATGAAAATCAATAGAATACGCGACGAGAAGGAAATGCGAAACATAGGGAAGGAAAAACTGGGCGTGATTCTGTAGCAGAGTATCTAAAATTTCCATGCAAATTCTTACTCCGGTATTTACGAGAAAAAGACATTGCAGACGAAGATAGAGAGAAAAGGAGAATAGTCCGAGATCTCCATTGCTGTGCACGTGCCACTGCAAAGTACGAAGAACTCTAGGGAAGAAAAGAAAATTACGGATGAAACGGTGTACACGTATGATAACATTTATGTAATTAAAACTACAAGTGATTTTAAATAAAATTTTAACTTCGAAAGCGAGATCTGGCTATTTATCAATCGTAACGCGAATAACAAGATTCTTTGATAGTATCATACGCTTTCGTAAAACTTTCAAAGACGTAAGTGATTATTTTTTGTTCAAACCTAAACTCTATTCAGAGGTACGTATTTACATATACAGGATGTAGCCGAGTAATATGTACAATATGTACAAGTGGGCATGAAGTGATTTCTTATAAAAGGAAAAGTAATATATATAAAGTAATGTTATAAAATTTGTTCTTACGACACTTCGTTTCCGAAAAATGCGAGTTTGAAAATTTTCCAAGCATACTTGAATATGGCTAATAACAGGCTGGAATGAATAACGAGATCTTATCTTATACGTGAAAATAAGTCGAAAATGTAGAATAAAATATTTTCAGAAAATGTTTTGTTTCCGGGAAAGATAAATTCAAAGGTTTATATTACACGTATACTAGACCAATTCTTAATTAAACATAGAAAGCCTTAAACGTATAAGTTTCATTCCATATTTTTTAGTTATTGTCACATGTAGAATGACTTCCTATTAATTGCTTATTCATACTCAGTCGAATACTTGCATATGTTCTTGAAAACGAAATGTCATATGAAAAAGCTTTTTTGTATATTTTTTCTTCCTATTTTTTTAATAAGGAATCACGTCACTCGTGATGTATCGGACGATCGTACTCTGTATAATACAGAATATAATAATCAGCAAATAAAACATGTACGTACATCGGTTAAATAACAAAATAATCACAATGAATAAAAGAAGGGAAATAATAAAAATTTTTTAATAATAAATTAATTTTCTTCGTGCTATAAACAATTAATTTTATGATAAATGAATAAAAAATCGTAGTTTTAATTTGTCACTCACATTTAAAAATTCAACTTATGATAGTTATGCAAATATGCTATTTATACGAAACAAGCGACGTCCATTAGAAAAAAATTATAGAAATTATTTTTATCACTCCAACAGATAGCTAAGTGTGTTAATTGCTTTGATATTTAAACGAGGAGTCATAGAGATATAGTGAATATTTAATTTGAAAGTCAAGTATAACATTATGTCAATCTCAAAAGCACATCTAACTTTTGGTAATGAAAGTATTCCGTATAAATTCGCTTACGAGATTTTAAGATGAAGCATTATTATCGCGATTAAAATCTTTTGTAAGATGTTTTACAGAGAATTTTTTTATCAAAGTGAGATATAAGGAGGATTTTTCTAATGAGATGTAAGGATTATCCCATTCCAAGTTAATCACTTTTGCACGTTGATATTAAGAGTTTCCATAATATTGCAGAGAACTTAAATTCTTAACTTTAATTACTAATTCTTAATCTTGAATTGGTTGGAAACTACAGATGTGAAAAATTAGCAATTTTCATAGTGATCAACGATTACCTTCGTTAATGAAGCTATTAAATAAGTAGACCACTTTTCTTTTGTTTTAATCGTGAAAAGCATGTCCTTCCCAATGAATTGCTTCTATATTTAAAAATTATTTTTACGTTATAAAAAAGATAGGAATATGTATATTTTGCAAAGTCAACCTTCAATCCGGATGATTAAACGTTTTGGAAATTCTCTGTATTCCACCGTTTTCCCTCTGATTAAAATCTTTTTAATCCGCAGTCTGGATAAATACTGAGATGCGCCTCTGGTTAAGTTAGTACAGTGTTCGGTCTACTGTTGTGTGTTGGTACAATAAAAAAAACTCAAATGTTTCTTATGGAACAAATACGATTAACGAAATCGTGCACAATACAGTATTAAATCAAAAGAGGCCTACTGCAATCTCAAGTGTTACCTTCAAGGGTGTTCTATTTCGATAATTTGCACGATATTGTTTTCCAAAAAAACGTTCATATTGTTAAAACTTTAAGAATACTCCTACATTCCACAAAACAATAGCTAACCTTCTTTCATTATTATCTCTTTCCTTTTTTTATTTCGTTTGCTAAAAGCAATTAACCGTTGCCACGGTATAATGACGAAGTTATTACGGAATTTTGTAGATGTGTAATAGTTTTCCACTCATATTTATCTACTTTCCAGCGTAATTTATCTATCTTGAAGGATAATACAAAAATAGAATGGTTATGTAATATAACTATTTGAAAAGCATTTTAACGGCTTAACGAAAGTCACTTGTGTATCTGATACCTGAATAAGGAAGTGTTTATCGTTGTGCTTTGGTCATGACCTTAAAGTAATCGGCATTTAATTCAGAAACAATTAAAAAAGGAGGTAAATGTAAATTGCGGACTTATCTTTTTTACATTTCTAATCAATTTTTTAAATTTTGAATCGAAAATTAAATTGACAAAATAAAAACACCTATTCCTAACGAATAAATACAAGAGACATTAAAATTCAGATGTTTAATTATAATTTGATAGGAGATAAAATTTTTCGCTTTCTGACTAATATGGAAATTAAAAAAATTTAATTTAGTAAAGCTAAATATTTGCATTTTATAAAAACTCTGTATAAAACATATTTCAATATTAGAAAATTTTCTAACAAGTCATGGAACAAAATGATCAATATGGAATAATTTGCAAATTAGTAAAGAAAAATATTAGGGACATTGTTTGAAATGACGCAACAATATTTACATATCAACTTTTATAAAAAATATACACATAATCTGCGGTATTGATGAATCCATGTAAAACCAGGTGAAAACAGAATGCTGAAAAAATAATCGGATTTGTACATGTAAAAGCGCAAACAAGAATAAGAAATAAATTATAAATTTAAGAAAGTAAAAGTTTAAAAATACGAGACATCACCTGAAGATTTTCTCTTAAAATGTATATTTGAGAATTTTCATATGAATTCTTAACTCAGAATTTAGAAGCAAACGAAGATAGGAGGAAGCAAGAGTGATGGAATGGAAGCCTATCCGCGTTCATACATATATCTACATACATATACATACTTCTTCATACATATGATACATACATTTACTCTGTAACCATACATCTAAACTGAATAAGTTAAAAACTTTGCTTGCAATACATATCCTGTAAACTGTAAAGGAACGAAGTAATTTTTTTCCTATTTTTAATCAAAATTTACGGTTACCCCAATAACTTATTGAGAGTCGTGAAATAAATGAAACGTTAAAATGTTAGCTCTCTGTCGAGTGTTTACAGGAAGCAAAAATGTGCAAAGCGAAATCAATCAAAGATAGACAGAGTATAAAACAAGAAAAACAAACTTTTCAAATACACGCGTTCTATAATAACAATTTGCTTTTTCATGGTCCCGTCAAAATCAAATTGCCGATGAAATCCAAGCTGTTACTAGCGGTAACAGTTTCACATACAGTAGCTTACAAAAGTATTCGAAAACTTATCACAAACATTTTTTATATATATATATATTATGTGCATTATACGAAACTTAGTAAAATTTCGTTAGCGCTGTAATGGGACCCGACTATTGTGATTATTAATAGTAAAATGATTGATGTACGTAAAAGTTACAAAACATTTATTGCAAACATAAACATAGTGAAAAGTTAATATACAGCATAAATAGTAACTTTCAACGTACAATTAGTATCAAAGATAATCTCGCTATATATTGTGTCATACTAATATAGTAACTAATAGACTTGTTCAAGTACTTCGATGATTTTTGCAGAGTTTATACTTTTAACAAATATTTTATAACTTCTATGTATATTTTCATATTAATTTCAAATCTTGTCAATATAATTACGACAGTCATCTCTCGTTACAGTGCTACATGAGATTTCAAAATGAGATTTGTAAATACTCACAATACAAAATGAGAGTGTTTAAATACTTTTGTGAGCCACTGTATGTATATATATGAACATAAATTATTATGGTTTAAAAACTCTGTACATATAGCTGAGCCACACGATAATGTTCTGATCGTGAAAAAGCATCGTCGATCGTAAATACATTTTATCATTTCTCATTTAATAAAATCCTAAACACACGTCGAGTAAAGGAAGGAAAGAAGGAATCAGTTAATTTTGTCATTGATCTAATAAATCAGCCTTTACATACGAATCGTAAAGATTGGATTTCAAGGGAGGAGCAGAACCGGGCAGTCGTGAAAGAAAGGAGATAAGGTAGACAATCTCTCGCCTTTCGATTTTGTAGCTGTGGTATTTGTTTGAACGAGGAATACGGGGAATAAGGTGAAATAGAAGAAAGCCGTGTGGGTGGCAGATGTGCAGGCTTACCAGCAGATTTAAGAGGAACGCAAACCTAAACGCGCACGCGCATACATATACACACATTTTGATGTTCGGGGCTACGTGCGGAGCTTTTACAAATGGGAAGATAAATATTAAATGAAAGTTGTGCACGCCGCGGTTGTTCGAAGTGGCTGAATGTCCAATAATGAATCCATAATCTACTTTAATAATGAAACTTACGAATTAGCCGCGTATGTTCTTCCAGAGATTTAAGAATATGTTTAGGTCGATTGCAGTTTATTCAGTAGGTATCTATTGCATTATATAATTGCAATATTGCTATAAATTAGATTGAAACTAATTAGATGGAAACGTGATAGAAATTATCGAATGTGATTTTTAATTTAAAAAAATAAATATATGTCGGAGATGAAAGAACACCGGAACATTCCCTTTGGAACTTTGGGAAGATCCCTTAATACTGTAATCTAGATTCCACCATAGCCGTATTAAGAAATTGTTGTCATTCGATCTGACTGTATTTATTTGAGATTTATGATAGTAAGCTCGGGCTCGAGGCGACAACCGGTTGCCGAAAGTAGCCGCGGTCAAGGGATGAACGTTTTGTCTAACAAAGGCATGAAGTAACTCTATAGCTCTCCTTAAAAGAAATAGTTGGGACGGTGCACGACAGCAAACATTTCAACGATTTCTGCCCCGTGGCTCGCCACACGCAGACTTTGTTCTTCGGGTAAGATGATTGCCAGATGTCAACGCATCTTTACAGTATATGTTTAACTGGCCGAGGACCCGTTATAAATCTTAAGTTTCACTTATATAAAGTCCTTCAAACAGACAAATAGTCTTTGTCCCAATTACGGGAAGATAAGAGAAATCTATCCTTCCGCGAACGACGCTTCCAGCTTTCCCTCAAGGACTGTTAGCGTCTTTTTTAACCATTGATATGGACATTGACCAATTAGCAGCAACGCCAATTTCCCTCACCTTCCGAACGAAGGCTTTCCTCGATGAATCCGAGGATCTCGTGTCCTTAGACACACCCCATATAGTTTTTCCTCGGTGGCATCATCGGGACGGAGAGTCATTCTCTCGTGCGATCTCATCGACGAAAAGAGTAACGTCTTTACGATCAGTAAATATTTCACGTTTTGTTAACAAAGAGTCAGACTTGGACTTTGTGAGAACGTACATCTATCATCCCGTCGACCGCGGTTTCGTTATTGAGCCTAGGATCATTGTCATTAGCTTTTCGAGTATCTAATTATCGCGATTACTTGTCAAATTCTATCATAATCATATTTGCACTAGTAAATATCTCCTCTATTGCATAATGATAACGTCTAATGCAAATGGGGATTCGTTTCACGCCCTTAACCCTAACCCTAATCCTAATGTCAACCTGACATATGTATATATAATAATATATATAATTTATGCTAACTTATTCTATGCGCAGTCTTGATATATACATGTACAATGGTGGTTCTGGGATATCTACGTGCGACATTGGATGCTATTTTCTCTGCATCTGACTGTAAAATGTAAACACATATACAAAGCGAGTTGAAAAACTAATGAAACTTTCACATTTTTTTCGCAGAGAACGGCTGAGTTGCGAACCACGGTTCCTTTAAAAATGAAGCAGCAAAAAAAAAAAAAAAAAAAAAAAAAATTCAACCTAGAATTTTAAGGTCAAGATCAATTTTGCGAATACTTTTTGTTTGCAAATATCTAACGATCCAGAGGTGTAGAAATTATTTCCACTGTACATATTGGCCACATTCAAATATTGTTGACATAAATCAACCAGAGACCAAACACTTACGGACGATACTGTAAATGCTACAAGTTTCTTCTTTTCTTAACGTAACATAATAACGGAAATATGTTTATTTCAGTGACGACGCAGCTTTAAATGTCATCTAGAGCAATCAGTTCGACGCTATTCTGATTTCGAGCCACTTATAACAGGTATTTAGATTGCGTGTCAATAAAAGTACAGATGATATTGTACGGATACAAACGATACGAAATATGATAATCGAATAAGCCGGATTTGCGGCTTGAAATTCGAGACTTTGATAACACCATTTGCCATTTATATTACGAGAGATCAACATTTGCACAACATACTTAAAGGAAACTGAAGTAAAAACTAAAATTAGCATCTACCCTATTTCGCTATGTATTGTAAGTTAAAACTACAGTTGACGGGGCGTTGTGACTAACGCAGTTAAGGTTTGAAAAGGGTGAAAGTTCGGAAAAATATTGGCGATCTAGAAAGGCTATCACGGTAGCTAGTGACCCGAAATCACGTAGCTATCGGATATCGAAGGTTTGATTGTTTAACGTGAGAGAGTTTGGGGATGGCAAGCGACCCGGCGCGACACCACGTTGCGCTGTCTTATATTATTTCTAGATGAACTAGCCTGGGGATGAGAAAAGCGAGGGTAACTTCTGTCAAAAGAAATGTGAGGAACAGCACAGCATTTACCCAGGAATTTCGGAAGGGAACGGTGGTCGATTAATTCGGTCACGCAATAACATGCATGTCTAATAAAAAATTCCAACATACTTATAACAAATCAAAAATACTTTTAGTGTCAAAAACTTGCACTTCAAAATAATACTCGAAACTCAAACTAAACCTAATAAACAAATGTAACGCTTGAAAACAAGCAATTTACAGTAATTAATTATTGATTATTACTAGAAATGATTATGCCATTGTAGAAGTGTTGCTTTAAGCTGTTTTTATGATATCGTGCTTTGGTATGCTCCATTTTAAAAGAGTGTTTTGTATGCCGTATTATGTATAATAGAATATTAATTTAATAATTGCTTTTTAGAAGTGTTTTAAAGATTAGTATCGTGTCAATGTCATGTATAATGAGAAATGTGTTCAATTCGTTTGAACTTGCTCTTTTAGAATTTAATTAATTAAGAAATAGAATTAACATTCTACTATTTTTACTTTTATATTTTACATTTTACTCTTTTTTATTCAGAACAGGAGTTTCAAGAACACATCTAACGTTATATTTACTGTAACTACTGGCTTAGTAAATTAATTTGTTCCTTGAATATAATTACGAAGATCTGTATATTTTTCGTTGATAGGAAGTACGTATAGTGATCGAATTGTATCTAGCTCCGGCTAATTGTGCAAATGCCATTGAATTCATTCAATTGTCAAAGTGAATGATTGCTTTTATAATGCTGTTAACTGGTAAACTCGATCGATTTTTTATAGTGATTTGTGCCTCGGTTTCGGAAATAAATTTTATTGGAATTGCTCCCTGATAATATATCTTCTCCAATCAACTGGGTAATTATTCAACATTTTCTATACAGGTTTATATTGAATCCTCCGAGGTAAAATGTTTTTTTAACGCAGGCTGATGTTTTATTACAGGAATTTTCAGTACGAATAAATATTCCGAAACTAGTACATTGAAGAATATTGCTCGTGCCTTTGCGGTTGAAATGAAACAATGGTATTTAAAAATCTGTCAATACTCTAGGTTGTTTTCTTATTTTCATTCCATCTGTATCCAAATCGTTAATTCAACATGGGAACGAAACTACGTATGTGTATGAGTAAACATTTACAAAAGTAATGACTTACGCAGTTAATTACAAACGTGCTGTGGAGATCTATCGTTCTATCTTTGTCATTTTGTATAAAGCCATTCTCGGCAGCCGATGTGAATCTAAATCCTATAAAGTTCATTGTTCATATCGTTGTTTGAGTCAATTCTGCATGACTAATTGCATGTGGAACCCAATGGTCGCTGATAAAGACAAAGTTGAGTCTATTCCTGAAACCCGTTGCTCCAGCTGATCTGTCTTAGCGATCGTGGGACTTTAAGTCCGTTTCTGAAGCCTCTTACTTCAGCTTAATCAGTGCTTTCGGTTAACTGTCTGTTCCTGAAGTTTGATGTTCCAAATGTTCGAACAGTTCTAACACTGGAATCCAATACTTCAACCAGAGACTTCCGAAGAAGTCTTTGATCGTAGTCAGTGATTGATATAATCACTTTCGTCCAATAAATTAATCATTCTACCTTTTAGTATCGCTTAGTCGTGTTCGTTGCACGTCTACTAATTTTCACCTAAGAATATGAAAATTTAGCAATAACGGGAAATCCTCTGTACGTTTTGTTGGTTTCTATGGAGCCGTTAGAAATATTAGGTCATCCCATAAGTTCGTGCCGACTTTTGTGTATACATTTCATGTGTCGATTTATAAACATACGGCAATAAGGGACCAATGCACTTGAAAAATGGGAAGAAGTTGTACAACGAGAGGAAGATTACATTTTTTTTATTAAACTGAAAGGTATGTAAACAATCTTAATATCCGAATCTTAATCTTAATATTTTAAACAATCATATATAACCGCTTGAAAAACGGAACGAACTTATGGGATGACCTAATATTATACATTGTCCCTTTGAAAACTCCAGATTTGCGACATACTAAAATGTATAACGATAAATAATGCAAAACCAACTGAAACATAATTGCGGAGTTTTACGTATTTGTAGAAAATTTAAACGTGCAATGATACACACAGTGCCATATTACATAAGAATATACGAAATATCTAAAGTACCGGTTATTATAGTAAGAGGGTAGAGAAAACCACTACTTAGGACTTGCTTCTTTTTAATTGTATTCATAAAAATATAAACTTGAATAAATGTCAGCAGACTGACCGAATGACCGAATCTGTATCTTTATCCGCGTAAATATAAAGTTTTCCAAATTTCACTTTTATTCGTCAATGTCTCTAATCATATGATAAACCATATTAACGACTTGATCCAATAATCTGAGTTCGATAAAACGTTTAACTGTATCGATTATAGATCGTGTCTTAAGACTGTCTATATCATTTTTTCTAAGTAACATTTTATAGTACCACTTTTTGTCTTTCTTAAATTCACTCTACCCCTTTTCAAGTTTAATTATTTTCCGACAATATTTTAATGTATCGGTTTCGGTTTTGATCAGAATGTTGTATGTATGATCGTTTATATAACTGTTTACTCATTGCAGGCAATTTTCTTTAAAAATTCCCGTGCGCATTTGGTTATTGCCTGTGGTTCTATAGAAATCGCCAGCGATTTTGGTTCTCGAGTTTTTGGAGTGGAGGTTATAAATATGGAGATTCCACGACGAAATACGAAATCCGCTACTTTTTTTTTCCTTCGGTTAGAATCTCGAACGTGTTCGGAGTTAGAACATGTTACTTTCTTCAAGATTCTTCGCTATTCCTATTTCTATGGTCAAATTGTTGTTTTGAACTTATGATAGCTTCTCTAATTATTCCTTTCTCTTTACTTATATGATTATTAATGGATTGATAATGTACTGTGAGGTTTTTATATTGGTATCTAAGGTCTTTCATGAATTTTGACGTATAGCAAACATGCAATATTTGAACTCGTGCTTATATCTGGAATGCAAATTTAAGTTGATAAATTGATACTAACATTCGGGTAATACATAATATAATTACACCTCTTAGGCGCTTACCTACTTTGTTGAAGGGGTAGTTTTAGCAGAAACCATATTTTTCTCCGAATTATATCTTTTCAATTAATCAACATGTTAATACGAAAATTGCTGGATATATTAAGGAAGTATGAACTTGTTTCAAAAAGAGATTTAAACACTACAGGGAAGAAGATAACTTTATCAAAAGTGCAAAACGTGAATTTCATTTCACACTCACATTAGATGCAAATTTTAATATCAAATAGTGGTTGCCTTGAAAGGTCAATTATGAAAAGGTATATATATCAATGATTTTATATGTTTGTGTTTGATAGACAAATGGAAAATTTGGATATAATTGTTGAGCATGGGCTCCCAAAGGATCTACTCATCATTCTCATCGGTGCATCTGTTGGTGGTAAATTAGCACAAAGTAACATAATTGGATACGCTATTGTCTACCTTCTATTTGGGAAAATGAAAAAATTGTCCTATCACAAGATTCTTAATCAACTCAGAAATATCGAGAATTATATCCACAAAATTTGTCTGACTATGAAGGAAACCAAGTCGTAATTAGAATCATCCTCCCTAAAATAACAGTTTTATTTAACATTTAAATATAGGTATATTTTGTTAAACAATCTAAGCTTCTACTTGAACGTTTAGAAGATATAATTAGATCATACGACGATAATGCTGAAATCAGTCTAACTGATTGCAGTTTTACAGCAAAATTATTATCATTTGCTTCTAATCAACTTTCGTCTCCCGCATTCCAGCCGATGATTATTTAAGCATGGCAAACATTCGGGATTAATACACTCTCTAATATCGTAAGTTTTAAAAATGTTTTAAAAATGTGTAACAACTAGCTGTGACAAAGTTAGTTGTAACGAGCTATGTGCGATTCCGTGTAGCTATGTTCAGTATGAAGAAAACCTGCTTTGCATTTATCACATTTTTGATCCTTCATTATATTTGCACTAGTCGTAATATATAATTACGGAATAAAATTTCATAATTATTATATAAATTAAAAAAGTATTTGTGAATTAAAATTTGAAAAAGTAAAAAATATTATATTCTTTATAAGTTTTTGCTAAAAAAAAAAAAATTAGAAATATATTGCACAGGTACATAAAGTCACAAATAGTGTACATGTATACGTATAAAATAAAAACATGCAATGAAGATATATTTTTACATACATACGTTTACGGTGTATCATACCTAAAAGTAACTCGAACTTCGCGTAGGGTGGACAAAAATATGGAGTAATCTTCGACTTAGGGGACGCAAAATTATTGACTTTGTTTCTAGTTTCTTACGTGATTCGAGTTGAAAAAGAAGTTTTTAGATGATGAATTCGCTAGTTCAAAAGTTATACGTACATAAAATACAATATTTTAGCATATTTGACAGATTACTTTGACGCCATATTGGCTTCTACCTATCATCTGTTTGGTTCGCATAGATGAGTATTGAATCAAAGTTGGTCGAAAATTAGTTCTACCGGCGTATAACCGGCCGCCGCGAGGTGGCTGAAGAGTAAAGAGACCCAAACCTAATCCAATTCAAAATCCCGCCGCAAAATGGCCGCCACCTACGTGCTAACTACTGTCTATAGCCAGTGACTCCATTCGAATCATGGCTCGAAGCTAATATAATCTGTCAAATACGCTAAATAATAATCAACACTAATCAACAATAATCAACTTTTCGAATACGCTAAACCTGCTCGATTCTATTACGAATGCATATTATATATGCATACTGTTTGCATTAATGGATTCAACACCTTAAAATTTGTATTTTCAAAGTTTACACACCGAAAATTACAAGATTACAAATACAGAAGTCAATAAAAGATGCTCAGAATATTAATCTATAAAAAAGAATGTTACGAAAAGATATCACAAAGCAAAAAGAATGTTACGAAAAGATATCATTTATACCCTGTGACATACAAAATTTGGTGACTGGCTAAAGCATCAAAATCGGCCCCAATTAGGGCATAAAAGACATTCGCGCGACATCAAGTCGTTTATCGTTTTACTACGCATTGGACCCCCTTTTACGCCGAATGCGCCGGCCAGGCACGTGCGCGAGTCTCGAAGAGTTCTTTGTCCGTACAACCGACAGAAATAATATCTCTGTCAACTCACCGCTCAAGGAAACTCCCGCTGCGCGGTATGCATCCGTGAAAATCGTCAAGATGCTATATCATAATTTTCCGCTATATCAATTTTGATATGGACGGATGACGGACGCGGGCGGGGACTCTTTGCAGCGCTTCACTTTCTCGCGACATATTCACATTTACCGAACTGTCTTGTTTCGATCGAGAGTTCTACTCGTATTCGCACTACCAACGCGAATGACCACACAGGCATCTCCTCCTTTCTTGTACATGCGATCACTCTTTGATAATTGACTGAAACATCGATTACTGATCGAACCACAATCGCGGTGCGGCGTACTTGGTGATTCGCTTTCGCAGTAACTGCCAGCGTTTCAATAACTGACCATGAGCCTACGACACGACGCAACGGTCTCTTACAGTTACAAACGATGTACAGAAATAAATGTGAAATTCAATGCCATAGAAATTTCAAATGTGAAATTTTTCGAGTACCACGTTTTGGGAGTTACCTGATTTTCCATATCATTTTCATGTCGCGTGCGACGTTATCGATTTAGTATAGTACTGATTTGAATGAAAATTAAAATCTTGTATGAAATTATAGATAAAATGTTGTATATTAATAGTTAATTTTATATAAATTTAGTAATACTGTATATTAATAGTTAAATGATTAGTTTAATTAATTTTAAATAAATCTTTAATCTTTTAATCCTTTCTATTTCCATCTTTGTATCCTCAAATCAACTTTAATTATGCATTATTAAATATAGGTAGTCCGACTCACAACCAGAAACTTGTAACGCAATTTATCGATAACTGAGACAAACAAATTATATCAATGAAAAAAAGGAAAAGAGCAATGAAAGGAATAAAAAGAACAATGAAAGGAGCAAAAGATCACCAAAATCATACTTTTGTGAATAAATACGTACATGAATCAAGTACTCGATCTTTACCAATATATTAACTAACTAACGCTTAAAATATACAACGGGATATAAAATTAAAAATTTGACAATAAAACTTCTCTTAAAACTAAGTTGCACCTTTAGTGAAGAAGAGGCAGCTCAAGAGGAAGGCTGGTTACAGGGACTATGTGTCCTATGCCTCGGGAAACGTGTTAAATATTAGATAAAATAAAATAAATCAATAATTTAATTGTTATAGATTAATGGTATTGTTCTACATTAATAGTTGGATTCTTTTCAACTAACGACATCATTATTATAAATTAATAGTATAAACGTCATAAATTAATAATTGATATAAATTAATAACGCAATCAAATTAAATAATTTTCTAATTTTTAATTGTAAATCTGCGACTTTAATAATTCATTGCAATAAACGTAATATTTCTTGCTCTCTGCAACTAAATTTCTTGTTCTCTTCTCGAAAAATAAATTTACACTTCACGTATCTGCTTCATATGAAATGTGAAGAAGAAATCGGCGAAACAAAAACATCAAAAGTAAGTACAATTACACTCAACGCTTTACCTAGTTTTGAGGTCTACGGTCAATTCAAAATCATTTCATTACAGATCATTGAATTTTTCCTTATCAGCTCCAACGTGGAACTTAAAAAAAGTGCATTGAACTTAAAACAACTCAAGGTTACCTGGATAAGTCAGAAAATATGATACATGAGAAAATCTAATTGCTACTAACCCATGAGTTCCGTCAAATGCTATACAATTCATACAAAACATTTTTTATTACAATCATTAGGTAACGAGTTATTTTGGATGATGTGTAGTTCTTATCGCTTCACCCTATACATTTATGAGTAATACTCACAGTTATATTTAATTACTGTAATATTCTAGTTGTCGCATTTTTAGCAACTAATTTTGACGCGAGATATTTCCAATGTAATTTTTGGACTCAGAATTTGTTCGGAATTTTAGAGGCCCCGGCGGCTTTAAAGCCGATAGTAAACAACGGAGAAATGCCATAGCTGCGGAACCATACCGTCTTACTAGCATGCCGGGAAAGGAAATTTGCGTGACAAGGAAAAAAAGGAGTCATCTTCGACGATAACTATCCGACGAGTGCAAATATTTCGTGCCCGATTCCAATATATGTCGCTTAAATATTTGTCTGCAAATCACATCAGCTATCGCATGTGCAAAGTTCATAGCGGATAAAAATACCGACATTCGAATGTTATTCCAACGGCAGACTTTATGTTTCAACAGCGTTTACCTTCTAAGAAAAGCATTTGAAAATGAGGAAGAGAAAAGATATATTTGCGTCATTTCGCGTCGCTCGAATTCTGGAAAGATGTAACTGCGGAAACTGCTGTAAAAATATTCAGGATGTTTACCACGACCATTTACCAGCTCTTGGTGCAATAAAAAAATGGTTTGCGCAATTCAGATGTGCGCAATTCCAACTGGACGAGGAGCTATGCTTGGTCGACCTTCTTTGATAGACGATGATATTGTGCCCAATTAATTGTTAAGTAATCTCCGAATTTTAATTGAAGAAGAAGCAGAGAAAATTTTGTTTGTATGAAGAGCTACTGCACCGTCTAGATAAACATCGCGAATATTTTTTCCGGTAATTCCCATCGTTACAACTTTTCAGTAAGACGCAAATGAATATTTTCCTCGGCCATTGTCTTCAAAATCTTTTTTATCTATATCAAAAATTTTTTGCAATGCGTAAATTGTCAAACACAAAAGTTTTTAGCTGAAATAACAATTGAATATCGCTACTTTTATCCGCTATGCAGTCTGCATATACAACAACAGATACGACATGCAGAAAAATAATTTAGTGCATCAATTAGAGTCGAGTACAAATGTTTGCAATAACCCAATATTTATCAAGCAATATTTAGATAAAGAACCAAACTCTTTTCGCAATTGTTACAATCTGAAATACGTCAAAATATGTTTGCAGCATCTCTATATACCTAAGATAAGACACATACTATGCCCTTTACATATTTATGAAATTTCTGATGATACGCAATAGTTGCTCAGAATTCAGTATTTATACAATTGCCAGTACAAAAACGCTCGTCGTCTTGATCTACATCGTATCGGGTCCACTCTTTTACGTTCGGTGTTGAATTCATGTATATATACTCCAAATTTCTGTATTTTCTCTAGTACTTGATTTTTTGGTTATTTATAATTTTCTAAATTCTGAGACATAATATCCACATGTCCATTGTAAGTTTATTGGTATCTTAAGATGTTATCAGCCATTTGTGTCTGTGTCACCACTATTTTACATAGCCTTTCACTTTTTCTATCAGTTGTATAAATAAAAACAGGGAATCAGACAAGGGAACCTCTCACCTCTTTCACTGACACTGAGATATTTCATCAAGATCAACATTCTAAACGACTCTCTTTTTAATCGCCGCTCGACTTTAGTTTCCGAGTTATAGAACAATTTATGTTTAATACTAAATGTATTATTTAATAATATATTTTATGAATTTTTGTACAGTAAATAAATTTTCAGTAACGGTAGGAACATTGCTCATATTTTTGACCAATCGAAGACGAGAATATAGCGCAACATTGCATATATCAGTCAATTCGTCGAATATTACTTCACGCTAACGTAACAACAGAATGCCTCAATATCATCTAAATTGGCGAGATTTTATGATAATAAAAAAATAATTACCAAAAAAAAAATTCTCTCTGCGACAACCCACTAGACCAAAGTAGATTTAACAAGATAAGAACCAAATCCCCTTAGCATCCAAAAGAACAAATGATGGTACTATGTTTATTAATCATTTTCTGTTACTTCGTCTTATGTTGCAAAAAGATGGTTCGTAAGATATGAGAACTTAATATTACAGATTAATAAAGGATTTCGGAGAAATACAAAATGGATGTTGAACGGATTATTTTTGGAGGAGTACAATCTAACCCGATCATATCGGTACTTTCGATGCTCTTAAGTTTGTCGCTATATGTCATATATTCGAATGTTCCTTACTCTTCAACGAATGTTCCTTCCAAATTACTATTGCCATCTTACGATTTCATAGTCGTAGGCGGTGGTTCTGCAGGTATGTCTTTTCATATTGTCCATACGAATTTCGGTTTTAAATGTGATAAAAATGTGACAAAGATAAACGTACCCGTTTGTTTACGTATGAGAAAGAGCATATTATTTCTCGTACGATCGACTGACATGAGAACTTAATAACTTATATATTTTGATATTTTACCAACGCAAATTTCATATAACGTATAGTATCATATATATATAGTATACTAATGACGCTATGCATCGTTTGTATGTATTAACGATTAGATTTTAAGTTTTGTTTTCTTCATATAAACGTATTTTAGGTTTGTTTTGTAAACTATTTTAAATTTATCGCCAATTTCATTTCATAATTTGGACAAATTGTCTCTTTCTCTGTGTTTTGAACGAAATTACATAGTTTTTTTATTTACAAATATTTGTAATCTCTAATTAGATTCAATTATTTCGAGTATGCTCAATTTATAATGCTCTGCCAATTTACACGATTACAGGAGCCGTTATAGCGAATCGCTTGTCCGAAATAGAAGATTGGGACATACTCCTCCTGGAAGCAGGTGGCGACAGAAGTGCTATATATGATATTCCTTCTTTAGCCGACAGTGTGCAGCTCTCCGAAATCGATTGGAAATACAAGATAGAACCTAGTGAAAATTTCTGTCGAGGTAAATAATACCGAATAATACCTAACTATAATAATTATAAGTTAAATAATTACAAAATAATTAATTAATTAAATAATTACAAAAGAAACACTGCAATCACCCTTTAAGCGTCCAAGTCAAACGTTTTATTTTTAACGACGTAGAAAGTAAATTAAAGAAAGGAAAGATAAAATCATGTCACGCTTGGAAGGAATTATAAAATGCAAACTATGACAACGCGAATAAATAAGTAAAGCATTCCAAAACATTGGTACATCACCGTCTTTCAATTCTAATAAATTCTACGCTAAAACTACCTAAAGATGACAAAATAACTAAGAGAATGAATAAGAGATTCTCCTTTTTACAGTTACTAGAAACATATAAATATTTTGGCCAAAAATAACATAATTTCCATTTTGATGGAATATAATTGTGTAGATTTATTTACTTTAGTAATATCGCGTGGATTACACTGTTTCATACATATAGAACATTTAGAAACGTTAGATGGTTCCTTCTTAAGATAAATCGAAAAATGTATTGCCGAATCCAAACAGATATAAATGAGAATAAATAACCAACCTAGTTCAATATACAAATTATTCGAAATGCGTTCGGTGTACTTTACGGTAAATTATACCCACAGCGATGGAAGACGGTCGTTGCCTCTGGCCACGTGGTAAAGTGCTCGGAGGCACCAGCATGGTAAACACTATGCTATACGTCCGTGGTGCCAAAAAAGACCACGACATCTGGAAACAACAAGGCAATCCAGGATGGTCCTACGAGAATGTGCTGCCTTATTTTCTAAAATCCGAAGACAATCGAAATCGCTTCCAGACAAACACACCGTATCACTAGTCCGGGGGCTACCTTACCGTCGAAGAACCTCCATTTCACACTCCCCTGGCCGCTGCATTCATTCAAGCAGGCCAAGAAATGGGTTACGAAAATAGAGATATTAACGGAGAACGACACACTGGGTTTATGAACCCTCAGGCTACCGTCAGACATGGAAGCCGGTGCTCCACGGCAAAGGCCTTCCTGCGGCCAGCCAGGTCACGCAAGAAATTACAAGTCGCTATGAATGCGCATGTTACTAAAATTTTAATAGAACCATCATCGAAGAAGGCTTATGGTGTAGAATTCGTTAGAGATGGAAAGACATTACGCGTTCGTGCCAACAAGGAGGTAATCGTTTCCGGAGGAACTATCAATAGCCCCCAGTTGTTGATGTTGTCGGGCATAGGACCTAAAGAACACTTAAAGGAACACGATATACCAGTAATTCAGGATTTAAGAGCGGGCCATAATCTTCAAGACCATATAAGTGTAGGGGGCCTTACGTTCTTGGTGAATGAAGAAATTGCACTCGTACAGAGTAGGTTGAATAATATTAGCAACATACTAGAATACGTCATATTCGGAGAGGGTCCTTGGACCATTTTAGGAAATGTCGAAGGAGTAGCTTTTATCAATACCAAATATGCGAATGCCTCCGACGACTTCCCAGACATACAACTGCTTTATTATTCATCGGGACAGAACAACGACATCATTAGAGAGACTCGTGGATTGACCAGAGAATTCTACTACGTCGTGTATGGAGAGCTTCAGGATAAGGACGTGTGGAGCGTGTATCCTACGCTTTTAAGACCGAAAAGCAGAGGTGTTATCAAGCTTCGAAGCAACAATCCTTTCGATTATCCATTGATTTATCCGAATTATTTCAAGCAGCCAGAAGACATGGCAACATTGATCGAAGGAGTTAAGTTTGTGCTTGAGATGAGTAAAACTGCTTCTTTCAAACGTTACGGGAGCATAATGAATCCGAAACCATTCCCAGGTTGCAAGCATGTTCCTATGTATAGCGATCCTTACTGGGAATGCATGATCAGATTTTATCCCGCGACTATATTTCATCCTGTGGGTACTTGCAAGATGGGGCCTAAGTCGGATTCAAAAGCCGTGGTAGATCCTTGGCTTCGAGTTTACGGAGTTACTGGACTTCGAGTCATAGATAGTTCGATTATGCCAAATTTAATCAGTGGCAATATCAATGCGCCTATTATTATGATCGCAGAGAAGGGTTCAGATATGGTAAAACAGAAGTGGTTGAAGGAACGGGATGCAGGTGAACAGTTGTAAATTGATTTACGGTAGAAGGTATTTCTGTAATATTATTACATAATAGAAGGTTATTGTTTCTAACTGAAAAAAATTTTTCTTATGAATCAGCGAACCACAAGTCAGACAATGGTCATATTGTGTAAAATTGAACGATCAAGCGACCTTGTGTAGTGTGATACTCGATCGAAAACATATGAAGAAGCCTCGTTCGAATAGATTATTAAAGTAGCTCGCTATGTATCGCCACGTTTACAATACAAAAAAACAGCCAATCGGTTGGTCTATTCATACTGCGTCGATTATTCTAATAATTTTCAACTTGAGATTATAATTTCTTCGAACAAGAAGAAATTAATTGCTGCTTCATGCAATTGCGATTGAACTTCACTTATGGTAGCTTCGTTTGATCGTTCGATTATATTTCATCCGCCTCTCTTTCGACGTTACCAATGTGGATGTTTCGAAATGTAGCAAATCTAAATGAATATCCTTTATTTAGCTGTGATGGTATTTTTGCCGAGAAGCAATCCAACAACCACTTCGGTGACCAATCTGACAATTTGAGGTTAATTTTACTGCTAAGCGTTCTTTGGAGCTTGCAACCCGATCTGACTGGAGTATTTTCTTAATAAAGTCTCTCTTTCTCCCTTTCGAATAACATTCAAAACCAACCTTTAGCTATTTAGTTTTGATACAGTTCTAACCTCTGGGCGTCCAGTCATATGTTGATTGTCTTCTTTTATATCTGTAGATGTCCTCTCCTTGTGAATCCTTGGGTAACATTAGGAGATATCAGAATTCAACATTGGGCCCCTGTCATACATACAACATCCTTTACTATAACCAGGAAAAACAATTGCTATCCAGGCACTAGGCGCCCTGAGCGTCTACATGATCATAGAAAGAAAACCCTGTCTTCGTAGTGTACAAACGCTCTGAAAACATTCGTGTATTCCCTTCTCTTAGAAGAACAGAAAAAGAAATGTAAACTACTTATTCAGTAAAATCCTAGTCTGTGAATTTTCTGCTCATTCTGCAGTTTCTATAATTGTACATAAAACAACTTTCCTTCCTAATGAAGCTAATGTAATCGCTTGTTTTGCGGAATAAGCACACGAGTATACGGATAATGAAGATATAAGTAATTGACTAACCTTGCTTCTTACTATTTTACGACTTCATAATTCCTGAAACATTCGCAAATAGCTATTGATAACATTACAGTTTATCTGAATTATAACTGTGCTTCCGTAACAGTTTATGCGATAGTATTGGTTACCGTATCCCTGGCAGCGGATGGGTATAGTGAGTCACCGAAACCAAGCTCTCATTCCTTGTATCCTGGATTTAATTACTGCAATTTATTATTATGTATATATGCGAAATATACTTTTGTGCTCAACTTAAAAACAGATTCATTGAAAATTATTTCAGGTCATCAGTACCGGTTTCATATTACGTTAGCTCAGTCTTTATCTAATTCATATGCATTTTTATCTCTGCGTTATCAAGATTCGCTATCTCTCTCGTCAATGGTTTACGCTAAATGACTTGTTGTGAATTATGTCAAAACACCGCCACCTACTGCGTATTGAAGAGAAATGGTAAAATGGTTTGATTACTAATCGCATTCACATGTTTACTATTTTTATTCCTGTATCCATATATGACTAGAGTGTTTTTGCTAAGCAGACTATTGAAAATTGTACTGTTGGTACAACGAAATAATCGTATGCCCAAAGAGATATTTCTACAAAATTATGTTGTTGTTCAAACCTTGAGAAAAATTTCTGATGTGTCGATTACGTAATTATGCCGTTTTTCATGTGGCGCTATAATAGCTCAGAATTCAGTACTTAAGCGATCGCTAAGCAGAAGCATTCCTCGTTTTGGATTACGCGTCACCGGATCACTCTCTTAAGTTTGGTGTTCAATCCACGTATGTATTGCATAAATTTCTGTATATTCGCTAATATTTTGCCATCTCATTAACTCTGATCTGTTTTTTAACAAATAATATCAACATCTATACTGTAAATTTATTGTCGTTTTATTCCTTTCTCAGCCATGTGTCACCATAACTTCAATTAACTTCTTATTTTTTTGTCATCTGTATAAAAAAAAATGTGATTATTCAGAGACGGGAAAACTTAAAAGAATTCGATGACATCGAAATACTTCGTCAAACTCACCATTTTGAACAACTTTCTCTCATATTTATAATCGCCGCTCAGCCTTGGCTTGCAAGGGACAAAGCAATTTATGTTTAATACCATGTGTGTTGTTTAACAATTTTGTAATTTTTTGGTTACAGAACGATTTTCTTGTGACTAGAACTATATTTATAACATTTTTGACGCATTGAAAATCAAGTAAAGTACAACAGTCGATATAGCGACCTAATCATCAAAGATTATTTCATGACACCTTTTATTAGAATAGCACAATGTACAAACCGTCGCTCTTTCTATTTTAATTGCACGATATCGAAAGTAGTGGCTCTTTCATCAGACAGTTAAGTTTCAGTTGCTCCATTTAAGCCTACTTCAAGACGATGAGATATCGTCACATAGATTTAAATGAAATATTTTGCGAATTTCGTGAAGGCTGTGCAACATCGCAGCGGTTGCAGGTATAGAAAAACGTTGTTCAGGATGTTAACCTTGAAAACATGTTTCACTGGCAAAATCATTGCGATACACTCATTAAAAAAAAAAAAAAAATATTAGTTTCGCTAGATCCTAGTCGAGAAAAGTAGCTTTAAGAATGAAAGAACCAAAGCCCCTGACGGCCCGAAAGAACAAATGATGGTGATATGCATTCAGTAATAATTCTCTGTCACTACATCTTATATTGCGAATAAGATGTTTGGTAAGGTATCAATCCTTAATGTTACAGATTGATAAAGGATATCAGAGGAGAATAAAATGGGTATCAAACGTATCATTCTCGAAGGGATGAAATCGCATTCGGTGCTACCGACACTCTTAGGCATGTCGCTGTATGTCATCTATTCGATTTTTCCATACTCTTCGTCCAATGTTCCTACCAAATCATTACTGCCGACTTACGATTTCATAATCGTAGGTGGTGGTTCAGCAGGTATGACTTATCACGATGCCGAAACAAAGTTACGTTAAAAATCTTATAAAAGTATACCTAAAACAACCGCAGCTGCGTATGTGCGTGCAAAGAAGAAGGCATTGTTACTTGTATAATCGCGCAACACCAAAAACGTTACGTACTTCCCATATATCGATTTTTTCCAAATTTCATTTTCCGATCTATCTATCTATCTATCATAGGCATTAGTGATCATATGCGCTATTTATATACATTAATGAAGAAATTTGATCTACAATTTTACAAAATTTTTTACAAAATTTTATATACATTAATGAAGAAAAATGGGATCATTGTGAAAATATTGTGAATTTATCGCGAAGCATTATTTCTAATTTCGACAATTTTACTCCCAATCTCGATGTGTTGATGTAAAACTACAAATTTCTGATTTGAAAATATTTATAACATCTAAGAAAATATTTTCTTACGCATGTTTTATTTAGATACTCAATGAATTTACACCATTACAGGAAACGTTATGGCGAATCGCTTGTCCGAGATAGAAGATTGGGACGTACTCCTGTTGGAAGCAGGGGCCGATGGAAGTGCTATATATGATGTTCCTACTCTTGCCTCCACTTTGCAAGGATCCGAAATCGATTGGAATTACACGACGGAACCGAACGAAAATTACTGTCTCGGTAAATAGTATTGAATAATAAATAATTATAATAATGATCGGTGCTTAATTACAATAATAATACCAGACACTCTAATCATTCACGTTCAACGCTCTATTTTTTCCATTGAAAAAGAAGGAATTTGAGAAAAGATAGATAAAATATTATCATGCTTAGAAGGGAATATAAAGTTCTACCTGTGACAATGCGAATAAATGAAGCGAGTAAATAAGTAAAGCATTCTAAATTCTGCGTGCATCATAATCTTGCAATTGTAATGAATACTAGCACTGAAAAGACGTGAAAATATCGGACCAGAATTATCTTTCGAATACAATAAACAGATATTTTAGGCGCAATTAATGCTGAACAAAGTTTAGATCGACATATAATTATATAGATCTATTTATTTTAAATAATGACATTTGATTTGTATATAGAACTTAATACTTTATTTATATATACTGATTTATATATAGAACAGTCAGATATATTTGCACAGTTCTTGTGTTAACATAAATCGAAAAATGAATCTATCGTTCATTCCAAAGAATGAATGAAAGAGTGAATCAGTGACATTCTAAAATCAATATTCGATTACGAATTACTCGCAATGCTTTCAAAGTTCTTTACTGTAAATTATGTCAACAGCGATGGAGAATGGTCGTTGCCACTGGCCACGTGGCAAGGTGCTTGGAGGCTGCAGCGGCGTAAACTACATGCTCTACATCCGTGGTGCCAAAAAAGACTACGACATCTGGGAACAACAGGGCAATCCAGGATGGTCGTATCAGGATGTATTGCCTTACTTCCTCAAATCCGAAGACAATCGAAGTCCCAAATACGCTAAAACACCGTATCACTCGACCGGCGGGTACTTAACCGTCGAAGAACCAAAATGGCGCTCTCCTCTGGTCACTGCGTTCATTCAAGCCGCCCAAGAAATGGGTTACGAGAATAGAGATATTAACGGAGAACGGCACACTGGCTTTATGATTGCTCAAGGCACCATTAGAGATGGTAGCCGCTGCTCCACGGCGAAAGCCTTCTTGCGACCAGCCATGTCGCGTAAGAATTTACATGTCGCTATGAAAGCACATGTTACCAAAATTTTAATAGATCCGTCAACGAAAAGGGCTTACGGCGTAGAATTCGTTAGAGACGGGGAAACGGTGCGAGTACATGCCAACAAAGAAGTGATCGTTTCCGGAGGATCTATCAATAGTCCCCAGCTGTTGATGTTGTCAGGGATAGGACCTAAAGAACACTTATCGAAACACGGTATAACAGTGATTCAGGATTTAAGAGTGGGCCATAATCTTCAAGACCATATAACTGTGGGGGGCATGATATTCTTAGTAAATGAAGAAATTTCAATCGTACAGAGCAGACTGAAAAACATTAGCTATGCCCTAGAGTACGCTATATCCGGAGACGGTCCTTTGACAACCTTAGGATTTAATGAAGTAGTAGGTTTTATTAATACCAAATATGCGAATGCCTCCGATGATTTTCCAGACTTACAAATACATATTTGGACAACGGGGGACTTCACCGAGAGCAGTAGAAAAAGTTTTGGATTGACCAGAGAATTCTATGATGCCGTATTGAAAGATGTTCAGAATAAGGACGGATGGAGTGCGTACCCTACCCTTTTTAGACCTAAAAGCAGAGGGATTATTGAGCTTCGGAGCAACAATCCTTTCGATTACCCATTGATTTATCCGAATTATTTCAAGGAGCCAGAAGACATGGCCAAATTGATCGAAGGAGTTAAATTTATAGTCGAGATGAGTCAAACTGCTTCGCTTAGACGTTTTGGGAGCAAACTGAATCCGAATCCATTTCCTGACTGCAAGCACATCCCATTGTATAGCGAGCCGTACTGGGAGTGCATGATCAGATCTTTCCCCTTAACTGTAGCACACCCCGTGGGTACTTGCAAGATGGGGCCAAAGTCAGATCCACAAGCGGTGGTTGATCCTTGGCTTCGAGTTTACGGAGTTACTGGACTTCGAGTTATAGACAGTTCGATTATGCCAAATTTAATCAGTGGCAATACCAATGCGCCGACTATTATGATCGCAGAGAAGGGTTCCGATATGGTCAAAGAGAAATGGTTGACGAAATTAGACGTATATGAATAGCTGCTATTGTAAATTAATTTTATGCACCTGTTTGTACTATTGCGTGTATTTATTACATGAGCGAAATTATTTTAAATAAAATTTGATGGGAATGGTACTTCTGTATTGTAGTATCGTGAAAATTTAGGTATAAATTTTCCTGATACTATTTATAATTTGTAATTTATTTACAATAAATTAGTTATACAGATATTAATGAGACAGAAAACGATGATTGTTTAATATAGAACTAAATGTAACAATCTTACTCTAATTCGACCACTCTCGCAATTGAACAACTCCAACAACTCAATCTCTCAGCTACGCTAGTAACTCACGCAACTCGACAACGCTGACAACTCCACTCTCAACAACACTAACACCTCTCGCAACTCGACAACGTTAACAACTCTACTCTTCGACTCCTCGATTAACTCTGACCTCTCGACTCATCTCACTTCTCGATCAATCGTCCAACGCTTCTCGATCAACAACAACTTTTTTAGATTCAAACCGTCCTCCTCCGTTGGCGTTATTTTTTCCCCTCTCAAATTCCGTCCTGTTAACGCTCCACAAGAACTAGGTGATTTTAGTCACATAGGCTTTTTTCCCTATGTAAACTAACAACGGAAGGACAGACGACATTGTTTTGATCGATTTCTAACTAGGCTTTTTCCTCACGATACTACAGTATTTTAAAATGATTCCAGAGAAAATGTTTTTGACACGACTTAGTGGATTGTTAAATTAGTTCTCACTTACCGATTACCGATATGAGTTGTATCCCAATCGACGCATCGTAACCCGATCTGAGTCCTCGCGAAGTCGATGAGAATCCGGGCTGCGTCCCCTTGCTGCCGCTTCGAGGTTACCCATCTTCTCTCATAACACCTATTAGGAAGGCGTCGGTTTGGGGGAAATGTCATCCGATTTGAGCGAGGAAAGTAATGCCTACATTTGTGCCAACATACAAAAATGAGTGTGATGAGTCTTATGCGGAATTTTACTGCAAACTATCGTCTTGCGATATATTATCTCGCGGGGTATTGTCTTGAGAAATATTGCATTGGTAAGTATCGGCGGTGAAACTGTAGAGCCATTGCTTCCACACGGATTTCGATGATTTTTTAATATCTTGTTATTTTATGATCCTGAATAACTTTAACAAAAATCTACAGACACCACTACATTGAATTCTGCCTATAATTATACGCCCGTAAAATCGTACGCGTTAGTATTCGTTGTTAAAAGCTGGACAGAATTACCTGACCTAGAAACCTAACACTTAACTTCTGTTTATGTATACAATCGAGAGTTGGACGAACTTGGATAAAGATCCGTTCAGAACTGTATATGCGGAACTATGAGACAAGTCTGCTATAATTGAATTAAAAGTCAATATCATCAAAGAGCTGGGTTTGAGTTTGGGGTAGGCTTTACAATCTGGTCGCCGTGAAGTTGGCTGGCAATATTTGGATGGAGCAATAAAAATTCTCCCAGTTTTTAAAATAATATCAATTATTCATGCCCCTATTAATTTGATAATTAATTTGTACTTACCTGCACAAGCGTTACTTTTTTAGAAGCGTCCTGCAGTCGAAATTCGGGGATTACTTTGCAGTAAATTGAGCACAATGTCATCGTCTACCAGAGAAAGTCGGTCAGAGTGTGACTGATCTTGCAGTTTGAAATCACCACGTCTGAATTTTGCAAACTATTTTTTTATGCTGCGAAAAGCTGCCATACAGTCGTGGTAAACATCGTGAATATTTTTGCAACATTTTGCACCGTTACATCTTCCCAGAATTTCAGCAACATGAAATAATGCGCAGATAAACCTGTTGCTCGCTTATTATCAAAATCTTTTATTGCATTGTAAAAGCTGATAAAACACGAATGTGCGCTGTTGAAACAACAATTGAATATCACCATCTTTATCTCAATTATATATGGCACTTGTGAACAAATAATTTATCTTTTAGAATCAGGCACGACCTTTTTACTGATCCAATATCCACAATTTGGACAAACCATCTAAATCTTCTCGCAACAGTCGAGATCTGAAATGTATCCACGATTTACATAAATTAATCGCATCTTTGTTTACCTTAGATAAGAAACGCACATATGTATGTAATTCTGACCTGATGCAATAGTGACACAGGATATAGTATTTAAGCCATCCCCAAGAAGCGTTCGTCGCCATTGTTCACATCGCATCGAAGCACGCTCTTAGGTATGGTAAACATAATCACCCATATATGAAATCGATCTCTAAATTTCAGTATTTTCGCTAATACTTGGCTATTACATTATTTTTGATCTTTTACATCTTACCACATAATATCCACACCTATGCTATAAGTTTACTAATACCACATAGATTTCTCTTCTGTATTTGTGAAGTGTTAAAAATAATTAGCTTTCTCATTAATGAGTTAAGTTTAGGTTGAGCTGTATAAAAATGAAATTGTGTACTGCAAGATGAAGAGTAATCATAACGTGAATTTCATTAAATTATTTTGCGAATATTTATCTTGGAAACAAAAGTCGAGCATCACCGCGCCGGTGACACGTATATGAAAAAGTTGTACAAAACGTTAATTTCGACGATATGTATTAACGTCATCGAAATTAATGAGTTATACACTTCTTAGAATAATTAGCAAACAAGATATTTGTTTCTACAAACTTTGCTACAAACCATTGGAGTGTAGTAGATTGAAGAATGTAAGAAACAAATACCGATCGTGTCTGAAGAGATAAATAAGGATAATACGTGTTTATTAATAATTCTCTGTTACTTAATATCATAGATTGATAACGGAAATATAAGTACAAAATGGATGTCCAACGCATCATTTTCGGAGGGATGAAATCACAACCGATCACATCGATCATTTCGATGCTCGTAAGCATGTCGCTATACGCTATCTATTCGATTGTTCCTTACTCTTCGACGAATGTTCCTTCCAAATCGCTATTGCCAGCTTACGATTTCATAGTCGTGGGCGGTGGTTCTGCAGGTATGGTTTTTCATATTATCCACGTGAAGTTCTGTCCTAAAACTGATAAAAGTGTGTCAAAGATAACTGCACCGGTATGTTTGCATGCGAAGAAGGTCGCGTTATTGCTCCTAATATGATGGATAGATGCAAAAAATTTAACAATTCACACATCCCGATCTTTTGCCACATTTTCTTCGACGACACTGTCAATCCACTGGATACATTAGCAATGTTGTGCGTTATTTTAACATCTAATTTCCTTCGTCTAAATATATTTTCCGTTTACTTTGTAAACGTACTTTTGCGTTATCGCGAATTTCGATTCGTAGTTTCGACAAATTATCTCCCTTCCTTGATGATTTGAAATTAGACTACGGACATTCGACTCAAAGATATCTGGGACATTAAACTGGATTAAGATTTCATAGATATGTTTTCTTTAAAATGCTCTGTAACTTTACACGATGACAGGAGCCGTGGTGGCAAGTCGCTTGTCCGAAATAGAAGATTGGAACGTACTCCTGCTGGAAGTAGGTGAAGATGGAAGTGTTGTCTATGATATTCCTTCTCTTGCCGACAATCTACAGCTCACCAAAGTCGATTGGGATTACAGGACGGAACCCAATGAAAATTACTGTCGAGGTAAAAAGTGTCGAATTATACTGACTTACAAATAAAAACAGTAAGTAACTAATTACAGAAACAATACTGCATCCCCTAATCATCCACGTCTAACGTTCTATTTTTTACGTTGAAAAGAAGGGGACGTAGATAAAATTATATAACGCTTGGAAAGGATTATAAAATGCAACCTAAAGCAATGAGAATAAACGAAGCGTGTAAATAAGTAAATCTTTCTATAACATTGGCAAATCATCACAATTCATTTCCAACGTAAATTGTCACTAAACATACCAGAGAAGTTAAAATGACAGATTTGAAATTTTGTATTCTACAATTACTAAAATCATACAGGTATTATTGCTATTAAGGTTTTATCTCATAATAGAGAGAGAGAGAGAGAGAGAGAGAGAGAGAGAGAGAGAGAGAGAGAGAAAGGAAATGGGTGGATGAATATATAACAGAAAATATAAATAAACAAGATTAAGTATAAGTACAATGTGTATACTAATCCAAATGCGCACGCTAGTAGCGTTACTTTACGAAAGAGCTTCGAAGCCATGAGTCTATGGGTATTAATACAATTACGAAAAACTGGCTTGTCTGTACCCCGCCGCATCATCTGTGAAAGGCATGATCCTTGTAAGGCAATGAGGCTGAGAGGCCCTTCAAATTGATTTAGTGTTAAACAATACTCAATGGCTTCGAAGACTAAGAAAGCTAAACACAAGAGATGATGTGTAGTTTTATATGGAGTGGGACCCACTTCAAAAATTGCCAAAATTAATATTGCTTTTTTTTAAATTTACGAATGTGCAGGCTTATTAATTTCAAGTAACACCACTTGAATTATATTGATTTGCATTTAGAACCAATAGGTAGATTTCGGCATACCTAATGTCAAATCTAAAACGAAGAATGAATCTATCGCCGAACCCAAAGATATATAAACGTGAATTCATAACCAAACGACAACAATATTCGTTTATGAATTATTTACAACGCTTTTGATGTACTTTAACGTAAACTATACCCACAGCGATGGAGAATGGTCGTTGCCGCTGGCCACGTGGCAAGGTGCTTGGAGGTAGCAGCGGAATAAACTCCATGCTTTACGTCCGTGGTTCCAAAAAAGACTACGACAACTGGGAACAACAAGGCAATCCAGGATGGTCGTATCAGGATGTGCTGCCTTATTTCCTCAAATCCGAAGACAATCGAAGTCCCAAATACGCTAAAACACCGTATCATTCAACCGGCGGGTACTTAACCGTCGAAGAACCACGATGGCGTACTCCTCTGGCCGCTGCGTTCCTTCAAGCCGGCCGAGAATTGGGTTTCGAGAATAGGGATATTAATGGAGAACGGCAAACTGGCTTTATGATTCCTCAAGGCACCACCAGAGATGGCAGCCGCTGCTCTACGGCGAAAGCCTTCTTGCGGCCAGCCAGGAAGCGGAAAAATTTACACGTCGCCATGGAAGCGCATGTTACCAAAATTTTAATAGATTCGTCGTCGAAGAAGGCTTACGGCGTGGAGTTCGTTAGAAACGGAAATACGTTGCGCGTACGTGCCAACAAAGAAGTGATCGTTTCCGGAGGAACTATCAATAGCCCCCAATTGTTGATGTTGTCAGGAATAGGACCTAAAGAACACTTATCGGAACACCATATACCAGTGATTCAGGATTTAAAAGTGGGTCATAATCTTCAAGATCATATAGGAGTGGGAGGACTTATGTTCTTGGTGAATGAGGAAATTTCGTCCATAGAGAGCAAGATAACTAATATTAGCTATATCCTAGAATACGCCATGTCCGCAGATAGTCCTTTATCTACCATAGCAACAGTGGAGGGAACATGTTTTATCCATACCAAATACGCGAATGCCTCCGATGACTTCCCAGACATACAACTGCATTTTATGTCATCGGGACCAAATAGCGAAATTTTTAGAGAAGATCGTGGACTGACCAGAGAATTCTACGACGCCGTATATGGAAATCTTGGTGGCAAGGGCTCGTGGAGCGCGTTTCCCGCGCTTTTAAGACCAAAAAGCAGAGGTGTTGTCAAGCTTCGAAGCAAGAATCCGTTCGATCATCCATTGATTTATCCGAATTATTTCAAGGAGCCAGAAGACATGGCGACATTGGTTGAAGGAGCTAAGTTTGCATTCGAATTGAGTAAAACTGCTTCGTTTAAACGTTACGGGAGCGAAATGAATCCGACACCATTTCCTGGCTGCAAGCATATTCCCAAGTATAGCGATTCTTTCTGGGAGTGCATGGCCAGATTTCTTTCCGTGACTATATATCATCCCGTGGGTACTTGCAAAATGGGACCTAAGTCGGACGCGAATGCCGTGGTAGATCATCGACTTCGGGTTCACGGAGTTGCTGGACTTCGAGTCATAGACGCCTCGATTATGCCAAACCAAGTGGGTGGTAATACCAATGCGCCGACTATTATGATTGGCGAGAAGGGTGCCGACATGGTAAAAAAGGATTGGTTGAAGAAACAGGGTTCGGATTGATTACTACTTTTGTAAATTCATTTTAAGCGACTGCTAGTAGTATACCATTACGTAATAAAAACATACGGTTTTGTATTGAAAATAAATTTTCATTATGTATCGCGTATGGCGAAGTACGGTTTAAAATATAGCCTTGTTTTATAAAATTGGACGATCAAACGAAATTAAAGTAAGTGAGGTTTGACTATAATAATATGAAAAAACTTTTTTAGAATATATATCGTAATGCTCCATCTGCCCTCTAGATATCATAATGTTTAAAGTAATATGATCGCACGTACTTTGTTTGATAAGAAAAATGTTTCGTACATGTATAATAGTATAAACTATGTGTTATGCAATAAAATAGTTATTACAATAATTTGTCTTTAATTTCGTCATGTATCGTGCGAACGTTGACTTTAATATAGTTGTTTCTCCAAAAGGAAGTGTAGTACAGTAGAATACTATAATAAGTTCAATGCGTCGAGGCGATAAACATAAGCAAAGCGAGAGTGATACAGTTGCAACTGTTGGCTGCCGACTGGTGACATTCGAGAAATTAACATTTTAAGTAACTTTTCTTATACATGTATCTGTCGGTCGAAAACTATAATTCCTAAGGAAAAAAAAAACTATAGTTTCGAATATAGTTTTCGAAATATTTGCAAAAACCATTGATAGTCGGCGGTAGTTTTTGCGCATGAAAACGATAAACAACGCTCATATAAACCTATCCCTTATCTGATCTGATTTTCGACTTTTAGCGAGTTCTGTGTTGAAATAATTTTATCTGATGATAGAAGTAGTTGTATTAATTTCACCTCCCCATTTGCGAACAGAATTCGGTATCTCATGAACAATACCTGGACAAATGGAGAGAGCAAGACGGACAATGCTAAAGCCATTCTTGTATTCAAATCCAAGCAGGTCATTATGAACACTTCTTAAGAAGCTACGCAGGGAGAATTTGTTAATGTACAAATTCACTGTAACTCGAAAGTGAGGAAAAATAGGATATGTGTTTGCAACAACGTCCTTTCATGTGCAGAATCCACAGCCGCATCGGTTTCCTGATGCTACGAGAAATTCTACATAATTAAGGAATACAATTGCATAATCATTATAGAGATTGGATATGCAGTATAGTGAAATACAGTTTGAAAAAGTGAAAGTACTGTATTTACTATAAGCTTTCCTAGATTAACTAGAAAGAATAGAAATATGTGGTAGAGGTACATAACACCATATATCTTGTGTACACATACGTGTAAAATAAAAATGTACACTAAACAATAAAAGATATATTTCTGCGTACATACATTTACAGTGTACCATATTTAAACGCAATTTGAACTTCAGGTGAGATAAATAAAAAAAATTCATAGTCACTATCAGAGCCGAAAGCCAAGGTTCCTCTGTATTCTACTTATTTTATTTACATCTATTTAGCAAAAATCCAAAAAGTAAATAAAATTATGGAACGATGTTATTTATACACATTTTTAGAGCCGTTGTCGTTGGACTTTGACACCATTTTTCTAGCTGTTATCAAATTTTTATTTCAGCTATTAGGAGGTAGAGAACTATGAATTTCCAACTGTTATTTTTTCAATACTGATTTTATTGGCCGTCTGGACAACTTTCCTTGTCGAAGCAAACGATTAAAAGTGGCTAAAGTCATAGTTTTTCAGAACTAAACCCTAAAGATTTCTACATTTTTAATTCATTGCCGCCTATTTTCGCGTCAATCGATTTCGATAAAATTGTCAGCAATGTCATAAATATAACAATGTCATAATATATAAAATATATATATATTTATATTTGACATTGATATGTAATTGGCATAACTATTTCAACTTACAGGCGCAAATGAAAAACTTGTAACAAGCGACCTGTAGCTTTGTCTCCTCGACTCCGATCAACTGCAAATTTCTCAAAATTTTTTGTAGACCTCATCTAGTAAACTAGTTGTTCTAATTTCTCAAAAAATATGAAGTCGTTTCATGAAATTTAAGAAAAACTGTTATCACCTTTTAAAGGATGTACGAATGTTTTTTTACACTGAATAAGCGCAATTTACGATGTTGCAAAATAATTTCTCAAAATACCTCGTTCACGTGATTATCAGCAAAAAAGCACTCGTCGCTTTGCGTTCCATTATATCGTTGCACAATCTTACGTTTAACGTTTTGTAGACGTTACAAGATATATATATTTTTACTTTTGAAACAAATTTTCTTGTAGTTATAACCTTTTATGAAGGACAAATTTAAGGTAGGAATTATTTCGAAAAAATAATAAATTGAATAGAAGCTTGACACTTATGTGTAATGAATCGTGAAAATCGACCAAGAGGTCTCAAAATATTTTTCGTAAATATGCACATTAATTTGAAGACACGTCAGCATCACCTAAATGTGTTCATTAATAATTCTCTATTACTTCGTCCTATCTTGCGAATAAGATTATTGTGAATGTATCATAACATAATATCACAGATTGACAAAGAAAATCGGAGAAGTACAAAGTGGATATCGAAACATTTCGGAGGGATGAAAACAGAACCAATTGTACCGGTGCTTTCGATGCTTTTATGCGTATCGTTTTCTATCATGTATTCTATAGTGCCTTACTTTTCGACGAGTGCTTCTTGCACATTACTGTCGCCAGCTTACAACTTATTACTCGTGGTGGGTTGTTCTCTTTTTATTATGTCGTTAGAAAATTTCATTTTAAACATGATAAAAGTGTGACAAATCAAGCGTAAATGTGTAAATGTGTTCGAGAAAGAGCATGGTATTGCTCATATGATCAGCTGATACGAGAATTTATCAACTTACACGTCTCGATATTTTACCAATGCAAATTTCATATAACGGCTCTATCTTATGTATAGCATATTAATAAAGTTATGCGCCGTTTCTATATGTTAACGACTATATTTTAACATCTTGTTTTCTTCATATTTTTATTTCTTTGTGTTCTTCAATGTGTATTTTAGGTTTGTTTTGTAATCATATTTAGAATTCATCGAGAATTTTATTTCGTAATCTCGACTAACTGTCTCCCTTTCTCGATATCTCGAAATGAAACTACATACTCTTGACTTAAAAATACTTATAACTTTTAATTATTTTCAGTTGTCTCAACTACACTCTATTTATAATGTATCTGCCAATTTGCACGATTACAGGAGCCCTTATGGCGAATTGCTTGTTCAAGATAGAAGATTGGGACGTACTCCTCCTGGAAGCAGGTGGCAATGGAAGTGCTATACATGATATTTCTTTTTTACCGGACAGTGTGCAGTCTGAAATCGATTGGAAATACAGGGTGGAATCTAATGAACTGCAATTCGTTAGAGACGGAGATACATAGCGCGTTCGTGCCAACAAAGTGATCGTTTCCGCGGGACTTATCGGTAGCTCACAGTTGCTGATGATATCGGGAATAGCATCTAGGGAATACTTCTACGAACACTGTATACCAGTGATTCAGGATTTAAGAGATAATCGTAAGGACCATATAGGAAGATATAGGAAGAATATTAGCAACGTACTAGAATACGTTATACTCGGAGAGGGTCCTTGGACCAACGTAGGAAATATCGAAGGAATAGCTTTTATCAATACCAAATACGCGAATGCCTCCGACGATTTCCCAGACATACAACTGCTTTATTATTCATCGGGACAGAATAACGATATCATTAGAGAGATTCATGGATTGACCAGAGAATTCTACGACATCGTATATGGAGAGTTTCACGACAAGGACCTGTGGAACGCGTATTCTACGCTTTTAAGATTGAAAAGCAGAAATATTATCAAGCTTCGAAGTAAAAACCATTTCGATTATCTATTGATTTATCCGAATTATTTCAAGGAGCCAGAAGACATGGCGACATCGATCGAAGGAGTTAAGTTTGTGCTCGAGATGAGTAAAACTGCTTCATGCAAACGTTACGGGGACAAAATGAATCCGAAACCATTTCCTTGCTCCAAGCGCATTCTGATGTATACCGATCCATACTGGAGGGACATGATCAAACTTTATCTCTCAACTATATTTCACTTCGTGTAAACTAGCAACATGGGGCCTAAGTGGGACTCAGAAGCCGTGGTAGATCCTTGGCTTCGAGTTTGCGGAATTACTTGACTTCGAGTTATGGGCTGTTCGATTATGCCCTACATACTCAATGCCAATGCCAGTGCGCCGACTCACATAGTCGTTAAGTGGGGATCGGATGTGATAAAAGAAGTATGGTTATAGAAACGGGATTCAAATCAATACCTGCCTTTGTAAATTAATTTCATGCGATTGTTACTTTTGAATTTAAAATAAATTTTCATGACGTATTACGAATAGCAGTTCCCCTGTCACAATATCGTCATGTTTGATAAAATTAGACGATCAAACGAAGTTAACATAAGTGAAGTTTGGTTGTAATTATACGAATTTGCCTTTTTACATTACTAATGTTATACTCTTTCCGTTCGCTAGTTTAGGGTAAACGAAACGAAGTGCTTTATCGCTTACCCGGCCTCGCTTCAATGTCATGTTGCAGAAAGTTTTTAAGATATTGTCCCCAAAACAATCGTTCAAAAAAGTATAGCGTGAGCAGGCGTAAGAGAGCGCATGTCAGCATATGTGGAAGAGAAGGAAACTGTTTGGAGAAACCGAACGCGCTAACCTTACGTTTTATGTAGACGCCTATGGCAGTGCTGTGACAGTGCAAACTCATGCTTGACATTCATTCTGAATTTAAACTAATTAGATACTTTGTATTTCTTTATCAGAAATATAGTAGCATGATGTCTTGCCGCTTTTTGATGTCAAATTCCTAACGCAGTTTTGCATCAGATATTAGCATTTTGAATAAGACCTAGACGAATTTTAGCTATAACAAATGAAAATGTCGTCTTTCCAACGCGTTAACGCAACGCTAAAATTTGAAGAGATTCCTGGGAAATTCATATTCTCAGAGAAATCCGTTAAAATAGCTAGAAGAATATGAGAGGTGAATTTGAGGTGTTACATTTATATTCCTGTGATTTTTCCAGTCTTTATCTCAACTCTTTGAACGAGATATTCTCATATAATGGCGATTGAACTTCACTTATGGTAGCTTCGTTTGATCCTATAATTATATGTCATCCGCCTCGTTCTCGACGTTACCAATGTGATTGTTTAGTAATGTAGCAATTCTAAATGATACCCTAATAACCTTCATTTAGCTGTGTTGGTATTTCTCCCGAGAAACAATCAACTTCGGTGACGAATCCAACAATCTGAGGGTAACTTTACTGCTAAGCGTTCTTTGGAACTTGCAACTCGGTCTGACTCGACTATTTTCTTAATAATGTCTCTTTCTCCCTTTCGAATAACATTCAAAATCGACCTTTTCCTATTTTGTTTCGATATAGGTCTAACCTCTGGACGTCCAGTCACATGTTAATTGTCGTCTGTTATACCTGTAGGTGTCCTCTATTTTTGAATCCTTGTATATCTTTAGGAGATCTCAGAATTCAACATTGGGGCCCTGTCTTACAACAACATCCTTTACTATAACCAGGAAAAGAATACGTACCCAGGCACTAGGCGCCCTGAGCGTCTACATGAACATAAGAAGAAAATCTTGTCTTCGTAGTGTACAGACGCTGTGGTAGCGTCCCTTGTCTTAGACAGAGAAAAAAATATAAACTACTAGAAATATAAAATCTGACAAAGGACTGTGAATTTTCTACTCATTCTGCAGTTTCTATAATTATACATAAAACGACTTTCTTTACTAATGCATCTAGTGTAGTAGCCTGTTTTACGGAATGAGCTCACGAGTATAAGAATAATGAATATATAAGTAATTGGTTAACCTTGCTTCTTACCATTTATTTTATGACCACGAAATAAATAGTTGGTTATTACATAAGGCAAACATGAACTATTGTTCGTAAATTACTGAAAAACTGTTTCAGTTATACATGTATTTGATATATGGTACTATTGTGGCACCACAAAATGGTTGATAAGTCTTTGATAAGATTAACAAAAGTTGGAAATGATCAGATTCTGAAAATTTAACAATATCTGAGTTATTTATTTTTAAACTTCTATGCGTAACACAAATATTATTAATTTAAATTCGTTACAAAATTGCTTTAACTTTACATTATTAACCGAATTACCTTATTTACCTCATAAACCTTATTAGTAAGATTCCACGTTTTGTAGAATTTATATTCAATTTGTGAAAGTACGAGGTGCGTCCACCTTGTCTCCTTGAGTCGACTAAGAAGGTGTTGATTTTCGAAATAGGATATTTTGATCAAGAACTGATCTGGAGACTGGGGCGAGCAGCATGACTCCTAGATTTCCGCCAACATACAGAACGGAATGTGATGAGTCCTGTCAGGAATTGTCTTGCGATATATTGTCTCGTCGAGTATTGTCTTGCGATGGCGAATCTAGAGAACTGTTAAACCGGAGAAACCCGCAAATATCGATGACTTTTGAATTTGTTGTCGGGAGCATGATCCTGAGCAACTTTCTCCTGTACGTGTAAGTTTCAGTCGGTCATAGATTCCGAAATATTTGCCAAAAACTATCGATACCACTGCAGTGAACTTTGTTCATAATTGTGCTTCCGTAACAGCCTACGCAATAGTATCGGTTACCGTATCCCTGATAGCGGACGGATATAGTGAGTCATCGAAACCAAGCTCTTGTCTCTTGATTATGGCACATTCCAATGTAAACCAGATTTGAGCAACCTATAGCAAAATCTGCACACAACTACATATACAATACTGTTACAAATGTCTGTTATGTCAATTTATGTAAAAATTTATGTAAAGAAGGACACACGTCATCATTTTCGACGATTCCGAAATGTATTGCTATGTTGTTATATTGGAGATATTCACAAAAAATGTCAATTACATTAGGATTCCATTACCTCTCATTCTAGCATGCAGATGGCCAAATTTTTGTATCGGCCACCTAAGCTGAAATCAATGACACTATTCATCTTTGATGTAATTATACGAAAAAAGACATATTCATGGGTAATTGGTTGGGTTATATTCTTATCTTGTATTTGTGAGATGTTATTGTAAATTGGTATTTCATGCGATTTTATCAGTACATTCTCAATTCAATTGCTACAATTTATTATTGTTCACATCTAGGAAACATACTTTAGTGTTCAACTTGAAAACACACCATGTATATTTGTCACTAGGTTACATGTACAAACAGGCAGATAAAATGTAGTGCAATGTTGCACATATTTGTAGATTTACAGAAAATTGTTTCAGGTGATCACTACCGGTCTCACACTACGTTAGCCTAGTCCTTACATAATTCATATTCATTTTTATGTCTACGTTGTCAAAAATGGCAATCTCTCTCGTCAATGTCATATGCAAAATGACATATGCTGAATTATGTCGAAACATGCACAATCATTTCATATTCAGGTGCAATGGCAAAGTAGTTTTATCACTAATCGAACTCGCACGTTTATTATTTTTCTTGCTACCTGCACTGTTAAAAGCACGTCTTAGACATTGATATTGATTCAAATAGGGTGCGCTCTTCCCACCACTCTACAAGTCTACTTAAGTGCTAATAGTGCAAATGATTAGTCGTAGTTTGCTAAGTAATTTTTTTGAAAATTGGTCTGTAGATACAACGAAATAATTGTATGTCCAGAGATATAAGTTTACAAAGTTGCCTTAAGTATTCAAACCTTGAGAAAAATTTCTCATGCCTCTATTATATAATTAAGTCTTTTTTCATATCGCCCAATAATTGCTCAGAATTCAGTACATAAGCGATCGCGAACCAGAAGCATTCGTCGTCTTGGATTACGTCGCATCGGAACTCTCTCCTACGTTTGGTGTTTAATTCACGTATGTATTGCATAAATTTCTGTATTTTCGCTAATATTTTGCTATCTCATTACCAATGATCTACTTCTTAAGAAATAATAACTACATGCTGTAAGTTTATTGCCGTCTTATTCTTTTATCGACCATGTATGTCAGTGACACCGCATTTTCAAATAACTTCTGATTCTCTTATCATCTACACGCACAAAAAAAATGTGATTATTCAGAGATGGGTAAACCTCAAAGAATTCGATGACATCAAAATACTCCGTCAAACTCACTACTCTGAACAACATTCTCCCATATATATAACCGCTGCTCAGCCGTGGCTCGCAAGGGACAAAGCAATTTATGTTTAATATCATATGTCTTGTATAATACTTTTTTAATTTCTGGTTAGAAAACGATTTTTTTTGTGACGATAACTATATTTATAATATTTTTGACGCACTGACAATCAGAGTAAAGTGCAACAGCCGATATTGCTATATACGCATCAAAGATTATTTCATGATACCTTTTATTAGTCTAGCACAATCTACAAACCGTCGCCTTTTCTATTTTACTTGCACGATATCGAAAATAGTTGCATCTTTCATCCGTGAATTAAGTTTCAGTTGCTCCATTTAAGCCTACTTCGAGATGATGAGGTATCGTCACGTAAATTTAAATGACGTGTTTTGCGAATATCGTGAAATATAAGGCTGAGCAACATCGCAGCGGTTGCAGGTATAGGAAAACGTTGTTCAGAATGTTAAAATCATCAACATGTTTCACTGGCAATTAAAATCGTTGCGATACACTCATTATAAAAATAAACAGTAGTTTCGCTAGATCCTATTCGAGAAAGGTTGGTTTAACAATGAAACAACCAAGCCTTTAGGACCCGATAAAATAAATGATGGTAATATGCATTCAATAATAATTCCCTGCCACTTCGTCCTATATCGCGAGTAAGATGTGGATTAAGGTATAGAACATTGATGTTACAGATTGATAAAGGAATTCGGAGAAAAATAAAATGGACGTCAATCGCATCATTTTCGGGGGGATGAGATCGCAACCGATCACATCGACGTTATCGATGCTCATAAGTGCGGTGCTATACGTCATATATTCGAATGTTCCTTACTCTTCGACGAATGTTCCTTCCAAATCGCTATTGCGAGATTACGATTTCATAGTCGTGGGCGGTGGTTCTGCAGGTATGGTTTTTCATATTATCCACGCGAAGTTCCGTCCTAAATCTGATAAACGTGTATCAAAGATAAGTGCATCGGCGTGTTTGCGTGCAAAGATGGTCATATTCCTGCTCCTAACACGAGGGATTGATGCAAAAATTTAACAATTCACAAATTTTTTGTCAAATTTCCTTTTACAACAGTGTCAATCCACTAGGTGTATTAGCAGTGTTGTATGTTATTTCTTCATAATTACTTACTTCGAAAACGTATTTTTGCGTTATCGCGAATATCGGTTTGTAATTTCGACAAATTATGTCTCTCGATGTTTTGAAACTAGGCTACACACTTTCGAGTCAAAGATATCTGGGACGTTAAATTGGATAAAGATTTCTTAGATATATTTTAATTAAAATGCTCTGTAACTATACACGATGACAGGTGCTGTGGTAGCAAGTCGCTTGTCCGAAATAGAGGATTGGAACGTACTCCTTCTCGAAGCAGGTGGCGATGGAAGTGCTGTGTACGATATTCCTTCTCTTGCCGATAATCTACAGCTCATCAAAATCGATTGGCAATACACGACGGAACCCAATAATAGTTACTGTCGAGGTAAATAGTGTGGAATTATATCGACTTATGAAAACTGTAAATACATAATTAAAAGACAATACTGCATCCCCTAATCATCCACGTCTAATGCTCTATTTTTTACGGTGAAATAGAGGGAAGTGGATAAAATTATATCACGCTTAGAAAGGATTTTAAACTGCAATTTATGATAATGAGCATACATGAATTGAGCAACTTTGTAAAGCTTTCTAAAACACTGGAAAATTATCACATATTATTTCTAACGTATATTGTCGCTGAGCTCATCAGAGGCGATAAAATGATAGATCTGAAATTTCTTATTTTGCAATTACTGAAAACATATAGGTATTGTTGCCGAATTTGATATTACGTTGTATTAAAAATGTATAAATGTGCAGACTCATTTATTTGAAATTCACTAATATGTATGTAGAACCAATAGGTAGATTTCGGCATATCTAATGTCAAATCTAAATCGAAGAATGAATCTATCGTCGAACCGAAAGGTATATGAAAGGTGAATTAATAACCGACGAACACCAAAATTCGTTTATCAATTATTCACAACGCTTTCGATGTACTTTAACGTAAATTATACCCACAGCGATGGAGAATGGTCGTTGCCGCTGGCCACGTGGTAAGTTGCTTGGAGGTAGCAGTGGAATAAACTCCATGCTTTACGTCCGTGGTTCCAAAAAAGACTACGACATCTGGGAACAACAAGGCAATCAAGGATGGTCGTATCGGGATGTGCTGCCATATTTCCTAAAATCCGAAGACAATCGAAATCAAAGCCTCGCCAAAACACCGTATCATTCGACCGGTGGGTACTTAACCGTCGAAGAACCACAATGGCGCACTCCTCTGGCCGCTGCGTTCATTCAAGCCGGCCGAGAAATGGGTTACGAGAGTAGGGATATTAATGGAGAACGGCAAACTGGCTTTATGATTCCTCAAGGCACCATCAGAGATGGTAGCCGTTGCTCCACGGCGAAAGCCTTTTTGCGGCCAGCCAGGATGCGGAAAAATTTACACGTCGCCATGGAAGCGCATGTTACCAAAATTTTAATAGATTCGTCGTCGAAGAAGGCTTACGGCGTAGAGTTCGTTAGAAACGGGAAGACGATGCGCGTACGTGCCAAAAAGGAGGTGATCGTATCCGGAGGAACTATCAATACCCCCCAGTTGTTGATGTTGTCAGGAATAGGACCTAGAGAACACTTATCGGAACACCGTATACCAGTGATTCAGGATTTAAGAGTGGGCCATAATCTTCAAGATCATGTAGGAGTCGGAGGACTTATGTTCTTGGTGAATGAGGAAATTTCGTCCATAGAGAGCAAGATAACTAATATTAGCTATATCCTAGAATACGCCATGTCCGCAGATAGTCCTTTGTCTACCATAGCAACAGTGGAGGGAACATGTTTTATCAATACCAAATACGCGAATGCCTCCGATGACTTCCCAGACATACAACTGCATTTTATGTCATCGGGACCAAATACCGAAATTTTTAGGGAAGATCGTGGACTGACCAGAGAATTCTACGACGCCGTATATGGAAATCTTACTGGTAGTGGCTCGTGGAGCGCGTTTCCCGCTCTTTTGAGACCAAAAAGCAGAGGTGTTGTCAAGCTTCGAAGCAAGAATCCGTTCGATCATCCGTTGATTTATCCGAATTATTTCAAGGAGCCAGAAGACATGGCGACATTGGTTGAAGGAGCTAAGTTTGTGTACCAATTGAGTCAAACTCAATCGTTTAAACGATACGGAAGCAAAATGAATCCGACACCATTTCCTGGCTGCAAGAATATTCCCATGAATAGCGACTCTTTCTGGGAGTGTATGGCCAGATATCTACCCGTGACTATATATCATCCCGTGGGTACCTGCAAAATGGGACCGAAGTCGGACGCGAACGCCGTTGTAGATCCTCGGCTTCGGGTTCATGGTATTACTGGACTTCGAGTCATAGACGCCTCAATTATGCCAAACCAAGTGAGCGGTAATACAAATGCGCCAACTATTATGATTGGTGAGAAGGGTGCTGACATGGTAAAGGAGGATTGGTTGAAGAAACAGGATTGATATAGAAGACTACTTTAGTAAATTTATTTTAAGCGACATTCGAAGATGGTATCTCGCTGGGGGTATCCATCCACGTGTTATTTAGCAAATATGTCAAAAAAATTATCAAATGTCGAGCTGCACAAATTGTAAAGTACAAATTAAATAATAAAGATAAACAATTTTAAGGGACTGCTTGTAGTATACCATTACGTAATAAAAACTTGCGCCTGTCAATTGTAAATAAATTTTCATAGCATATTTCAGTCGACAGAGGCCGTTTCACAATATCGCTCGGGCTAGCGCGTTCAGTTATTTGAGATAGTTTCTTTCTCTCCCACATATGCTGACATGCATTCCCTATGACCTGCGCGCGCTATACTTTTGTGAGCGAATGTACTCGGCAAAATACCATAAATACTTTCTGCAACATGAGGAGACGTCATAGCAGGGCCGAGCAGACAATAAAATGCTTCGTTTTGTTTACCCAACACTAGCGAACTGAAAGAGTATAACATTAGTGATGTAAAAAGACAAGTTCGTATAAGTACGATTAAACTTCACTTATGTTAACTTCGTTTCATCCTACAATTATATTTCATCTGCCCTGTTCGCGACGTTATCAATGTTGATGTTCAGAAGTGTAGCAAATCTAAAGGAATGCCCTTCATTTTTCTGTGATGATATTTCTCCCGAGATGCAATCAGCGACCAGTTTGGTGGACAAGCCCCAATCTGAGGCTAATTTTACTGCTATGCGTTCCTTGGAGCTTGCAACCCGGTCTGACTAGAGTATTTTCTTAATAAAGTCTCTCCTTCTCCCTTTCGAATAACATTCAAAACGAACCTTTACCTATTTTGTTTCGATACAGGTTTAACCTCTGGACGTCTAATCACATTGTAGTCTTTTATACCTGTAGATGTCCCCTATTTTCGAATCCTTGGATAACTTTAGGAGATTTCAGCATTCAACATTTGGTCCCTGTCTTACATACAACATACTTTACTATAACCAGGAAAAAAATTGCTATCCTCGCACTAGGTGCCCAGGGCGTCTACATGAACATGGGAAAAATACCTGGTCTTCGTAGTGCACAATCGCTCTGGAAACGTCCGTAAATCCCTTCTCTTAAAGGGGCAGAGAAAGAAATATAAACAACTAGTTATATAAAATCTGGTTAAGGACTGTGAATTTTCTGCTCATTCCGCAGTTTCTATAATTATACATAAAACGACTTTCCTTACTAATGCATCTAGTGTAGTAGCCTGTTTTACGGAATGAGCTCATGAGTATACGAATAATGAATATATAAGTAATTGGTTAACCTTGCTTCTTACTATTTATTTTATGACCACGAAATAAATACTTGGTTATTATAGAAGGCAAACATGAACTATTGTTCTTAAATTATGGTTTCGGTTACATGTGTGTAGTATCGTGGATAGAAGGCCTAAGATATCGGTCGAACCGTAAACAATGTCGCGAGAGCCGAGACGCCGTCGGATCCATCAATGTATCGTCGGTCCTTCAAATGAATAGTTTCGTAGAAAAAGGCCTACGTGACCCTGGCCACGGGCCTTCGTGGAACATATGCGTGGTGGGGCTAAGAAAAGACAAAGGGATCCTAGCCCAGGGGGTATTAGTTAGTTGGGAAATCGTACAATGTGAGTTGAGAAGTCAGAGAGAGAGTGACTGCAGAAGCCGGAGAGTGTGAGTGGAGGAGCCGGAGAGTATGAATCGGGAAGTTGAGAGCCGAGTATGATAATAAGACGTACGACAATATTGTAATCAGTTCGTTGTTTTGAATATTATTTGTTAAACCAAAACATCATTAATTGTCCTTACTCTAAAGACCCATTAAGTTACTACACGTATATTTGATATATGGTATTAGTGTGGCACCTCGAAGTACTTAATAAGTCTTTGATAAGATTAATAAAAGTTGGAAATAATCAGGCTCTGAAAATTTAACAATATCTGAGTTATTTATTTCTAAACTTGTATGTGTAACACAAACATTATTAAATTATATTCTTTATGATATTGTTTTAATGCCGAAAGAATCCCTACTACCTACTACTAAAGAGAGGAAATGTATTAAATTTTATATTCGCCCACTGGAAACTAAACATATCGGTTTGTAAAGCTTCAGAATCAGATTTCCAGATGTAAGTAATTTTAGTATTTACGTCGGTGGCTATTCGCTGTATGCGTACAAGGGCCTAGCTGATGGATTAGGCTTATGATGCTAACGAAACCTCAGGATATGAAAATGATACGATGGAGATTGTTCACAAGGTAAGGGATATTTAAATTGCCTAACTGCCGGTGTGAGCTACATTTAACCTTATTAGTAATATTCAACCAGCTTGTCGCACTCGATCGATTAAGCAGGTGTTGGTTTTCGAAATAGGATATTTTGATCGAAAACTGATCTGGAGACTGGGGCGAGCAGCGTGACTCCTAGATTTCCGCTAACATACAGAACGAAATGTGATGAGTCTTGCCAGAAATTGTCTTGCGATATATTGTCTCGTGGAGTATTGTCTTGCGATTGCGAATCTATAGAATTGTTAAACCGGAGAAATCCGCGAATATCGATGACTTTTGAATTTGTTGTCGGGAACATGATCCTGTACAACTTTCTCCTGTACATGTAAGTTTCAGTCGGTCATAGATTCCGAAATATTTGCTAAAAGCTATCGATATCACTACAGTGAACTTTGTCTATAATTGTGCTTCTTTATCAGCGTACGCGATAATATTGGTTACCGCATCCCTGGCAGCGAACGGGTATGGTGAGTCACCGAAACCAATCTCTTATTTTCTGTTTATAGCACATTTCAATATGAACCAGATTTGGGCAATCTATAGTAAAATCTACACACTACATGTGCGATACTCCACCAAATGTTTGTTATAATTCAATTTATCTAAAGAAGGAAATACTTTACCGATTTCAACAATCCCGATGTGTGTTGTTATGTTGTTATGTTCGAGATATTCACAAAAAGTGTCGATTACGTTAGGATTCCATTACCTCTCATCCTATCATACAAATTGTCCCTTTTTTGTATAGGACACCTAAGCTGAAATCAATGTTACTATTCACTTTTAATGTAATTAGACGTAAAACGACAAATTCATGGGTTAGTTGTAGGGTTATATTAATATCCAGTCTTTGTGAGATGACCGGTAACGCTAGCATAGCTATTGTAAATTGCTATTTCATGCGATTTTATCAGTACATTCTCAATTCAATTGCTACGATTTATTATTGTTCACATCTAGGAAACATACTTTAGTGTTCAACTTGAAAACACACCATGTATATTTGTCATTAGTTTACATGTGCAGATAAAATGTAGTGTAACGTTGCACATATTTATAGATTCATTGAAAATTATTTCAGGTGATCAATACCGGTCTCACACTACATTATTCCAGTCCTTATATAATTCATACTGATTTTTATTTCTACGTTATCAAAAATCGCTATCTCTCTCCTCAATGTCATATGCAAAATGACATATGCTGAATTATATCGAAACACGCTCATCTATTCCATATTCAGGTGAAATGGTAATGTAGTTTGATCACTAATCGAACTCGCACGTTCATTATTTTTATTGCTATCTGTAGTGTTGAAAGTATGCTTTAGTAATTCATATTGTCTCGAATAGCGTAAGCTCTTTCCACCACCCTATGAGTCTACTTGAGTGTTAATAGTGCAAATGATTAGTCGTAGTTAGTAAGCAATATTTTAAAAATTGTTCTGTTGATACAAAGAAATAATTGTATGTCTAAAGAGACACTTTTACAAAATTATGTTAAGTGTTCAAACCTTGACAAAAATGTCCGATGTGTCTATTACGTAATTATGTCATTTTTCATGTTGCACAATAATTGCACAGAATTCAGTACATAAGGGATCGCCAGCCAGAACCATTCGTCGTCTTGGATTACGTTGCTCCGGAACTCTATCTTACGTTTGGTGTTTAATCCACGTATGTATTGCATAAATTTCTGTACTCTCGCTAATATTTTTCCATCTTATTACCTCTTACCTAATTTTCAAGAAATAGGATCTGCATCTATATTGTAAGTTTATTGTCGTCCTATTCTTTTATCAAACATGTGTGCCAGTGACACCATAAATTCAATTAACTACTTATTTTCATATCATCTGTATACAAAAAGAAATGTGATTATTCAGAGATGGGAAAACTTAAAAGAATTCGATGACATAGAAATACTTCGTCAAACTCACCATTTTGAACAACTTTCTCTCATATTTATAACAGCTGCTCAGCCTTGGCTTGTAAGGGACAAAGTAATTTATGTTTAATATCATGTGTATAGTTTAACAATTTTGTAATTTTTTGAATAGAAAACGATTTTCTTGTGACGAGGACTATATTCATAACATTTTTGACGCATTCAAAATCAAGTAAAGTGCAACAGCCGATATTGCTATCTACGCATCAAAGATTATTTCATGATACCTTTTATTAGTCTAGCACAATCTACAAACCGTCGCTTTTTCTATTTTACTTGCACGATATCGAAAATAGTTGCATCTTTCATCCGTGAATTAAGTTTCAGTTGCTCCATTTAAGCCTACTTCGAGATGATGAGGTATCGTCACGTAAATTTAAATGACGTGTTTTGCGAATATCGTGAAATATAAGGCTGAGCAACATCGCAGCGGTTGCAGGTATAGGAAAACGTTGTTCAAAATGTTAAAATCATCAACATGTTTCACTGGCAATTAAAATCGTTGCGATACACTCATTATAAAAATAAACAGTAGTTTCGCTAGATCCTATTCGAGAAAGGTTGGTTTAACAATGAAACAACCAAGCCTTTAGGACCCGATAAAATAAATGATGGTAATATGCATTCAATAATAATTCCCTGCCACTTCGTCCTATATCGCGAGTAAGATGTGGATTAAGGTATAGAACATTGATGTTACAGATTGATAAAGGAATTCGGAGAAGAATAAAATGGACGTCAATCGCATCATTTTCGGGGGGATGAGATCGCAACCGATCACATCGACGTTATCGATGCTCATAAGTGCGGTGCTATACGTCATATATTCGAATGTTCCTTACTCTTCGACGAATGTTCCTTCCAAATCGCTATTGCGAGATTACGATTTCATAGTCGTGGGCGGTGGTTCTGCAGGTATGGTTTTTCATATTATCCACGCGAAGTTCCGTTCTAAATCTGATAAACGTGTATCAAAGATAAGTGCATCGGCGTGTTTGCGTGCAAAGATGGTCATATTCCTGCTCCTAACACGAGGGATTGATGCAAAAATTTAACAATTCACAAATTTTTTGTCAAATTTCCTTTTACAACAGTGTCAATCCACTAGGTGTATTAGCAGTGTTGTATGTTATTTCTTCATACTTACTTACTTCGAAAACGTATTTTTGCGTTATCGCGAATATCGGTTTGTAATTTCGACAAATTATGTCTCTCGATGTTTTGAAACTAGGCTACGCACTTTCGAGTCAAAGATATCTGGGACGTTAAATTGGATAAAGATTTCTTAGATATATTTTAATTAAAATGCTCTGTAACTATACACGATGACAGGTGCTGTGGTAGCAAGTCGCTTGTCCGAAATAGAGGATTGGAACGTACTCCTTCTCGAAGCAGGTGGCGATGGAAGTGCTGTGTACGATATTCCTTCTCTTGCCGATAATCTACAGCTCATCAAAATCGATTGGCAATACACGACGGAACCCAATAATAGTTACTGTCGAGGTAAATAGTGTGGAATTATATCGACTTATGAAAACTGTAAATACATAATTAAAAGACAATACTGCGTCCCCTAATCATCCACGTCTAATGCTCTATTTTTTACGGTGAAATAGAGGGAAGTGGATAAAATTATATCACGCTTAGAAAGGATTTTAAACTGTAATTTATGATAATGAGCATACATGAATTGAGCAACTTTGTAAAGCTTTCTAAAACACTGGAAAATTATCACATATTATTTCTAACGTATATTGTCGCTGAGCTCATCAGAGGCGATAAAATGATAGATCTGAAATTTCTTATTTTGCAATTACTGAAAACATATAGGTATTGTTGCCAAATTTGATATTACGTTGTATTAAAAATGTATAAATGTGCAGACTCATTTATTTGAAATTCACTAATATGTATGTAGAACCAATAGGTAGATTTCGGCATATCTAATGTCAAATCTAAATCGAAGAATGAATCTATCGTCGAACCGAAAGGTATATGAAAGGTGAATTAATAACCGACGAACACCAAAATTCGTTTATCAATTATTCACAACGCTTTCGATGTACTTTAACGTAAATTATACCCACAGCGATGGAGAATGGTCGTTGCCGCTGGCCACGTGGTAAGTTGCTTGGAGGTAGCAGTGGAATAAACTCCATGCTTTACGTCCGTGGTTCCAAAAAAGACTACGACATCTGGGAACAACAAGGCAATCAAGGATGGTCGTATCGGGATGTGCTGCCATATTTCCTAAAATCCGAAGACAATCGAAATCAAAGCCTCGCCAAAACACCGTATCATTCGACCGGTGGGTACTTAACCGTCGAAGAACCACAATGGCGCACTCCTCTGGCCGCTGCGTTCATTCAAGCCGGCCGAGAAATGGGTTACGAGAGTAGGGATATTAATGGAGAACGGCAAACTGGCTTTATGATTCCTCAAGGCACCATCAGAGATGGTAGCCGTTGCTCCACGGCGAAAGCCTTTTTGCGGCCAGCCAGGATGCGGAAAAATTTACACGTCGCCATGGAAGCGCATGTTACCAAAATTTTAATAGATTCGTCGTCGAAGAAGGCTTACGGCGTAGAGTTCGTTAGAAACGGGAAGACGATGCGCGTACGTGCCAAAAAGGAGGTGATCGTATCCGGAGGAACTATCAATACCCCCCAGTTGTTGATGTTGTCAGGAATAGGACCTAGAGAACACTTATCGGAACACCGTATACCAGTGATTCAGGATTTAAGAGTGGGCCATAATCTTCAAGATCATGTAGGAGTCGGAGGACTTATGTTCTTGGTGAATGAGGAAATTTCGTCCATAGAGAGCAAGATAACTAATATTAGCTATATCCTAGAATACGCCATGTCCGCAGATAGTCCTTTGTCTACCATAGCAACAGTGGAGGGAACATGTTTTATCAATACCAAATACGCGAATGCCTCCGATGACTTCCCAGACATACAACTGCATTTTATGTCATCGGGACCAAATACCGAAATTTTTAGGGAAGATCGTGGACTGACCAGAGAATTCTACGACGCCGTATATGGAAATCTTACTGGTAGTGGCTCGTGGAGCGCGTTTCCCGCTCTTTTGAGACCAAAAAGCAGAGGTGTTGTCAAGCTTCGAAGCAAGAATCCGTTCGATCATCCGTTGATTTATCCGAATTATTTCAAGGAGCCAGAAGACATGGCGACATTGGTTGAAGGAGCTAAGTTTGTGTACCAATTGAGTCAAACTCAATCGTTTAAACGATACGGAAGCAAAATGAATCCGACACCATTTCCTGGCTGCAAGAATATTCCCATGAATAGCGACTCTTTCTGGGAGTGTATGGCCAGATATCTACCCGTGACTATATATCATCCCGTGGGTACCTGCAAAATGGGACCGAAGTCGGACGCGAACGCCGTTGTAGATCCTCGGCTTCGGGTTCATGGTATTACTGGACTTCGAGTCATAGACGCCTCAATTATGCCAAACCAAGTGAGCGGTAATACAAATGCGCCAACTATTATGATTGGTGAGAAGGGTGCTGACATGGTAAAGGAGGATTGGTTGAAGAAACAGGATTGATATAGAAGACTACTTTAGTAAATTTATTTTAAGCGACATTCGAAGATGGTATCTCGCTGGGGGTATCCATCCACGTGTTATTTAGCAAATATGTCAAAAAAATTATCAAATGTCGAGCTGCACAAATTGTAAAGTACAAATTAAATAATAAAGATAAACAATTTTAAGGGACTGCTTGTAGTATACCATTACGTAATAAAAACTTGCGCCTTTCAATTGTAAATAAATTTTCATAGCATATTTCGGTCGACAGAAGCCGTGTCACAATATCGTTCGGGCTAGCGCGTTCAGTTATTTCAGATAGTTTCTTTCTCTCCCACATATGCTGATATGTATTCTCTATGACCTGCGCGCGCTATACTTTTGTGAGCGAATGTACTCGGCAAAACACCTTAAATACTTTCTGCACCATGAGCAGACGTTGAAGTGGGGCCGAGCAGGCGATAGAGCACTTCGTTTTGTTTACCCTAAACTAGCGGACGGAAAGAGTATAACATTAGCAATGTAAAAAGGCAACTTTGTATAATTACGACCAAACTTCACTTATGTTAACTTCGTTTCATCCTACTATTATATTTCATCTGCCTCGTTCTCGACGTTACTAATGTGAATGCTCAGTGATGTAGCAATTCTAAATGAATATCCTTCATTTAGCTGTGTTGGTATTTCTCCCGAGAAGCAATCAACTTCGGTAACGAATCCGACAATCTGAGGCTAATTTTACTGCTAAGCGTTCTTTGGAGCTTGCAATTCGGTCTGACTGGAGTATTTTCTTAATAACGCCTCTCTTTCTGCCTTTCGAATAACATTCAAAACCAACCTTTACCTATTTTGTTTCGATACAGGTCTAACCTTTGGACGTCCAGTCACATGTTAATTGTCGTCTGTTATACCTGTAGGTGTCCTCTATTTTTGAATCCTTGTATATCTTTAGGAGATCTCAGAATTCAACATTTGGTCCTTGTCTTACATACAACATACTTTACTATAACCAGGAAAAGAATACGTACCCAGGCACTAGGCGCCCTGAGCGTCTACATGAACATAGGAAAAAAATCCTGGACTTCGTATTGCACAATCGCTCTGAAATCGTCTGTGTATTCCCTTCCCTTAAAGGGGCAGAGAAAGAAATATAAACAACTATAAAATCTGGCAAAGGACTGTGAATTTTCTGCACATTCCGCAGTTTCTGTAATTATACATAAAATGACTTTCCTTACTAACGCACCTAGTGCAGTGGCCGATTTTACGGAATATGCTTACTAGTAGACGAATGTTAAATATATAAGTAATTAGCTAACCTTGCTTCTTACTATTTATGTTACGACCACGAAATAAATACTTGGTTATTCCAGAAGGCAAACATGAACTATTGTTCTTAAATTATGGTTTCAGTTACACGTATATTTGATATATGGTATTAGTTTGGCACCTCGAATTACTTAATAAGTCTTTGATAAGATTAACAAAAGTTGGAAATGGTCAGAGCCTGAAAAATGAACAATATCTGAACTCTTTATTTCCAAACTTGTATGTGTAACACAAACATTATTAATTTATATTCGTTATGATATTGTTTTAATGTCGAAGAAATCCCTACTACTAAAAAGAGGAAATGGGTAAAATTTTATATTTGCCCACTTGAAACTAAACACATCGGTTTGTAAAGCTTCAGAATCAGATTTCCAGATGTAAGCAATTTTAGTATTTACGTCAGTTGCTGTTTGCTGTATGCGTATAATGGTCTAGCTGATGGATTAGGCTTATGATGCTAACGAAACCTGGGGATTCGATGGAAATTGTTCACAAGGTAACGGATATTTATGTTTTCTAACTGCCCATGTGAGTTACATTTATTAACCTTATTAGTAATATTCCACCAGCTTGCCACACTCAATCGACTGAGCAGTTGTTGGTTTTCGAAAAAAAATATTTTGATCGAGCACTAATCTGGAAACTGGAGCGAGAAGAGTGACGGCCATATTCCCGCTAACATACAGAATGGAATGTGGTGAGTATTGCCAGAAATTGTCTTGCGATATATTGTCTCGTGGAGTATTGTCTTGTGACGAGCATCGATGACGAAGCTGGACGTTAATCGAAACGTTATGTCCTCTCGGATATCGATGATTTTTTAATTTGTTGTCGGGAGCATGATGCTGAACAACTTTTTTTTGTACATGTAAGTTTCATCGATCATAGTTTCCGAAATATTTGCTAAAAGCTATCAATACCACTACTGTAAATTTTGTCTATAATTATACTTCCGTATCAGCATATGCGATAGCATTAGTTACCGTTTCCCTGGCAGCGGACGGGTATGGTGAGTCACCGAAACCAAACTCTTATCTCCTGTTTATAACACATTCCAATGTGAATCAGATTTGAGCAATCTATAGTAAAGTCTACACACAACTACATGTGCGATACTCTTACAAATGTCTGTTATAATTCAATTTATGTAAGGAAGGACACATATCACCGATTTCGATCATCCTGAAAGGTGTTATATTGTTACGTTCGAGATATTCACAAACAATGTCAATTACATTAGGTTTTCATTACCTCTCAATCTAGCATGCAAATGGCCACATTTTTGTATGGACCAACCTAAGTTTAACTCAATGATGTTATTCATAATTTTTTCGCATAATTACATTAATGATGAATAGTATCATTCATCAAGACAAATCCATGGTTGGGTTATATTCGCATCTTGTCTTTGTGAGATGGCCGATAAAACTAGAATAGCAATTATAAATTGCTATTTCATGCGATTTTATCAGTACATTCTCAATTCAATTACTACGATTTATTATTACTCACATTTGCGAAACATACTTTGGTATTCAACTTAAAAACACACCATGTATATTTGTCATTAGGTTACATGTGCAAACAGACAGATAAGATATAGTGCAATGTTTCGCATATCAATAGATTCATTGAAACTTATTTCAGGTTGTGCGTACCGACCTCATACTACGCTAGACCAGTTCACACCTAATTCATATTTATTTTTATCTCTGCGTTATCAAAAATCGCTATCTCTCTCCTGAATGTCATATGCAGAATGATTTATGCTAAACTATGTCCAAACACACTTATCTATTCCATATTCAGGTGAAATGTTAAAATAGATAGGTCAAAAATCGAACTCGTACGTTTATTATTTTTATTCCTATCTGTATTGTTGAAAGTATGTTTTAAAGATTGATATTTTTTGGAATGGGATGCGCTATTCCCACCACCCTACAAATCTACTTCAGTTTCAACAATGTGAATGATTAGTCGCAGTTTACTAAGTGATCTTTTAAAAATTGGTCTGTCGCTACAACGAAATAGTCAAATGTCCAAAGATATATGTTTACAAAGTTGTTTTAAGTATTCAAACCTTGGAAAAAATTTCTCATGCCTCTATTATATAATTGCGTCTTTTTTCATATCGCTCAATGATTGTTCAGAATTCAGTACATAAGCGATCGCGAACCAGAAGCATTCCTCGTCTTGGATTACGTCGCATCGGAACTCTCTCCTACGTTTGGTGTTTAATTCACGTATGTATTGCATAAATTTCTGTATTTTCGCTAATCTTTTGCCATCTCATTACCTCTGATCTACTTCTTAAGAAATAATAACTACATGCTGTAAGTTTATTGCCGTCTTATTCATTTATCGACCATGTATGTCAGTGACACCGCATTTTCAAATAACTTCTGATTCTCTTATCATCTGCACACACAAAAAAAATGTGATTATTCAGAGATGGGTAAATCTCAAAGAATTCGATGACATCAAAATACTCCGTCAAACTCACCATTTTGAACAACTTTCTCTCATATTTATAACCGCTGCTCAGCCTTGGCTCGCAAGGGACAAAGCAATTTATGTTTAATACCATATGTGTTGTATAATACTTTTTTAATTTCTGGTTAGAAAACGATTTTTTTTTGTGACGATAACTATATTTATAATATTTTTGACGCACTGACAATCAGAGTAAAGTGCAACAGCCGATATTGCTATCTATGCATCAAAGATTATTTCATGATAACTTTTATTAGTCTAGCACAATCTACAAACCGTCGCTTTTTCTATTTTACTTGCACGATATCGCAAATAGTTGCATCTTTCATCCGTGAATTAAGTTTCAGTTGCTCCATTTAAGCCTACTTCGAGATGATGAGGTATCGTCACGTAAATTTAAATGACGTGTTTTGCGAATATCGTGAAATATAAGGCTGAGCAACATCGCAGCGGTTGCAGGTATAGGAAAACGTTGTTCAGAATGTTGAAATCATTAACATGTTTCACTGGCAATTAAAATCGTTACGATACACTCATTATAAAAATAAATAGTAGTTTCGCTAGATCCTATTCGAGAAAGGTTGGTTTAACAATGAAACAACCAAGCCCTTAGAACCCGATAAAATAAATGATGGTAATATGCATTCAATAATAATTATCTGCCACTTCGTCCTATATCGCGAGTAAGATGTTTTTTTTTTTAAACTTTGTTTATTAATTCCAGGATTTTTACATATTTGTTTTTACATGGTTTTTTTTCCAGAATAAACGCTGAATTCCAATTGTAGGGTGGTACAGGCAAAAGTATCAATACGCGACGGTACGACGTAGCCATGCATTATTACATTTTTTTTTTTTTTTTTTTTTTTTACGCCTATTATTGTAAGTTAAATTTAAGCCGCTGTTGCGCTGAGCTTATGTGCGATGTTTTAATTTATGTCCTGAAAGCCTGGACGCAAAAACAGGACTGCGAGTAAGATGTGGATTAAGGTATAGAACATTGATGTTACAGACTGATAAAGGAATTCGGAGAAGAATAAAATGGATGTCAATCGCATCATTTTCGGGGGATGGGATCACAACCGATCACATCGACGTTATCGATGCTCATAAGCGCGTTGCTATACGTCATGTATTCGAATGTTCCTTACTCTTCGACGAATGTTCCTTCTAAATCGCTATTGCGAGCTTACGATTTCATAGTCGTGGGCGGTGGTTCTGCAGGTATGGTTTTTCGTATTATCCACGCGAAGTTCCGTCCTAAATCTGATAAAAGTGTATCAAAGATAAGTGCATCGGTGCGTTTGCGAGCAAAGATGGTCATGTTCCTGCTCCTAACACGAGGGATTGATGCAAAAATTTAACAATTCACAAATTTTTTGTCAAATTTCCTTTTACAACAGTGTCAATCCACTAGGTGTATTAGCAGTGTTGTACGTTATTTCTTCATACTTACTTACTTCGAAAACGTATTTTTGCGTTATCGCGAATATCGTTTTGTAATTTCGACAAATTATCTCTCTCAATGTTTTGAAATTAGGCTACGCACTTTCGAGTCAAAGATATTTGTGACGTTAAATTGGATTAAGATTTCTTAGATATATTTTAATTGAAATGCTCTGTAACTATACACGATGACAGGTGCCGTGGTAGCAAGTCGCTTGTCCGAAATGGAGGATTGGTACGTACTCCTTCTCGAAGCAGGTGCCGATGGAAGCGCTGTGTATGATATTCCTTCTCTTGCTGATAATCTACAGCTCACCAAAATCGATTGGGAATACACGACGGAACCCAATAATATTTACTGTCGAGGTAAATCGTGTCGAATTATATCGACTTATAAAAACGGTAAATACATAATTACAAGGACAATACTGCATCCCCTAATCATTCAGTCTAACACTGTATTTTTTATGGTGAAATAGAGGGAAATGGATAAAATTATATCACGCTTAGAAATTATTATAAGATGCAATTTATGGCAATAAGAACAAACGATGCGTGTAAATAAGTAAATCTTTCTAAAACATTCGTAAATTATCACAATTCAGTTCTAACGTATCTTGTCGGTGGACTTACCAGAGGCGATAAAATGACAGATCTAAAAACATATAGGTATTCTTGCCATAATTAATAATGCTTTGTATTGAATAATATAAATGTGTTTGTATAAAAATATAGAATATATAAATGTGCAGACTTATTAATTACAAGTAATACCGCTTGTATTTTATAGATTTGTATATAGTACCAATAGGTAGATTTAGGCATACCTAATATCAAATCTAAATCGAAGAATGAATCTATCGCCGAACCCGAAGATAGATATAATCGTGAATTAATAACCAAACGACAATAATATTCGTTAATGAATTATTCGCAACGCTTTCTACGTACTTTAACGTAAATTATACCCACAGCGATGGAGAATGATCGTTGCCGCTGGCCACGTTGCAAACTATTTGGAGGTAGCAGCAGATTAAACACCATGCTTTACGTCCGTGGTGCCAGAAAAGACTATGACATCTGGAAGCACAAGGCATTCCAGGATGGTCTTACCAGGATGTGCTGCCTTATTTCCTAAAATTCGAAGACAATCGAAATCACAGCTACGCTAAAACACCGTATCATTCGACCGGAGGGTACTTAACCGTCGAAGAACCACGATGGCGCACTCCCCTGGCCGCTGCGTTCATTCAAGCCGGCCAAGAAATGGGTTACGAGAATAGGGATATTAATGGAAAACGGTAAAGTGGCTTTATGATTCCACAAGGCACCATCAGAGATGGTAGCCGTTGCTCCACGGCGAAAGCCTTCTTGCGGCTAGCCAGGATGCAGAAAAATTTACACGTTTCCATGGAAGCGTATGTTACCAAAATTTTAATAGAACCATCGTCGAAGAAGGCTTATGGTGTAGAGTTCGTTAGAAACGGGAAGACGTTGCGCGTACGTGCCAACAAGGAGGTGATCGTTTCCGGAGGAACTATCAATAGCCCCCAGTTGTTGATGTTGTCGGGAATAGGACCTAAAGAACACTTAAAGGGACACGATATACCGGTGATACAGAATTTAAGAGTGGGCCATAATCTTCAAGACCATATAAGTGTGGGGGGCCTTACGTTCTTGGTGAATGAAGAAATTGCACTCGTACAGAGTAGGTTGAATAATATTAGCAACATACTAGAATACGTCATATTCGGAGAGGGTCCTTGGACCACTTTAGGAAATATCGAAGGAGTAGCTTTTATCAATACCAAATATGCGAATGCCTCCGACGACTTCCCAGACATACAACTGCTTTATTATTCATCGGGACAGAACAACGACATCATTAGAGAGACTCGTGGATTGACCAGAGAATTCTACTGCGCCGTGTATGGAGAGCTTCAGGATAAGGACCTGTGGAGCGTGTATCCTACGCTTTTAAGACCAAAAAGCAGAGGTGTTGTCAAGCTTCGAAGCAACAAACCATTCGATCATCCATTGATTTATCCGAATTATTTCAAGGAGCCAGAAGACATGGTGGTATTGATCGAAGGAATTAAGTTTGTACTCGAGATGAGTAAAACTGCTTCGCTTAGACGTTACGGAAGCAAAATGAATCCGACACCATTTCCTGGCTGCAAGCATATTCCCCCCAAGTATAGCGATTCTTTCTGGGAGTGCATAGCCAAATTTCTTCCCGTGACTATATATCATCCCGTGGGTACTTGCAAAATGGAGCCTAAGTCAGATGCGAAAGCCGTGGTAGGTCCTCGGCTTCGGGTTTAGAGAGTTGCTGGTCTTCGAGTCATAGATAGTTCGATTATGCCAAATTTAATCAGTGGCAATACCAATGCGCCGACTATTATGGTTGGTGAGAAGGGTGCCGACATGGTTAAAGAGGAATGGTTGAATGGACAGGGTTTGGATTGATTGTTACTTTTATAAATTTATTTTAAGCGACTGCTAGTAGTATATCATTACGTAATAGAAACATGCGGTTTTGAACTGAAAATAAATTTTCATTATTTGTCACGTATGGTGGAGCGCGATTCAAGATATAGTCTTGTTTTATAAAATTGGAGGATCAAACGAAGTCAACATTAGTGATATTCGATTGTAATTATATGAAGAATCCTCCTTCGAATATATAACCTATTACTCCTCTGTTCTCTATCTGTCCTCGAGGTATCATAAAGTTTAAAGTAATACGATCTCATGTACTTTGTTATGATAACAAGAAAGTTTCGTACATGTATAACAATATAAACTAAGTGTTATGCAATAACATGATAGCGTAATTTGCCTTTGATATAGTAATGTGTCATGCGAACGTAAGTTAACTTTGATATAGTCGCACCTCCAAGAGGAAGTGTAGTAGAATGTTATAGTCTTTTCAACGAGACGAGGCAGTAAACGTGTGGAAAACGTGATTGATAGAGTTGCAACTATTGGCTGCAGACTACTGACACTCGAGAAATTAATATTTTGAGTAATTTTTTTTATTCGTGTAATTGTTGGCTTGAAACTATTGTTCCTAATGAAGGAAACTATTGTTGCGAATATAAATTTCGAAATATTCTCAAAAACTATTGATACCACTACAGTAAATTTTACCTATTATCGGCAAACTTACAAGAAATTATACTTTTTTTGAACATTTTTTATATAAAAAGCCGAAGGGAACGTAGACTTCAACATCTTTGTTAGTTTTGCAAATACAAACAAATATATGAGGAAAAGTTTCTAAAAAATACTTAAAAATGACATACTTTCATCATCGCATCATTGCGGCTAGTAGAAAATGGATTTCAAACGCGCAGGTTGACGTTGATCTTGAAATGAGTTTAAGGAGAAAAATTAATAATTTGTAGCGAAGTAAAAAGTTTTCATATTTCCTTCCCAAATTTTTATTATTTTGCAAGAAATGTTCTATATGATCTATCATTACTTTGAAACATTCCAAATGATCCGAATAAGTATCACGAACTACGCAAGTGTTACAGAACCCATAAAAATAAGGAACTGCACTGTACTTACGTATTGCCGATCAGAATGATACCGTGAATTGTAAGTAAAACACACGTTGTTGTCTTGTTCACATTGTTCCCATGTGATGTTTATTGCTAGTGCAACGAAGTAGCTGTGATTCGGCGTAGCTATATACGGTGTAGTCAATGTGAAAAAAGCCTGCTCTGCACTTATCACATTTTTGATTCTTCATTACACATGGCACTGATTATAATATACAGGGTGTCCCGCAGCATCGGGAAATGGTTTCAGCGGTGAATTTTGCGCATGAAAACAATAAACAGTGCTCATATGAACGTACACCCTATTTGACCCGATTTTCGAGTTTTAGCGAGTTCTATGTTGAAGTAACTTTATCGGAAGATGGAAGTAGTTGAACTAATTTCACCTACCTATTTGCGAATAGAATTCGGTATTCTCATAAATAATATCTGGACAAATTGAGAAGGCAAGAAGAACAATAATAAAACGTCTGCAATCTCGTGTTCAAATGCAAAGAGTTTATTATGAACACTTCTTAAGAAGGCATGTAGATAGAGTTTGTTAACTTATTGTAAATTTTTATTTAAAAATTTAATTTATTGTAACTCGAGAACGAAGAAAGATAGGGAACGTGTTTGCAAGAACGTTTTTTATCGTTTCCATGTGCAAAATCCACAGCCGCACTGGTTCCTTGATGCTATGTGATACTCCGTACAAATAATGAATACAATTGTATAATCATTATACAGATTGATTATACAGTATAATGAAGTACAGCTTGAAGATGTGAAAAATATTACATTCGTTATAAGCTTTCCTAGTTTAAGTAGAAAGATTAGAAATATATTGTAGAGATACATAAAACCATATATGACCTACATACGTACGTATAAAATAAAAATGTACACTAAACAATAAAGGATATATTCTCATGTACAAACATTTACAGTGTACTATACCCAAACGTAGTTCGAACTTCAGCTGACATAGATAAAAATAATTCACACTCATCCATATCGGATCCAAGGGCCCAGTTTGTTCTGTATTCTATTCTTATTTTAATAGTCCTTCGATCAGTGTCGTCATATCTTCCGGTTCATCGAAATAGTTTGGATAAATCAATGGATAATCGAAAGAATTGTTGCTCCGAAGCTTGATAACACCTCTGTTCTTAGGTCTTAAAAGGGCAGGGAACACAGTCTATGCCTGCTTATCCTGAAGCTCTGCATATACATACGGCATCATAAAATTATCTGGTCAACCCAAAAATCTTTCTACTGGCGTCGGAGATGACGACATCCAATAAGGTAAAATGTAATTGTATGTCTGGACAGTCATCGAAGGCATTCGCGTATTTGGTATCGATAAAAGCTACACCTACAATAAATGCAAAGGTGATCAAAGGACTGTCTCCGGATATGGCGTATTCTAGGTTATAGCTAATGTTATGCAGCCTGTTCTGTACGATTGCAACTTCTTTATTGACCAATAACGTAAGGCTCCTCGTACTTGTAGATTCTTCAAGACTATGGCCTACTCTTAAATCCTGAATTGTTGGTGGCTAAAAAATGGATTAGGATTCATTTTGCTGAATCTTGTTGCTAAATGCTGAAAATGAAACAGTTTTATTCATCTTGAATACAAACATTTTACTATTATTAACAAAAAATATTATAATAGAAAATTTCATGATATCCATCTACTTTATAATTTATAGTTTACCTTATAATTGAACTAAACGAAATTAGACGTAAGTAGCATTATATTTTGTGCAAGAAATTACCAGAAAAATATCAATTTTTATTATAATTTTTGAATAGATAGACATTTCGAAATACAATTTATGTAGTTCAATTTACCACTAAAAAAAAAACAAGCAATTTTTTGCATACAACGTTTTTTTCTGCCACACAGAGTTATATTGAGAAAATATTGAGAAAAATGCATTTTACATCTCCAACTTCAGGGGCTGTTTCATCCTCCAAACGTGAATGATTGCCGATAATAAAAATACAGATCAAATATTTTTTCGAGAACTATATTCCGTATAAATTTCATCAAAATCGTTTTGGAAATCTCCTTTGATAGTGTTATTTATGCAAAAAGGCCCATTAGGTCAGATCAAATTCATCCCTATAGCTCTATTTAGTAAACTAATATGGTGTTCTATAAAATTACACTTAAAGTACCTGTTAAAGGCTAAAGCTAAGGAAGCGATTCGATTGATGCAATAAATAATGCATATTTTCATATTTAAAAAAAAATAGTGCCATTCATTTCTTTTCTGTAACATTTTTTTCTAATATCAACCGAGAAAAAAATATGGCTTGCTACAATTACGTGAATTACCCTATGTACGAGGATAATACGATACGAGGATAACGAAGAGAAAAAAATTATAAGATATACCAAAAGGGATCCTCTTTATCTTACTAAAATACATCGATCTACTTATTTCGATCGTTTGAAAGAATAGATAAATCGAAGATAAATTTGTAACATTTCTATAAAATAAAGCATCAGAGTATCTTTATTTTATTTATTTTCTTCTGTTATTTTTACAATTAATCTTAAATTATCAATTTGTTTTAGCATTAGTTTCCTTATTTTCAAAGAATCGAAGAAGTTATTGACGAATGAAAACAAGTATTAAGCTCCTATCATCCAGCTCGATTCATCAATTTGAAGACTGTGAGAAAAAGACTAAGCTTCGTCATCTTCAGTTGTCTCGGTGAACCAACCGATCTAGCAACCTTTAACTTTTATCACTGGTATAAAGGCTTTCCTTCCTGTTCGTGGTTTCCTTTCTTTCTTGTTTCTGTATTTCTCTAGATCTCCGTTCTCGTTTTATTTTTATTTTATCTTTAAACGTCACCATTAATACTACGGCCTTATCTCGTTCTTTCCCATTGTTTTTCCTCTTATCCCAATGCTGTCATTCGGATATTTTTGTTTCATTCCATTTCATTTTCCTGCTACTTAATTTTCCTTTTATTTATTTATTTTTATGTTTCCCTTATTTATTTATTTTTTTTTATAATTCTCTTATCTCGATTTTGTTCTAACACGTTTTCGAAAGTCGTTCTCCGCTTATTATTTCAACATTTTCGTTGAAATTCATCTCAAGTGATACCAGAAGGAAATCTCGTAATAAATCACTACGCATTTTGTTTTCCTTGTCTTGCTTAGTTTCGTTGCAATTTAAGAAGAAAACGAGATCTTCGAGCCACATAATATACAGAAACGTAACAAGTTCCGTTACGATTAGAAGCTTCGCGGTTCATCCAACATTGTTAACGCGATCGGCGTTATCTTGTTTCTATCAATTACTCCTTCTGCAATTAGTCACGTCGTCTTCAAAGAACTAGATATTTTTGCTGCGTGTTTTAAGAAAATGTTACAAGATGACAAACCATAGGAAATATTCTTAACACATTCGCAACCGGCAACGTGGTTCTACGTCATTTCAAAACCTGCGGCTAGTTGCTGTTAACACGGTTCTACCATATCTTGTTTCATATTCACAATGAGTTACGCGCACCTTGCAATGACTAGTACTTTACTATTTGTTGTTACATGCTTCTCTAAATTATTAATGCTATAATATCGCAGTCATAAGCCGCATAAGGTGCATTACATGGCAGTTTGGAAACTGTTGGATGGCCTGGCAAACAGATCTCTACAAAGTTATTTTATATCACACCATGATATGACACAGCAAAATTTTGCATATTCACTGGCAATCTAACAGCGAAATTCTGCGACGCTTCGGCTATGGACTCTTGGAAATTGTAAACGACGAACAGCTAAGGCTCCTGTGTCAGACTCATCGGCTGCGAATGTGTTAAAATGTCCCTTTTTCTTTTTTACAACTAAAAGAATTATGTTTGAAATAGATAAAGAGAACTACGGAAATATATAAAACTATTATAAATATTTCTTTCTATCTCTTTTATTTCAAATATTTATTCAATAATAATATCGTTATCTTGATGGAGTCTGGTAGATTTTTTCTGTATTTTAAGCTTTCAGTTTGCATTTACATTCCCGTTCGGCATTTTATTTTTCCTTGCATCAACGTAAATTCATGTCTGCATGTAGCAGTTTCGACATAAATCGATGCCGGCGGATTTTCTGATGGCGTCATTCTCTGATCGCATCGTAAGTGGAATTTATTACACTAGTTGTAAGATATATAAATACCTATCCATCCTGATGAATTAATGGATCCTTTATCATTAGGCCGAAGAAACGCTTAAAACAATATCCAGCGAGTTACGTTAAATTGTAGTTCCAAAAACGATATATTACACCATATACATATGGTATATATACACATATAAATACATATACATATATACATTTCGTTTTATAAGGAAATAATACAGGCACAATGTTTTTCGTTTTATATTATTTTATTGAATTATGCACGAATATAATAAGAGAAATAAAATGAAATAAATGATCACACCTAATTCAATAAAATAATATAAAACAGAAATTGTTGTTCATCTATTATTACCTTATGAAACGATAGAAACTTTTTTGACAATCTATAATATATATATATATATATATATATTTATGTTGACACGTTTTATCGATCCTAAAAATTAAAGAAGACTATGTGAATTTTTATATAACGTGTATATGTATACCTGTTCGAAGTATATAAACAGAAAACTACTATTATTACCGTTTCAAGAATCTTGGGGTTACGATAAATCTATATGAAAATTCTCAAGCGCATATTTCTTTTAAACTCAAAGTCACCTGCTCTTATATGTATAACCTCTATTCTTGCTTTCCATATTTTCCACGCCGCAAAAGCTGCTTGTTTCTCCTCTGATCATATCAACGCTTGTTTGCATAAAGCAACGTTGTTTACTGTTTTTATTTAAACATCCGAGATTCAGCATGTTTTCGACAAAAGTCCATAATGTTTGTTTCAGCTTTCAGAATACATAAATTTCAGTATGCGTATAATCCAACTGATTAAACATGCACACGAATTTCATATTTCTCCCACGTTACTCAATTTTTGATGTCCATTACGCAACACCATCTATCATTACGCACTCTCTAATGCCTGATTCTGGTCTTCAGTTTCAGCGAAACAGATAACTATTAGCAGTGTTTTTCAACGGCTAACTATGAATTCGTTATTTCAAGCTCATAAAGGTCTATATTCTACAGTAGCTGTTCTAAAATTTCGTCGTTTTAGAATATATGAATTTTTTGAATCCAATTACCACAATCGTTCGATTTGAAACGTTATCTTTTCTGTATATTTTCTTATAAGATGTTCATCTTATTGTTAATAGCTTATTCTATAACAAAAAATCACCAGCTTTGTTGAATTTCACCAATGCGTGAATCGTTTTAACGTTTACACGATCTTTTCTAAATTCTAGATTTATAGTTCTCTCAACTTATGTGGTAGTTCTCCCAAATTGTCTCGAAACTCCTAAATATCTTTATTGTTGATGATAGTTAATGACGGAGATCATAATATTTCTATTTTCTTTAGTGTTTAATTACTCTGTATTATATTAGTCGGTAATTAATAGTTGCCACTTGCAATAAAGTATCTAATTTTTTTTTAGTGGCAAGTGATGACAGAACAAAAATGTATAAGTGGTACTGTTTTACCAGTTTCAAACTTAGGAGACACAATATTTTATACGCACTATCATTCTATTAAATATCATTATCTCGTTATTCTGTTCATAAAACATAATTAACACTTTTCGCAAAGATTCCTTTCTCCGTACAAAAATGCTTGCCTCGTAATTCCATTCCCCTTTTCACATTTGGAATAATCTTCTTTACTGTATTTATATTTATACACATTGACAATTTTTATTAATTTATTAATTTCTTTATTATCTTATTATGCTCCATATTCTGCCCATATATATATATGTAAATTCTATAGAATTAAAACTACCCGCCAGCCGACATTTTTACTTTTGTTTTGTTTTACTGACAGTCATTTGCTGAATAGAAGAGATCACGAGAGAAGAACAGTAATTTAGAAAATCGGTTCTCGATTTTCCAAGTAAAATTTGTAGTAGATTTGTTATTAACTGTTATTGTATTTAATTAGATTATTTCCAAGATAAACTCGATCTTCCAGAATCGATCGTCTGATTTACCCTAAGGATTTGTATGTGTATATATATGTAATAACTTAAAGCACTTAAAATTAAAAATTAAGAAAAATGAAAAAAGGTACGTATATACAAAAGGTGAATTATAATCATATAATATGATTATAATATATATAATATTATATATATACCATATTGCCAGTATATCATCATACATCTTGTGCATTATATGACTGTAATTCACTTTCAGTCTGACGACGATGTATTTTTTCTCTCCTTTTTGGTTTCTAATTTTGAACGCCAAATACCACATTGTTTGTACATAACTCTATGAACAAACGATAACAGATTGATTTTTGTGTTTTCTCAACCTAGCTTTTAATGTTTGGGAAAATTAATTGCACAATCGACATTTTTTCCGTCCCAGTTTCCTCTAAAACGAAACTAGATTTTCCGAGCACTCTCTAAACACAAAATGACATCTGATTTGAATTGCGATCGCACCATATAAATTATTTCCCTTCTTATTTGTAAATCTCAAGTTAACCATCGTGATATGTGATTCTTTCACCATTGGTTGCTCGTCAAATATATATCGGGTAACTGTTTCAATACCGAGAGCGAGTGGAAGATGTAATGTATTGTGTCATCCCAAATGATGGATTATATCGGAGGCGTGACTTCAATCGATTGCTGTCGAAATACGAACTCGAATGATTGTCTGCATCCAGTGCGACTAACTCCTGTCGCATGATTGATTCGAACGATAATCAAGATTCTAAGAGATAATAAGTTTTGGTAACAATTATATTTATTAAATATAGAATTCTATTCTAATGATTTATAATACAAACGGAGTTAGGCAGATTCTGTGGCCTCGAAATAATGTCTTTGAAAAAATCTAATTTGAAAATCTCTAACATGTTGTTAAATAGTCAGAATGAAACAATGCTGATACATGAGACTCAATGTTGTCTTTCGAATATTTATCTTCGATTGTTACAAATAATATCCAACTACGAACAATATTTGTTCGAATTCGGCATTTCATCATTTGACAGACGCTCATAGTAAATAATTCCTGTCCAATCTCGCTAAGCACACAACAGAACTTAATATCGATTACCGGAGACGTTACGAGCTTTTCAAGCAACCCGATATATCTTCTATTGTATTCTCATACATTTTATTCTATTTTCTAATAATTATTTATCGATTAAGAAACAACCATCTAAATAGAACAAACCTAGCGCATAAAGAATAAAGCTCACTTTACGTTGCGAACGACAGAGGAACAATGAAAATCGGAAAAAATTCAACTTCGACTGCCAATTTATACGGTGGAGTATTATAATCGGCCAAATACGGAACCAAATTCTTAGAAAAATAACGGAGATGAAAAGCGGAGCTGAACATAAATGGTTGGGCGCTCACAGAGAGCATATAATGGTAGAACGAGGTGAATTTTAGATGGTCACAGCCGTAATTGAACTGCATCGCGTCTTATCACACGGAATATTACCTAGACACAGTCTCTATTCCTATATTCCAAAGTGCAAAAGATAGGACCTTTCAAATTTAAGTACTTATTATTCATATTGATAGCTCATCGATAGATAGATTATTAAAGTTTATTTAAAAGTTTGAAGAATAGAAGAAACTTGTCTATCGAAGGAAAGTATGACAACACTAATTACAAAAGACTTCTTAATGAGAAACTGCGATCAGTTAATACAGGTAAGATAACAATTTCTCGTCGACAATATGCTCCCGATTGCGCATTAAACAGATTACGACCTGGATGATACGACAAACGAGTAAGAAGCGAGCAAGACAAGCATCGCTAAGTTAACCAGGACCACGTTCTTCTTTTCTCTCGATAACAATCTACGGATCGAAATGGCAACAGTGTTGACCGGGTATGGCTTTCAAAGCTGCTTCCGGAACTTTCAACGCGAATCAGAAGAGTGGCTAGGTTGACCGAGCTCTGCTGCTTGACCATGGATCATTGGAGCGGCTGAAAGTTGATCAGACTTCGATATTCGAACCGACTCTTGCGTTCAGAGCACGAAATGGTTTGACGTTCACTAGTTCTCGAAATATCCTGAATTCGTATCGTGGGTCGATAGACCGACTGGATGTTGTTCTAATTCCATCCGACTAATTCTATCCGAATCAATCCAACACGTTTAAGGTACGAAGTGGCTGATGGTATGAGTGGCAGAAGGTTCGCTGTTCTTCGCTTGAGTTGTTCATCGAGTCACGTTGCTGGAACACAACGCCATAAAGTAAATTATATCGAACCCGTAACCGCTGAACATTATCTGACACAGACCAAACATGTACCAAATATCGAGTACCGAGTTTGCAATTGGAAACGTCTTGCAACATTGAGAACATGCTATTGCGTTGAACTTATTTATTAAATCATAAACCTTCGATAGTTAAAGGAAGGGTCGTAAGTGATGAATCTTGACAATTATTGATCTTGATATCTCCAAACAATTCTGATCGGTAATCTGCATTAGTGCGGACACGTGGAAATCAATGTCACAAATAAAATGATACAGTGCACAAAGTGTTGGATTTTCGACCCTAACCCTTCATTTTACGAGCCTAATATCAGCAGCCAAATATAGTGAACGAATATAACGAAAGCAGTTGTGGCGGTACAACAGCACGGGAAAGACCGTTGGAATTACAACTCAGGCCAGCGAAATCCTTGAATTAGATTGTGTTCCTTCACCGAGAAAGATCGAGCTCGGAATACATACGAGAGGACCGGTCAACAGTTGGACAATCAGCGCAAATTTCACCTTCCAGGAGACATAACCTTTAATTTGCATACACATCCCACATTATAGAGTCCCTTAATTATCACATTATTCATCGTATAAACATCCTCTAATCCATTCTACTTCTCCTTCTTATTCGTTTATGCTTCCTTCGAACCGTTCTGATCGCAAACATTACCAAATGCTGAGTATCCGACACGAAGGACCATTTACTAAAATCATCCTAGACAAGCTGCTCCACTGTAACTTATAAATGAAACTGTTCGTTGTTTGAAAAAATATTACGAATAGAACTTATTCCGTTTTGAGGGAGGTACCTGTAATAGCGACAAATCTATAGAAAGATTGAGACAAGCGATGTTTATTTGATTGGATTTACATGTATATATATGTCGGAGATGAAAGGACATCGGGACCTTTCTTTTGAAATGTTTGAGAAGATCCCCAATATTTTAGTCTAGACTTTTTATTATAGCTATACTTAAATAATAAAACTTAGAAGTAGCTGTTTATGATTTAATCCGATTATGTTTGCTAGAGATCTATAACAGTAGGCTTGGACTCGAAGTGACAACTGGTCACTAAATGTAGTCACGGTCACGGGATGGACGTTTTTACCTAACAGAGATATGGAGTAGTTGTATAGCTCTCCTTAAAAATATAGTTGACCCGGGGGGTACAGAGAGATACAGCAAAGAGTATATAAGTGCAGTTCCACTTGGACTGAGAGAGTTAGTTAAGTTGTACTTGTACTGTGGACAAGTAAGTTGAATTACACTTGAATTGTGGACAAGTAAGTTGAGTTCGACTTAGACTTTGGAAGAAAGCGCATTTACTGTCCCGTCGACCGTGGATTCGGTATTGAACCTAAGATCATTGTCATTAGCATCTCGAGTATCTAATCGCCACTAATCATATTTGTACCAGTAAATATCATCTATATTGTATAAGAACAATGGCTAATCCAAATGAAGATTCGTTACACGCCCCTAATGCCAATGAGAACTCGACATATATATATATATATACTTTTAGCTAGACGTATAATTGATTTCAAGTCCAATTTATTCAACCGTTATTAAGATTCTTAAAAATCTCCCATGAACTGAACATCCTAACACCATGCCTTCGCGTGATATGCTAAATATAGGATTTCTTTTGATGTATAAATGCAGATTGATGATATCGTCAGCTTTGATCTTTCACGATATCACCACTAAGACTTCTCTACATTTGTTCATTCCATACATCATTCTATTACAAATGTTCTATCATCAAGCAGTAGCTGTTCTGTTATGAAATTGTCAAATTTATTATTGCTATGTAGCACTGATTCTTGTTCTCTCGTTGTTCAGTGTTCTATTTTGGACAAGACCGCGCCACTGCTGCGTTGAAAGATGTTTCAATCTGACATCTAAAGATGGATTTATATTATCTGCTCAGACACGGAACGGTTACAGCACGATTCCGTTCCGGCAAAGACACTTAGCATTTGTATTATCTATTCAGACGCGAAACGGTTACAGCGTGGGGACATGGACTGTGCATATCAGTTTGTGCATGACAACGGTAGATATTTCTGCTATCGTTCGATAATGCTCTCACATTTATCTCTAGAAATTGTAGTATACATAGCACTATTGTTAAAGTGTACAAAATGATCGTAGCTTTCGAATGATATATGAAAATATTTCGAATGATAGTGATATAACAAGTATATGCAGAAGTTATAAAAAATACTGTAAGTTGGAAAAAAAATTGGTAACGTAATGAAAGAAGGTGCAATTCGATATGGAATGGTATACGAAAACCAAGTGCATAATCTCTTTAGTGGCAGTCTAACGATTACTAAATAGAATCTCTTCAAAACCAGAGAATTTGCAGCATACAGTCCGCAAATGATTGTAGATGGGAATTACCTTCGCGTCATCGATATAACTGATCTTCCCGCGTCATAAATCGCAATAGTGATTTACAGACACGAGAAAGGATTAGTACGTATGAAAGATGGTTTATCCGAAATTTGAAATTGACAGGTCAATACCATCCATTAAATTTTGACCTATTGTCAATTATTATCAGCCACATTAAAATATCCAGCTACTTCGCTATAATGCACATATATTAAGAAGTTAACAAGCTTTCTAATAGAAATATTGAAACTTCGTTACGGACCATCATGAATAATTAAAATATACGCGTAAACTTTTTATATCACTTTAAACTCGGGGAAAGTATCACAAAAATTGTTCGCAACGTTTTAGCATTTAAAGAAGATTATGAAAATGTTAAGACAGTCCATTGTTTAAGATTAATGTAATGTGTAAGACTAGTGACTTTTCATAAAAAAAGTAAACCATAGAATTTAATAAAAATACTTTACATATAAATTGATGCACATATGTGCAACTGGCGGATGATTGTCATTCTTGAAGGATTAAAAAAAAATATCTATAATGTTATTAAATTTTCATGTACACACCAGCACGCGGTCAGAGTTTGATGTTATAGAAAGTAAATCTTCCAGAAACAAAGCGAATGCGTTTTGTAAATTATTATATGTACCGTTAATTAAGCCAATATACTTCTATCTAGCATTCGTCTATTCAAGAAATACAACATCCTGTCATAGAAAACGACATTGATATTCAAACAATTAAGTTGTGCAATAAAAGAAAAATACGAGGGAAAAGAGAATAAAAAAAGGAGGACGTTACAACAATGAGATTTCTAATTCTTTCCAGGTTAGATAAAATTTAAAAGACTCGAGCGATTAAAATGACTAGTCGAAGGTATTAATGAGTGCCATACTGTTTATGCTGGAAATGTGTTTATGCGATACACAGCAACGCAGAAAAATAAACCACAGTTTTACATCTAGCGACTCTACGGTTTTTTATTGAACACGTTGTTCTACCTTTCCATATACATATGTAACAACACATTCCTAGTTGACTTAATATTGAATGAAATTATAGTAAATTTTAAAACAAATCATAAAAAATGGTAAAATCTCATCCCACGCATAATTAACATTTTATCGAGAAAATCTGATTTACACAAACGAAGTGAAGCTTGTTGAAACGAACTTTTATGCAGTTAAATTTGAAAGATTAAAGTAACAATTCAAGCGATAGAATACAATTTCAATTAGCATTGGAAAAATCATTAGCTTGCTAATGAGCTATCGCCGATTGGAAATGTTTATAGGGGGGACCGTATCATATATCGATCATATATCTTTGTAACATATCGAGATTACACCGCGTTACATAAATATTGTTCGTAACAGAAATTTATATGGTCCGATAAGCATAGCTAATTTCAACTATAGAATGTACCGTGAAAACTAAATTTTCGACATCGATTTGCGGGTATACATTTAGGTTAATTAAGAGTTACTTGGGATTTCGATAAACGTCGGGTGAGACTGATTCAACCGATAATTACGGTAGTTAGGAACTTATAAATTATCAGGTAATTTAATTCTCGATATTGATCGGACCAACACTACAAATTTACTAACTTTAATTCGAGTTAACCGCACGAACCTATTTGTCTCGTAGCCAGTTTTTTCAGCTTCGTGCCACCGAGCGAAAATACATCACATCCAATTCCATTTTTCACTTTGTCGCAGCAAAGAGAATGCAACAAAGCTTCGTTTTACCTGCGAAAGCTTGCCCATTAGTAGCCACATCGGGAGTAAATATTTTCCTTTTACATTTAAATTAACGAATTGCTCTATCCTATGTATTACTAACAACGAGCACGCTCCATCTATTGACACTCGTTAACTTCCACGAAATTGCATAGAGCTGAAGCATCTAAAACTATCGAATATGTATGTTTTTTATCAGTCACGATTTATATTTAGGACATGGAATTAATACTTTTCGAAGTTAGCTTAGTTGCTATAATTTGTATATAGATAGAAATGGAGATGGTGTTTAATAGGGAAAAAAAGAATATTAAAAAAGGAGAATTTTGCGCAAAATCTTAGGTGTATTATTCCTCAATTTTCGAAAAATATCAACGACAAGAGAAAAAGCAGATATATTGCTATTATAGATATTATTATTAAATAATATACATATTTATCTAATAAGAAATTGCAGTCTTTTCTGACTTGTTATCGTTATAACAGAAACAGTTCCTTTAGTATCAAACATAGCAATCGTGCATTGATATATACATTCCACAATTTAAGAATTCCTCAGGATACATGCGGCATCATTTAGCCAATGATCTGCCATGATTTGTTAATTGGAAATTATTATTCAAACTTCGATATTCGATATGCTAAACTGGAAAAATTCCATAACGTTTATCTTCGTGACTCGCGAGTCGAAAATATGAATTCTAAATTATTTAACATCATAATAGTTTAAAAAATGCTTCGCGTTTTATTTATACGCAGATTATTTATGCTTTGTGCCTACAGATTGTAAAAGCTCGATCTACATTCAGACGAAAATACATAAGAAACTACGGAGATAAGAAAAGGATAGACTGCTGTAAGATGATCCATAAGTGAAATTAAGAAATTATATGAAATTTGCTTTTGAATGATTTATACGTTATAGAATTACAAACGAATATTACGATTTACCTGAAAGCTTTCAGTATTCTGCATGATACTACGTGTATTAAATCGCCTGTAACATTTACGATGTCTAAGTAGGTATAAATATTGCAAATGTAGATTTTATGTATGGTATTTTTAAATGTCGAAACGATTCATGCGAAAAGATTTGGATACCGAGAAAAACAGTGATCGTCATCCAATCTACAAAATAAATTGCTGAAGTAATTACTTCAAGAAAAACTCTACATATTTACTTTTGTATATCCGTGACCTGGAAACCACTGTTACGAAGAAAATAGAATTTAGTGAAACAAAAAGTTCGAAATAAGGAGAGGTCCATATTATTGTGCCCTTGAATATAAAGTATGCTTTGGATTACAAGGTCTAGAAACAGAAGAGCTATGAGTAGATTTCTATTGCTGTTTCTTGTAGCCTTCAACTAGAGCTATAAGGTTAACTTTCTGGTAATGTCCTTTGCTATAAGTATGTGAACGTGCTCCCTATCATAACTTCTTCTATTGTATTGTAACACTGTAAGAGTGAGGATCTGGATCAGCATACACTATACTTATACCTTTATTTATTTCAATATATTTTTCTATTACAAATTCACCCATTCGTTATTCTATTAGTCAATCTGAACATAAATTTTAGTAAAATTTAGTAAAATAGATTTTGATACGTTTCTGTAAATTTCAGTGATTAGATGTTTGGTAAATTTATAATAGCGTATGGCAAGATCATTCATATCACCGCGTAGCATAGAATTCTTTTTCTCAATTCCTACGATACGATCTGATCGATATATTCTATCATTTTTAATATTATACTCACAGGCGCACGTTCCCACGCGTACATTCGACAAAGCGTGGTATCAATAAATAATAGAATAACGTCGTTCCTTTCGACGAAACCATACACGCGACTTGTTAGTAACTTTTCATTTAACAAGAAGATGGTATATGTTTGCGTATATTTTGTTGAAATATCAGTCTATTTTTGACAATATTAATTAACCTGCCGCAACAAGGGCTTCGCTTGCAATAGCCACAGACACGTCATGTATTCGATATTTTCGAAGAATCAATAAAAAAGCAGCACCACGGCACGTACAATCGAAAGCCAGATGTAGAGGAAATTCAGCAGCGTTGCCAAAGAATTTTTCAAAGACCTCACGTTCGTTTAGGTACACAGTAGAATCTTCCATATCCAAACTAATAAAGACAAAGATGTTCGGATAATAAAATTTTCGGACAGTTAATAAAACAATCACTTTTCTCGTATTAAATTTTATTTGTTTTAAGGGAGATCAGTGAAATTGTCAATTTGTTTTATTGTAATACGTAAGGGCTGCGTACTTTTTGGTCGCTTAACTACATAAATTTTCGGCGAAAGACAGCACATTCTCGACATTTTCATTTACTGTTTGTACTTTGATACGTATAATAATAGTATGTTAAACAGAAAAGGGCATCTGTTACTAGTAAATATTCTACGTGGATAACAGAATGTTCAGATACGAGAGTATTCGAATAATAAAGGAAAATCCATATCTTCTTTGTACAAAAAAAAATAGAATAGCGATCGGTAGACTGCGAAGTTTTATTCAAATTTATATTTTTTCGAAGATGATATTCCGCTTGGAGTAGTCATCCACATGTTATTTAGCAATTAAGTTAGAAAAATTTACCAAATGTCCAGCTGGACAAATTGTAAAGTACAAATTAAATAATAATAATAAAAATGAAAATTTATATTTTATGAACGTAATTTAAAAAGTGGAACTTAAATACTACATACGTCTTATTTATAAAAAATTGTAAGTTCTCTATTTTGGATATTTTACATATTTCTGTATATCACATGAATTTCGTGTGTTTTTGCAGCTTGAAATGTTGTACAAATGCGTAAAAATCTGCAGTCTAGTGAACACAATACCGTTGAAGCTTGTTGATTGGAAAACCAATATTTTGGACATGAACTAATCTACATGTGTTTTTTTCAGATAATAAAAGAACCACGTTCGGTCTCTCAAACGACAGTTTGTTATATTTCTGGTAGCCACGAATCTTGCTCGAATTCTCGGTGAATTATATTCAAACTCCAAACAAAACGATCGAAATTAATGATCGATTAACGGGAACTTGCATATCGAGCTGTATACTTCATCACTCATCTGATTTTCCAATGACATCTATTACTTGCGACGTAACAGAAATAACATATCTGTGAATATTTTATGTTTAAATTTCAGGTATACTGAAAAAGAAAATCGAAAGTAGTATATTCAAGTGAAATAGATATTTGTTTTAAGTTCGACCAACTGGTAATACTGGTAAATACTTGCAAAATTTCACTTTAGAAACAATTAAATTCAACTAAGCTGTCAGTCGCACTTCATAAAGATGTTGTACTTATTGTTAGATATCTTACTCCAAGTAAAGTCCACTGACATTTTAGAAATTATATTATTGTCAGTAAATTTCACATATATAATATTAATTCATCCGAAAAGTTTCTTTCGTTTTATAAGGAAATAATGGAGGCACAACATTTTCCGTTTTATATTATTTTATCGAATTACGTATGATCTATTTTGTACTATCAAAATAAAGATCACAAAATTTGACAGATTAGGTTTCATGTTTGTATAAAGATGCATCGTTGTAAAAGACGTGTCTGTAAAAGAAAGACAATTTTCGGACAACCTAATATATGACGATGAATCACATTCAATAAACACATTAAAGTTCTTTTTTTTGGAGAAGGTTAAATGAAGATGTTTACCTATAACAACATATTATTTTCCGAGGCATAATGCACAAGATTAGTAGAATCTATGGTGTTATTCTACACAGATTAATAAAAAATTAATCAGGAAAAACATTATCAATCAATAAATGCTCGTTTTAAACGAAGTGATGAATATTATTTAAATCATTTATTAATACAGACAAGGAATTTACTTACTATTTCAATATTCAAAAATGTCATGTAATTACAATTTTCATAAGTACGTTCCTACATCTGCTGCAAGATTTGAATATAAAAAATGTATTAACCGTGTTGAAAAATGTGGAAAGAATGACCCCGTACAAACAATTTTTCTTGGATATTCTCTCTTTAAAATCATTTAAATTATGTCTTACATATTTCTGGATTCATAAAACACATCAGGTAAACAGCGAGTGGCCAGTTTTACAATGGCCATACTCTCGTTTACAAGTGGCCTCGCAGGTATTGTAACTTGCGTAGACCAGTTTCGAAAGAATAGATTTCCACGACGAAAGAGAAATATTGAGAGAACTATTTCAACGCGATACTTCTAATATCGTCTTTAATTAGTAATGAAATTAATTTATACAAACATTAAAGTTAATGTTGATCAAATAACTTAACGTATAATTTTATTATCAATTTAATTTGATTTAGTTTACTGTAATTTTTTAACCTCCCTTGTTCTTTCGCTTTATTTCGTGCACGGTTGTACCTATTATATATGAATATCACTATGTAATACTTCTTCGTGTGCATCACGTACGTTATGCGTATAGTATACATTGTGCTTGTTATCTTTCCTTTATCAATTACATGAGCAAATTCGAGGATTGAAAGAAATATTAATAACCTCCACTCGGAAACTGCTTCTCGTTCTTTTATGAATTTCTCCGAATAGACAGATTTAACAGATTGTATATATATTAACAGATTGTAACACAGAACACGGTTTTCTATGGGAGAACAGGATCGTTTACGACGAATGTCATAGTCTTCTACTTTACGACTTATACAAGGTACATAAGCTGCCACTCATGTGTCGTTGGATTTCAGGATCACCGTGTTCCTCGTCACTTAGGTTGACCTAGATTCGCTTTGTGCAGAGAATTCGTGGGCCTCGGGGATATTTTGATTGATCTTTAAATGTCAATAACTGATAAACAAAGCTTGGAACGTAATTATTCTTCACTTTACTTTGTAGGAACATCTCTTGAATTTTTTGCTACTTTAGTCTGAATATCATATATATAGAATGTCGCAGATGTTTTCCATAAAACTTACTCTGTGAATAGAAATAATAAAGAAAGATGAAAGAAAAGGAAAGAGGAGCATAAAAAAGACGGCGAGTCTTGTTCAGGACCTGTTAGTGGACTCGTTAGTATCTAGACTATGTAGTAGATCTGTGCTTTATCGTCAGACATCGGGATATCACGCTGGATATCAGGCCAGGCACGTAGGAAAGAACAGTGGAACGAATAGTTGCTAGAATTATGCCTCGGGTAGAGAGAATGCTTTATTAAAAATTAGAATGAAAATAAGGAATAAGGTATGAACATGATTTTCGTTTCATAAAACACAAAAGTAGATTGACGATATTTAAATTACATATATTTTTAAGATTTACATTTATATTTTAAATTTATATTTATATTTTAAACACCAAATTGACATCTACGAAAACTTATATTTATTATAATTACGAATTTCTCATTGGTTTTGCATGATTTCGATGTATTAGGAATTCTCAGCATTATTTCTTGCATAGTAAATAATTTTTTCCTCTTACAAGTAAAAATCCGCAGCTGTGATAATTTGATAATCTTGAGAACCAATCGGTTTTCCCGACTTGTTCTTTATTTTCGTTAAATTCTGGTTGCGTCAAAGAAAAAACCAATATAACGCCATTGCAGATTTAATTATAACTTCCTAATAGAGCATTTGTGAGCTCGTATTTATATGTATGCACGCATGTATGTGGAATGTGTGTAAATACATACGTATGTAAGTATATTATAATAATTATAATACTTCTGACCCTGTTTTGCGAAAAAAAACTGATATTATATATCACGTGTTCGATATAGAAAGTGGTACGAATGCAGTGCCCTATTATTAGCAAATTTTTACCTTTATAACCTGCAAGTGTTTGCATTTTGCTCACTGGAAGTATTTTAGACTAAACACCAGAATTTGTGATTCTGCTCGCAGGTACAAATCTAACAACGAAGAAGTTCAATCCATCGTAGTCTGCTGTATTCTCTCTCTCTCTCTCTCTCTCTCTCTCTCTCTCTCTCTCTCTCTCTCTCTCTCTCTCTCTCTCTCTCTCTCTCTCTCTCTCTCTCTCTCTCTCTCTCTCCCTCACTCTCACTTTGAGACGTAGATGACCAGCGCAACAGCAATACAAAGTTCGATGCTAGATGGCGAGGAGTATCGCGCTTCTCCCGCTGAGAAACTTCACAACGGGTGTTAATAAATCCCACGAGAATCAGTTCAGTCACAAAACCTAAGGTATAATACAACTACGACTTCCAGCTTAAAGTAGCTAGATGTTATCCTGGTTCTGAATTAAAGAAGTAGGAGGAAGTAATCCGTCTTGATCCTGTTCTTCGCTGTTGTTCGGGTGTCGCTGACATCGATTCCTTCGTGTATCACAAGATAGCTGGTTGTCATCACGAACTTTGTGATCTCGATCTTAATATATCGATATCACTGGAGAGCTTGCGAGGATTTCATTCTTAATGATTTTCGGCAAGTAGCGTCAGGCGTATAGATGATGTTAACCGGGTTGTGTGATTGCGAAGGCACGCGGAAATAAAAACCGTTTGTGTACCAATGACCGGTAGAATTTATGACACCACACGGCAGTGAAGCTATTTCCGAGGAAGCCGTTTCTATCCGTCGCTACAATTTGGATTGCGTGCATGTACTTTCTTTTTTTTTTTTTTTTTCAAAGTTTCGTTGCCAGCCTCAATTGCGTTCGCGAGAATCATAAATCTCGAGTTTCTAAACAGCCCACTTGTCGAAAGTCTAGCGACCAGCGACAGGGTATATCAAGTCTTTAGGACTCCCAGAGAAGACCCGTTGCGTCACCAGATGTGCAGTAAACAAATTTCTCCGCAAAGTCGCGCTCTATTCTTGAAAAAGCGTGCAAACGATGTAAAAAATAGGGGATGAGTTAGGGCGATAAACAGAAGTCTAATTGACTGAGCTAACGTAGGAGCTAACCAATCAGGTAAAAAGGGGAATGTCCCCGATTTAACTTTATTTTGCAAAATATACGTATATTATACAGATTTATATATATGTAAATAAAAAAATTTAATAAAAAGTATATAATTATATACATATACACATTCATGTACAATTAATGAAACTTAAACAGTTTCTCCCGAAAAAATAGTTGCGACCCTTGACTCGTTTGACAAACTTGTTTCTTGTGACGAGTACGCAATGTAATAACAAAAAATTCAACCTTGAAATTCGAAGTCAGGGACAATTTTATGATCACTTTTATGAAAATGTTAATTTTTCAAAGTTTTTTTTAGGAACGAACATTTAATGAACATGATAAAATATGTATCACAGGATTTATCCTAATACTATCAACGGCTTTTATTACAAGAGAAAACTAATTTTTCGGTTATTGCCATTTACTTGAGATTTCAAAGTTATTACTTATTTTTTTTTTATTATTCAATTTGTACTTTATAATTTGTCCAACTGGACATTTGGTAAATTTTTCTAACTTAATTGCAAAATAACATGTAGATGGCTACCCCCAGTAGGATACCATCTTCGAGTTTGACTATTTTATTTCTTTAGTGAGGCCAGTGGGGTGTTTTCATTTTAGTATGAAGTTATTGAAGAGAATTTACAATCTGCTTCGCTGGTGCATCGCCATGCATATTTGTGTTTAATATTTTATGATACGTATATCGTATGAAACGTGTGTGTATGGGAAAAGGTATGTGCATATTGTGGGCTCTCTTTTATAGATTATAATAAAGGAATTAAAAAACAAAGAGATTCGTCGAAATCCAAAGTAACTTTCAATTCTAAATTAAAATATAACAGAAATATCCCTTGTAATATTCTTATTTTTACAAGTATTGAAATATAAGTACACGAGGAGCTAAAGTATTATGAAAATGCAAGATTTGAATCCCGATAGTTTCTCCCGACGCGACGATTAACAGTAATTGAACGTTCGGTTTCGTTAATGGAACTTCGATAACGACTGGTATCTGATTTTCCACCGTTTCATTTTATTGTGTACAGTGTATTAGTCTGTCTCATTTTAATATATTAATGCAAATATCACGAGCATTATGTTAATTAAAGGACAATATCCTTAGTTAGAAAACATTACTTTAAATACTTCAATTAAAGAAAAACACAGTAGACGTAATAGTAGATATGGTCGATATTTACTTTTACTTTGATGCAGTCATTAAATTAGATAAGAGTTAATTATACGTTAAGTGATGCATGGGTAAGCATCATCAGGTTTTTAATTAATAATTGGAAGTAATAAAACACCTTCATATATACCATTTTCTCGAAAAATTTTTGTAACAAAATATCCATTTCAATTAAATGACGCATTTTTTCATAAATATCAACTTGTGACAATCTTGAAAAAGAAGACACAAATGTATATTAACATTCCTATGCCGTGTCATTAAACGTTGAAATATTTAAAAAATTCCGTAACTTTAATTACCTTATTTCGTTATACGCATATAACTTGATAAAATGCTACACGAAATATCACATTTGAATATATCATATATATATTTATGAACTATACAAAATGTACTACGCGTAAAACCACATGGATGATTCCGCTTTAATGCTTCAATCTAGCAAATTTTATTTTCACAAAGAGATCTCTTTTTTGCGTATCTGTAATACCTTAAAAATATTTTTCTTCCTCGTTAACGTACTTTTCGGAATATTTACGTTCAAAGATTAAAGTGGCCTTCCATGTATTATTTACAAGTATAAGAAAATTAGGAAGATCTCCATCTCGTCGTGTCATTCAACCTCATACTTTGGAAATGTGAAAGGAACAAATTCTTATAAATATTTTTTATTTTATCATTATCGTTTCTTTGCCAAATCAAGATATTCGGTATCACATATTCCGTTAATAAAATATGTTGCGTTATCAAAATATATATGTATACTATAATGTTAATTAAAATATACATGAATAACGATTTATGCATATATTGAATTCATCTCATCAAATTATATTTAATTTATTAAAATTTCAGCCAAGTCCACACTCACACTAACCACACTCGTGTTACCAATTATCGTGAGAATAACATCAACTCTGGACAGATTATAAACTACGATTAGGAAACTACAAGCTCATGTTAGTCTGAAGTATTCCATTTCAAGTAGATCAACGAAATCGTGGTTAGCGTAATATAATCTGTGCATGCGATAATAGGGACGCATTGAATTAACTATTCCTTTCATTACTATTCAAAGACGTACAAAGACAAAGACTATTTGCACATGTACAAACACAACTATTTAGGATAAAGTTGAACTGTTTAACTGTTTGTAGAGCAAACGAAATGGCAGAAAGAGGAATCTACTCAAACTCCTCTTCTCTTAGATTTTAGTGTCACTGATACTTTTAAAATAGAGTTACATTATTAGGTTGTCCGAAAAGTTTCTTTCGTTTCATAAGGTGATATCCATTTCGTTCTATTTCTATTATTACGTTCGTGCATAATTCAATAAACTAATATAAAACAAAAAACATTGTGCGTCTATTATTTCCTTATAAACGAAAGAAACTTTTCGAACAACCTAATATTTGGAACTTGGCACGAATCAGAAGAAATTAACTATTAGAAAAAGAAGATATGCTTGAAATTTTTGGGGAAAGATGACAGAAGATAACAAATGATTTTACTAAAAAAATTACTTGACGCTAGCGTGTAGAAAACTCCTGTTGTCAATAAAGCGAACGTATCACAGATTATTTGAAATTATTCAATGGTTTCCAAGTAATTAATATAAAATATTGTTTTAATGTTAAGTACTTCTTACAGAATAACAGTAAAATTATAATTACCTTCATGTTAATTTTGTTTGATGTTTAAAAAAATCATAATACTGCCAAAAATGCTTTCTCAGAAAATGATGGCAAAGGAAAAAGGTAGTTATCAATACTTGAAAACGTTCTTTGATCTTAATAATATCGGAGCCTGAGATTAAAATTTCATTAGTCCACGAATTACATGCCGATATTCTAATCTAATTTCATCATCGTACCTAATTTCAATAGATTTGTGATTATCCTACAAGACTTGAAATCAGGAGTATCACAGCAGAACAGCAATTCCCACAAATCCCAATCTAACCATTCCATTTCCATAAAAGCAATCTTTGACCTGGCTCCATTGTCCTTGGACCTAACAATGTAGCAACGACCACCTAGGAAGCCTTGTTGACGAGCCACTAGCAAGGCGAAACACCTGGACAAAACACAATTTCACCTCTCTTCCTCTCTTCTCTTTACAGTAGCAGGAATATCATATTTAATAAAAGACAATTTATGCTTCTCAATCTGCCTCTTTATTGCGGTAATAACCTCCTCTAATAAATTCCTCCAATCATTATTCTGCGTATTTATCCTGCGTAACGTGGCTCGTAGTATCGCGTTAACACACCGCACGGTTAAAAAATGCCATAATCAATAAGTGCTAAGGACTAAGCTGAAACATCTAATCCGCTTTAAAGTTTCGCGTGGTTTGCCTATATCTAGGGATTATTGATTATATATTTGAACTACAATTGAGGGAATGGAACACCGTTGAATTTATAAATAGTCGACAGAAGCTTGTCCGGTGAAAAACCGACAGAAAAAACAACAGTCGGTCCAAAAATGGAATATAGGAACGATCCAGCCATCGTGACTTCCGCGGTGATACGAAGCGAGGAGTTGAGTGGCTTTATCAGGCCTCGTTACTGCGCTAAATCCATGGTACGAGTGGAGGAACACACTCGTGACGGACGTAAAACCCGAAATGAACTTCCTCGCTTACGGGGATTGCCGTTTTGGCCTGTGAAAAAGGGGCAAGTGGGCTGCCTGGTCAAACCACCGAATATGTACAATATACATATACATATGTATCTGCGTATGTATATTAGCTTGGTTCTTAGTTATAGATAGTCGAGAACTTTTCTACTGATTATCCCTTCTTCGTTTCCCAACATTACCTCCATTCATAGGAAAGTCATCTTTCAATGTAGTCAAGTAAAGACGAAGTAAGTTTGGGAAGTCTTAAGGTCTTATAGGTATGTATACATGAGTAAAGCTTTTATATGTAAAATTATTGTTATAAGCAACTTTGCTTCTAGATTCTCTGTACAGTGGCTCAGAAAAGTATTCGAACATTCTTGGAAACTTTCTTCTGTGTGTTGTATACAACATTTTGAAATTATATCGGCACTGTAGGGAGATATGACTGTCGTGATTACATTGGTAAAATTTGAAACGGATTTGAAAATCTGTAGAGAAGGTACGTGCTATTTATTGGAAGCATACACATCTGCAAAATATTTTAGCAGTCAGTTATTTACTATATTAATAAACTATGATATTTACCAAGACCATCTTTAGTACTAATTGGATGTTTAAGATCATTCATGTTGTATATCAATTTTTCACTAACTGTGTATTTGTAATGAATGTCTTATAACTTCTATATACATCGAGTGGCTTAAAACATGTCGCTATAAAAACCTAATTTCTATGTACATTTTCGGATTGGTTTTAAATTTTACTATTAGAAACGCGATAGTTGCGTCTCGTTAAAATGCTAACATTTCAAAAAGTCTCGTATAATGCACACAGTATATTCATAAAAATCTTCTGTGGCGGGTGTTCCAATACTTTCGAGAGTCACTGTATGTATTGTAAATTATTTACAGCAACAGTCTGTGCTAGAGATAGTCTCGCCACATGTTGTGGGATTAATGCAATAAATAATTGTTCAAATAATTCAGCGATCTTTGCAAAGCGTGTGTAAAAAGTTAAAGGAAAAGTATGGAATTGAAGTTTTTTGTTGCCGGCTCTGGTTTCGAGAGAATCCAGTTTCAAAATCTACGAACGCTGAAATTTTATTCCGCAGCTTTTTTTCGTACTTTTTCATAAAGAATCGCTTCGTGCCTGCTTACACTGAACTTTCATCCGTATCCTATATTCACGCTGCTAAACTTTTTCCTCAAATCTGTTGGTGAGAAGAGGATTTTTGAAAGCTTTCAATTGCAAAAGTCGATTCCGATTATAATAGCTACGGCAATCGTCTTACTTACAGCTATCTGATCGATTCATACCGGAATTTTAAATTTCAGCGCGATATTCAGTAGGTAGTACGATAAAATCCTTTATCAAATTTACACATATTGTTTTTAAAAGGAAGTGGTTTTAATAAACGTCATATTATCCATTAGCCATTTTACCTTAATCATATTATTTTAAATAAACTGTTAAACAAGGCTATTACACGCCGTGTTTTGATTCAAAGTTGATAGAGTCAAATGAAATTGTTAATCAAAAAGAAAATTCAATCAACAAAAATGTGACGGATGTTGCATTTATAACGTTTTATAAAATGTTAAAATTGGTAGAACGTGTCCAATAAGAATATCGAAATTTTAAAATAGTTTGGTATATCCAAGTTGTATACATATTCACTACTCGAAATATAATACCAGATTAAAATTGATTAATTATCGTCGAGTATAAAAAGTAAATATTTCTAGACTTCAAGCAAAAGATAAAAGTCATAATAATTAAAATATTCTTATTTAATGACATTTAAAATTCCAAATGATATAAATTCTATAAAAAATGTTATCCTACTCGATCTTTAACGCTATAATTAGATTCGGATGTCGTTCGACCCAACCTGCACGTGAAACGATTATAACAATGGAAACTGACATTTGCAAACAGAAGTTTTTGACGATCCACTGGCTCCAAATAGATTCAAGAGAAGGTAGCGACCGGGTAAATGGACAATTTTGGTATAACGCTTCAAGTAGGGACGAAACTTGGCGCATTTAGTTTGAAAACTTCGATGACTTTAGAGTGCATTTTAATATTACCCAACCGACATTTCTGTAGATTATTTTAAGGTATTGGGTTAACGTCCACTTTGTGGCTAGAAACTTGTTTCAGTATTTGATAATTAGTAACTCAGTATAATACTATTATTTACGTATTTAACTACGTAATTTCCATTTTATCTCATAATTAACTCTCTGTTATTCCATGTTAATATCAACACATAAACTTGTGTAATTACATCATATTAAACTTTCTTCACAGAATAATCGCGTCACAAATTATTTTATTTATATTTCCTAACCATTAACTCAGCCTTAATATATGCATATATTCGTATTAATTATTGATTGATTGTTTTATTATTACTACAATTATCAAGTAATTGTTATTGCATAAAATTCATATTTTATTTTAACCACGATAAAATTTAAAAATAATTCCCTGCAGTGAAACGATATTGTATTAGCCATTGTTTGAAGCAGAGTTTACAATATTTACACTAAATAACGAATTAATTTTAGGTGTATAATATAATAATTTTATGTCATTTTTAATTCCTTAAGAAGATCGTTGTGTCTAGATTTCATTTTAAAATCCTATTTCATAATAATGATTATGCGATATGTAAATATGTTAGAGAACACATTGTTAAGAACCTTGTACTAACATCGATACACATGATTTATTTTAAACTAATGTGACTGCTTCCTGTCCAGAGAATTATTTTTCTTATAGGAATTAATGTTGGCGATACGAATTTATCTTTCAAAAATATTTGAATTATGAAGGAACTGAATAAAACTACATCTCTCTCCCTCCCTCATATTAGTATTAATGCATGCTATCTAGATATTTACCATGGTAAACACACCGTGGTACGTGCGAAATGACGAACTCCGTAAAGATCTGGAAATCAGTTCAGTCGCCGAGGAAATTATACGTTCCAGTGACAAATACAAAACCAGATTAGACAATCATCCTAACGACCTAGCCAAGGAACTGTACACAGTGAACCTACCTAGAAGATAGCATAGAAAGCATGCTAATGGCCTTCTCTGGGAGTAATAAAACAACACTTTTGCTCACAAATTTACTATACTCATAATTGTTGTACGTACAGATGCTCTCTAATGGGAAATCATCTACGTGTTATATTTACTTTATTATCCAGCGAAAAAGATTTATCGAATGTTTCTATAGAACAAATTACAAAGTTGTTTCAAGGCTAAAAAAATAATCTAGATATTCGCAATTAACATTTCCTTTCATTATTGACTTGACGTGTATGGCATATGATATGGTGCACCAAACATGACGACACAATGTCATTCCTTGACAAATCACTTGGTGTTCGTTTGACAGTTTCTTACCATACTTATGCTTACATACATCCGAGAGCAGCTTTGAGAATTGTTACTCTCGCTGAGATCAACATTTATGTGGACATTTAAATTGTCTTGCTTACGTCATTCTTACGACACATGGGTATTACATGATTTAACAGCGAAACATTTGATGGATCATGCTGTATATATGATTCGTATGATTGAAAGGAAAAGAAGATAAGGTAACTTCGAAACTCATAATTACAAAGATAATGAAAAATATTCTTTTGTCTTCTTTGTCTTCTTTTTCCAAAAAGCGGAACGGTCCATCGCTATTCAGTTCGAAATCCGGATTACATTCAATGGCTCACTTTGTATTTTGTGCGATTGGAAGGGAATTATTCGCTATGAACAATCTACCAAATAGTAAAATGTTTGCCAATTAAATACAGGAATTAAAGGCAACAGCACTGTGCTTTTCGTTTTGTATTGGAAGGATCCGATAAAAGTTGTTAAACTGGATTGGAATGTTTCATTTTATCCATCCTATTCATGGCATATATTTTTCATGTATTGTTTGTTCTGATTTTTACAAAACTCTTTCAATGACGACTACTTAAAAATTACAGGGATATGAAACTATTTGTCAGAATCTTTTTACCGAGAAAAATAGACATTTTTTTTTTTAAGTAGATGATCTTTCACTCCATAGAATGTTGCTTTCATACAAACGCATTATAAACACTTTACAATATCGTTAGGAACTTTACGACAAAGTGATAGTAAAAAATGTTTCAAATGAACGAAAGAGATTGCGCACGTATTATTAAATTGCTTACAAAATATTATCCTGTCAAATAGAACTATAATAACACATAATTCCTTCAAATTATAAATTTTACCAAAATAATACTTTCTATGTTATTTTATTGACATTTTTAATAATTAATGAATCTCGTTCTTCTGTATAAGAACTACAATATTTAAAAATTCTATAAATATTACTTTTGAAATCTGTTCATTCTATGAGGATCGTAAGGTATAATCGAGATTCCGATACTCTGTGACCTTGGATATTGAACTCTATATGACGTTCAGATCCTTGAAAAGCCATCTAATTCTGATTGATTAGCATTAAATTGAGTTTCTTAAATGAAACTGCTGATCAGTCTTCTGAATAAAACTGAACTAAGCTTCTACTAAATCTGAATCTTCTAATTGAGGCTGCTGAGACACCAAATTCAGCTTAAATAATGAACCTCTAGAATTCTCGACTAATCTGTATGATTAAACTTTATTAACTAAATCTCTTTAGAAAAACGAATTACGCATCGTTTCTCTTACTCTCCAAGTTTCTGATTCATCTATCTTTCCGTAAACATCGGATTAACAACTTCGAAAGACCTCGCGATAATTCCAAAAAAGGAATTTTGCAGTGATCCATCTGGCTACTTTGGGACATCACCTTCAGGTCTTGACAATTGATTTCCAAGTTTTTAATCAAGTATTTTCCGCTGCGCAGCTCCATCGGAGGCTCAGTCCCATCGGGATCCTCTGATTTATGACACGTTTGTGGCGATGAAAAAAATAACTTCTTTAAGGAGCAGGTATCTTAATATTTTATGTAAAAAATGAACAGGTACGTTACAATTAATGCAGCCAGAAACGTAATTAAAAATAAGTGCAATAGGTAGATTAAAAAGAAAAGACCATATGCAGCTGTGTAAAAATATATAGTAGAATTTCAATAACCGAATTAATAGAGGGATAATATTTAAAGACCCTATATATTTTTGATTGCTAAATTACATACATTTTTTAACGCATATAAATATCTCTGGAGTTGCAGCGTATTTTGTACTCAAAGCATTAAAACTCTTCCTCAATTCTCTTTGATTTTTTTTTTTTAATATCAAAAGCCTTAATTTTTTAATGTCAGTGACTGGAACTTTCCCGACAATATGCAGTTTTATCAATGCTGTTGTATTTTTATCATTTTTAAGTTCTTTAATTATTTCGTGCTTTTCTGCGCCAGGTAGAACTACACATTCTCATTTAGCTGTCATTGCCACACCGTACGTTGTTGCCGTTACGCTAAATTATTACGTTCAAATACGATGGCAGGCTATGTTTGTATCAAAATTAACTTTTGGCTTTAATTTTTATTCCAAGCCGTAAAATTGATTTATCGAGTGCGGACTATACATTTTCAATGTTCCACTTCAGATGCGGCGCTGAAACAATGAACGTGTACTTGTACTTGAGTTTCTAATTTCTTTAAATTCTTTCTTTTCTCCTCGGAGCAAGGCTATTCTGCGATTTGAAATGCATGAATTGCAGAATAACAGAAAATCAATAGGTTACTCGCGATTAAAAAATGAAATATTTGATGAAAAGTAACAAGAAGCGCGTAAACCATAACGATTTTTACAGCAGTTTTGTAATATAACACCCCAAACGTTTTTGAATTACCATAATGACAAAATTGTTACGAACCCCTGGCACGCACATAGTCACGAGTAGGGCTGTCAACAGGTGAGACCTCCGCGTACTTTCCAGCACGTAGCGGATTTTCTTCTTAACTTTCTACATATTCGTGTTTATTATACAGTTTGAACTTTCTTTTGTAGCGGCACATGAGTCAATGGAAGATTCGAATCGAAAGAGACTCATACTGTTGTACCTTAGAGTGCCAACGTTGTTTCGATTTGCTAGGTTTAAAGGTAAACAAACTCCGGAGTTACATTTGGACTTTTTGTAATATCACCGGTCGATACAAATAGACGAACATGCTCTCTAGGACAATCATTACAGCGAGTCATACAATCGAATAGCGAGCGTAAAGTTGAACAATAGCATTGAGCGTTACGAACAGCATAGACTGTCTCTGTATTTGTTTTTAATATGCACTGACTATTACAATTTTATCACTCGTCTCTTTAATAAACCAACACATATAATAATCCACCTCAGATCGATGAAAAAAGATGAACGTGTTACATTCAATAATGTAAATGCCAATGAGGAAATGCGCGCAACAGACAACACGGACGGTAGAGTCACAGTTAATCAAATATTCCGTGTACCTTCACTATGGCCTCAAAGGAGTGTGTTGTGTTTCGCCGTGTTGGAAGCGCAATTCAAGACAACGCGCATTACGACTGATACAACGAAATTTGCTCGCCTCACCGGAAGCTTCGAGGGTCAGTATTTGGAGCAAGTCGAGGACATAGTGATAAATCTCCCGTCCACGGGACGATATGAGAAGTTAAAAAGCGAACTTATTCGAAGAGTGGCTGACTCGGACGGCACGAGAGTGCGAAAGATGCTGGAGTGCAAAGAAATGGGCGGCAGGACGCCGTCCCAATTTTATCGGGACTTAAAGAAACTCGCCACCCCCCTCAACGCCAGACGACTTTGTCTTCACGCTCTGGAGGAGCCGACTACCAGCTCACGTCCAGTACGTCCTACCAGCGTCAGAAGACACAGAAGCTGAAAATTTAACTCGGATGGCCGATCGGATACATGAAACGCGCTCTGTAAAGGGACGAATTGTCGCCGTCGAAGCAGAAAGGACAGATGGCGAGCGACAAACCCGCAACTCGGACCAAATGCAAGACTTGGTATGTCGATTAATAGAGCGAATGGACGCGTCGAAACGCCGACGTTCACGTTCTCGAGAAAGGACACAATCGTCCCGCCTATACTGCTATCATGAGACCTTTCGAAACTTTCGGCGCAAGAAAGTGCCGAACCCCTTGCAGTTGGAACCAGGGAAAGTGGGATCAACCGTCCGTAAACGCGGCGTGCGACAACGGTTTCGCATCCCGCTGCATTTTCGTCACCGACAGAGTTTCGAGGATCCCCTTCCTCATGGACACCGGCGCCGACTTATGCGCCTACCTGCGCAACAAATTGCGCGGGACAGAGACACGTATGGACTGTTCGCGGCCAACGGATCATGTATTGCGACTTACGGCACCATCCTAGTGTCCCTCGACCTTTCATTTCAACGAACATTCAAATGGCGTTTCACGGTGACGGATGTTAACATGCCTATCATCGGCGTAGACTTCCTAAGTCACTGATTGACCCTGGAAATCGATGCCTCATCAATAAGACCAACCTATCGTTATACACGGCCACGATTGACGGTGAATCGACGTATCACTGACTCGCTGAATTTCCTGACTTAACCCGTTTTTGACGAAAAAAAACTGGACAGTGTGTTACACTATATGAAAACCACGCCCGTTCCTCCCGCCTTCAGCAAACCTCGACGCCTCGCTCCCGACCGACTCAAGTGGAGTTTGAGATGATGATGAAGCAAGGAATACGACGATCGAAGAGTCCATGGGAATCCAAGACGGAGGACTACCTTGCGACGACTACCGTGCGTTGAACGCCCGCACCATACCCGACAGGTATTCACCGATGCATATCGAAGACTTTGTGCAACACTTGCACGGTGAGCGTATTTTTTCTAAGATCAATTTCGTCCGTGCTTACCACCAAATGCCAATCGTGCATGAAGACATGGAAAAAACGGCGATTATGGCACCTTTCGGACTTCTAGAAGCAGCCAATAAGATGTTTGGACTTCGGAACGCCGCGGAAACGTGTCGTTGATGAAATCACGAGATGTCTAGATTTCTTCTATGCGTACATCGACGATTTTCTATAACAGACCATACAAGGTGATACAACACGGAAATGAGAATACCATAAAAATAAATGATCGAAATGTGACGACCCTATGGACCGGATAAAACCTGCCTTCTCTGTGTATGATGACATCAAAGGACAAAGTGCCGAAAACTGCGACGTGTTAATGCCGTCTGAAATTTAGATCGAGCGAAACGACGGGCGGGCAAGTACAAGTGACAAAAATGCGAGAAATAAGTATGTTACACGTGCGGGCAGGAGAGTCAGATTTCCTAATCGGTTACAGGCACGTTTCAGGTAAAGCGGTAGAGCTCGCTGGACTTGGAAAATCTACCTACGAAAACATTTGTAAACCAAACAAATAAAAAAGAAAAAACGCTATCACTGGTAAAGGAGTGATATAGCGGCACATGAGTTAATGGAAGATTCGCATCGGCAGAGACTCATATTGTTGTGCCTTAAAGTGCCAACGTTGTTTTAATTTAAGGTAGGTAAAGTAAACCTAAGGTAGGTAAGGTAAACCAACCTAGGTTTAAAGGTAAACAAACTCCGGACAAAATATTATCGCCGTTATTTCTAATGGACAACCGGAGTTACATTTGAACTTTTTGTAATACCACTGGTCGATACAAATAAACGAAAATGCACTCTAGAACAATCATTATAGTGAGTCATACAGTCGAATAGCGAGGGTAGAGTTGAACAGTAGCATTGAGCGAGCGACGATTACGACTGGTATACACTGTCTCTGTATTTGTATTTAAAGTGATTTTGATATACACTGAGTATTACAATTTTATCACTCGTCTCTTTAATAGACCAACGCGTATAATAATCCAGTTTGAATAGGAGGTAGAATTTATTGGGATGATAAAATTTTTGTTACACGTCACAATTAACGATTCGGAATTTTTTATTTTTAAATATCGTTGGAAAAATACTTGCTATCAACGCTGGATTTCTTCAGCCTCTTGGCCTCCATCTGAACAAACTACCAAAGTTGGTGGTCCTAGTTATTATAAATTTCTCCCAAGCTACAACAATTTATTTTCAACTAATAATGAATTAGTTTCAAATAAGTGATTGAAGATTTGTTTGCATTTTATCATGTATTTTATTTTTTGTTTAGTCAATTTGTTTAATCAGTCTGCTATGTTACACCTTAACATTGTTGCTATATTGAACTTCAGTAATCGTAGATAAATTTTTATAGATCTATGCAAATAGAAAAAATAGTAAAAGCTGCAGTGTTACATCATAAAAATAACGATTGCTGTCTTCAAATATCTTCAATGATTTCACTTACAGTTAGAGGGAAGAATAAGACATGATATTAGCTCTTTGTGATAAATTATTTTCCTTAATGGATTCTTATGTTCTTAATATTCTCTATTACCACCATTTAATTAATTAATTCACTTAGAATATGTGCTTTCATCGTATTACAAATAATTTTTCAAAAACGCATGATTCCAGTCATTTCTATTGTCTATAACTGCTATGAATGCATTATGAAACATGAATTTGAACCATAAAGTAAGAAAGTTATATTACTTAAACAGCTTCGTGAAATTAAACGTGGAAGATCTACTCGATTGAAGATAATATATCTTGAGAAAATTAAATGAATTCAATTACAGCTCCGGAGCTTATAATTGGAGAGTGTCTTATAGCTGCATTACATACATTATCTTTTATATTATTTATATTATCTTTATATTACTATTTAATAAGAAGATGAAAAAAGACGAAAGTTACATATGTACGTTCGTTTTGTCTTTTATGCTCTTTTAATCAAGACTGAATAAAAGTCGTCAGAGATTCGACGTCAAATTACACAAGATTTACAATAAATTCTTAATCATGGTGTAATAAGTAGAACGATTACTTTCTTGTATTTGCCGGATATTGTAGCTAACGAAATAACGCACAAATCGGATTTATTAATGCCAAGGGATTTGTTCTTGATAAATATCCATACTGATCCCATGGATTAGTGTCATCGATTTGCGATCATGAACTTTCTATCTACGTCTACAGATATTATAGCCGTTATCCTATTCTTGAAATATTATACTACTTTTCTTTGGTATGTATTTCTTCATTTCTTTACGATATTTGTTAGCATCTTAGTTTCAAGAAATTACGTAAATCTTTTATTAAATATATCTTCTTAAAAATGGGATAATTTTAGTAGACGAAGTATATCATATTTGGAGCCTTGCTGGTAATTTAGAATATCGAAGTATCTAAGAAATTATTAACGTTATCTAACTTATAACAACCGTACCGATGAACCGTAATTTTGACATCTCCCATTCAATCTGCAAAGTAAAAGTAAAAGAACGTCGTTTGCAACAATTTTTCAGCAAGTATTGCAATCGTTGCGATCATGGTCAAAATATGCCAAAACTCTAGAATTGTCGCGACCTATCAACTAGGTGACGATCATTCAGGTTGCATTTGCTCGGTTGAAGTCGCGCACCTTGAACGATATGTACGTTCAAGGTAGAGATCAATTAAAGATGTCTATTAAGCTGGCGTTTAGTTGGTTTATTTGTGGTGTCTAGTATAAACTGAAGATTATGAACTATACGTAACAGAATTAAACTTAGACTAGTACGTGATAAGTCTCTTATCTCTTGAAACGCCTGGTGCTTATATTCTAACCGTTAGTCTAGGGAGTGTGTTTTAGTCAACGTTTCCTATGAAGTGGGAATCTGTCTCTGTCTAATCCTGTAACTGTCGGACTGTCATGGGCATCTCGCATGTGGTGCGTCTTGTGCGATTCATAGTTCTGGTCTAGTGTTGCGTTCTCATCGGGTGTTGAGGTTTAGGACGCGTGGTTCACTTTAGAGCGGACCCGTCGAGCACTTAGGATGCCACTTAACCTCTCGACGTAGTCCGCATTGTAAATCTTACACACCTTTGCAAGGTGGATTTCCAACTTTCGAAAAAAGAGCAGAAGTGCTGTCCGTATCGTCATCCGAGGATCACTCAAATCCTGAACAAGAATAAATTACTTCAGCTACTCATTTGCGTTTATTAATATCCTATAGTATCAATTTTGCCAACATTCCGAGAATACAAAATGTGACAGGAAATTTTAGATTTTAATAGCAAGTTACTAGTTCGAAATATTTACATATCGAAGATATGAAACTGCTGGAAAGGATGCTGCGTGCCTCTTCCGAAATGTGGAACGCAGCGAAGACAAAAGAGGAGAAGAGTAGATGCAGTGTTTCACGTGTGAAATGCGGGTACACTGTAAATATGTTGGTTATGACAAATTACACCTGTGACTACCGCAAGTAAATTTCGAAGCACACAATCTGATATTTACCTGAGATGATAGTTCTTCTACTGTGATTTTCATGCTTGATTAGATCGTAAAAGGAACTAATTATATTATCTACTCGTTTTTTAAATTTTATACAATAAAGGTAAATTGGGATGCCGCTATTCCACATTATTTGTTCCATTAAACCAAAGTTTCAGATACTTTCTGTTTTCAATTATTACTGAAAGTTTGAAATATAAAGGTTTATTTGTTTCCCTACGATCTTACGCAGTTTTATTCCTTCCCATCCTCTGTTGTAATTTTTCGTTCGTCTCGACGAAGATTGACGAAACAAATGAAATTTATGACAATTCTTATTTAAATTATGTGATTTATGTGATCGTGATATACGCAATCTAACAATTTTTTAAGATAGATTTTTGTAATGCCAAATTTTGGTAGCTACAAAATACTAAATTTCAATATACGCTCTTTCGCTAAAACTTACGTACGTATATTCTCTGTTAAATATCGTTACATTTGCATTGCAAGTGCATTATCTTGCTCCGTTGCCAGTTTGTAACACACCATCGATTCACTGAAATCGAATCGTTACGTTGTACGCGTCCGAATGTCGACACGTCATGGTGTCAACAATGTACGTACAATTCCATAAATTCAGCAAATACATTCGTAGTTTTCCTACAGCCCTAGAAACGCCATCTGTGTCAGAAGAAAGAATCCCATGTACAGAAGCCACGGAAACCGTTTTGTCTCTAAATCGTGTACACGTGTCGGATCGGTGTAGTCTCGGAGGCGATCTCCGTGTATACAGAAAGTTTCGTGTGTAATCTCGTGCTCGATCCAATAGTTATCGTTTCAGTATCTCCGGATACGAAGAAATTCGCCAAGGGAAGTCCGTAAACGGTAGTAAACCGGCAGAGTTTTCGCTCTGTGTAGAAACCGTCGAGTGCATTTGGATGGTAACTGATCTTTCTACATTGCAAGTCACAACATCAGTAGAGACGACTGACGTTTCCAAACCAGCAGCGAGTAGGCGTGTCAGCAACATTTAAAGAGTGAATAAGAGAGAAAGCGAGATTTGTGCGAAACCGTAATGTACAGGTGTTTCGCGCAGTTAAAACGAAAGTACAATTATAGCTCTGAAACGGTAGGAGATAGAGGAAGTTTCATTAGAGAAAATTAAAGTGTTTCGAATAGTGTTAACAGCAATGATCTGCTGTACATCGACATTGTACGTAATGTTTAAATATTGCATGCCCATTTTTAGCGTTTTCGAGAAAAACAGTTTTAGATATTCAATGGTGCTTCATAAATAAATACTTTTTGTATTGTATTTATCTTTGTCAGTGCTATTGTAAAATTGATTGCAAATTGTTCACTAATCCTTTTTAAGAACGTAAAATGACAATGGAGGATCATGGTTCCTGAAAATATCTCCATGCTAGATACAGTAAACAAAAATATTATTTTTGACAAATTTATGAAATGAATATAAAAAGACACAAAAAATAGAGTAGTATTTTCCGTTGTTTCTATCTGTCAGATGTAAAGTTTTACAAAATTAAAATCAAGATATCTCAAACTAATCAATTTTCAACCTGCAAAGATAGTGAGCCTGTTGACGTATGTACACAAAAATAGTTTGTTCGGAAAAGCAGAAGTGATTTTTAAATATTCTAAACGTCACTACTCGCGGAATAGCCACCTACATTAGATGATCTTTTATTCGAAAACATTTCATTTTGCTTAATGAAATTCTTTTCTATCATCTACCGTTTCAGGGCTATAGTTTGTCCTAGTTGCGTGGGACATTCTAAATATATATCGTCTTATTATTTCGAAAGTGATACAATTCAGAAATGTTAGTTTTTCAAACAATATAACCGCGACAGTATGATAGAAGAAAGCACTGATAAAAATTAGATTTAAGCAATACAATTTTGCGTACAATGTTCACTCTCTCGAATCAGAATTAAAATTAAGAATTACCGTTTATTCCCTTCAGCAATCTTTCTCCTTGCGATTATATTCACGAATTACTAAGTCCACTATTGTCCGTAGATTCACGCCACATTTTTTCATCCAATTATTAATCTATGTTCACTCTTACCTACCGAACTATCATTGCACTCAATAGCACAGTATTTTGTTCTATCTATAACATGAACGATACTCGTAAAACGCTAAATATCTTACATTTCGTTTTAGTTTATAATCCTAAAGAATTCGAAAGACACGTTTTACATTCGTATTCCGTTCTTATCACGTGTAGATCTCTCATATACCAAAGGATAATATAATATTCCCTAATCTTTATCTTCATGTTTTCAATCTTCCATCTCTTAGCGGTGAGTTTGTCTTTGGTACTTTAAATGAATTCGAAATAATCCTTACACAGCAAATTTTCTACTCGTACTTTTAATGAAACCACCTGAAGGTGGTCTGCATAGCAAATTATTCGTCGGTAGCGAATACACGTTTTAAAGCTTCGCTGCTAAAAAATAAACGAAAAACGTATATACACAGTGTACTTCTTATTTCTGGGATCATCGTTGTTTGATCGTTGTTATTTCTTTTATCCATGTTTGATTCTAAAACAACTCCAGTGTTGTTTTCCAAATTTCGGTTTCGCATAAGTAAGCGTTCATTTTCACGCAAATCTATTCTTCGCAGTAACGAATACCTATCGGTGCGAGTATCACCTTACATGCGTAGTCTCTTTAATCTGTTTCTTATACAAGTCTACATCCTCGTGTATAGACTTGCATTTCGCCGCACATATTGTTTAGCCACACAATGTACCGTATAACGTATTTCTACATATAGTGATTCTCCATTCTCGCTGCACACACGAAAATACGAGCCACTACATAGCAGTAGCAGCGCACCAAATACATCTGCTGCGTAGTCTTGTGTTAAATGTTTCTCTCTCGCGTGTGTACGCGCACACTCGTGAATGCACCGAATTCGGGTTCCTGGTTACAAGGGCGCAGGAGGGAGGCGTTACGCTTCGCCTCTCGCTCTCTCACTCTTTCTCTCCCTCTGGCCCTTCGTGAGATTGCACACCGTGACCAACAAACTACTACGGTTTACGGGATATAACTCGCAGGAAGAACGAGCTCGGAAAGAGGAAAACGGAAAATGCGAGAAAATGGAGAAAGTCCGAGAAGAATAGACTACGTGCGAATAGCGAGAACAACGCACAGTCTGAAATGCAAAGAGAAAAATGGAAGAAAGAGAGAAGGGAGACTAGCGAATAATAATTATTTCCTTATATTTATCATAAACGCAACACAGCAAATCGATTACTACAGGTCGATGTGGTTTCTTAGTTTCGACCGATTATTTTTATTATTATCATATTTATGTAGTTAAAGTCGAGTCAATCTTACGGTCATTATTAACAACAATTACTATTACGTAAGATACAATAAGTTACTCATGATATATGATTCATACGTGACATACAATGTATGATATTTAGCTATGTATCATATATATGTAGAAGACTGGGCGAGTTTGATACATTTTGCAAGGAAACGATCGCGCAAACGTAAATATGTTAGTGATTTCTTTGATGAGAATAAAAATTATATTCTTGTTCAAAAACAAATATTAATTTTTTTCAGTTTAAACGAGGAACGTGTTAAAAATTGTACGAAACACGCAAAATGTCTCGAGTTTGCCTATCTATGGGAGAATTGATACACGATAATGAAAAGCATATGTATGTATCTTAATAATGCCATTTTATTAATTTTATATTTTCTAACTACTCTTACATAGTCAATTTCATTATTGAGAATTACGCGAAACTCAGGTAGAAGATAAAATTTGGTTCTATTTTGCAATAAAATGATTCACTGAGAAAATATAATTGCAATGGTTGAACTTTTTTAGATCAGTTTAAGTTAACAAATGTGAACGTGTAAGGTTGGTGTGCTCAGTTCTCAATCTCGTGAAAATCACCTAATTTCTTCTATAATTTCAATAAATATAGCACGAGATTCTCTTCATTTTGTTGGTCTTTTTTTTTAACCTGTATTGTTACATATAGAGAGATTATCTTGTTCTTACAGAAACTAATCGTATTTACATGTAGTTATAGAATATCAGTCAGCGCATCTCCTCCCTCCCATTGTCGATCCTCCACTCTATAGTAACGACGACAAAGTGAAGAAAGCTCTCTAAGCTGCAGAGCTTAACTCGAATAGTATTGAATTAAAATTAAGTTATCTAGGTCGTTGACGAATTCCTTTTCTTTAAGCTTCTTAATTGCAAATAGTTGTCACTTAATGTCTATTTACATTGAAGTTCATAACACTTCTAAAATAATTCTGCCAATATTTTATTTGACGGATATCCGACAGAAACTATTTCAAGAACAATATTATTGGCAGTATCTATTAGTATTTTATATATCATTTCCTGATTCTTATAGAAAAGTATTAATATTTTGCAGACGTTAAAAGTTCATTTTAATAATTTATAAATGGGAATAATTATTTCTTCAGTTTCAAGTTACTGATGTAGATTACCGCCAAAGGATTCACGTATGTCTATAACAAATGCATGTTACCATATAACGATATCAAACATTTGATCAATACATAGCAACATTTACAATCATTATTAACAAATAAGTATTATTTTAAATTAGTAAATATAAATTTCGTTAGCAAAAACTGTAGCCTCTTAAGATTTCTTATATCGTAGAATTTGTTACCGTATGTCATACATAACAATACGATCAATAATAATATTTATCATTTTGGAATACGAGAGATATTTTGGAATTTCAAAACTTAACATCTCTGAAAATATTGTGCGGCGATTAATCCATCCATTCTAGTCGTAACACTTATGACTTTTATTTTATTTAGAAGACACTCGCTTGCAATAGTTCGTGTGTCTCATCCTGAAACCAATCGCTTGATTGATTTAATACATGAGGTTAAAAAGTTAATCGTAGAATTAATAAAGATTAATAAATAACACGATTATCGAACGTTTCTTGATTAAAATCGAACGATCATATATGATATAATAAACCGAAGCAGAGTTGTATGTACATAGAGAGATAAAAAATTTCAAGAATTTGCAGAATACAATGCGACTCGCAGAAAAAGAAAGTGAAAAGAAGATGGATTACAACGTAGTTTCTTGCAGGAAAGAAAAAATTATAAAATATCTCAAATAAAACGGGAGAAATTGGCAAAGAAAATGAAACAGTGGGAAAATGAGATAAATTTTTTATGAAACAAACGAGGTTACGGTGAGAACCAAGCTATAAAGCACGCATGGAAAGAAAATATATACCAGCGATGAAATATACGAAATACGTATTACAGTACATACATATTACAGTGGAGATATAGTTAAACAACCATAAAAACAGAAAAGAAACTCAACGATGGTTATGCAACAAAAAATATTCTGTAGGAGCGTATACATACATGAAGCATGATGATACATAATCAATGACTGTTATACAGTTACTTAATTATATAAAATGATAGCTGTAACAGTTGCTACGAGCTTTTCATTTCTCATAATTTGACAGTTAAGAAAAACATTTTTTCTTCGATAAAATATTATAATCTTATTTACTTTCTCACGCGGCATTATTAGATTGCGGATTTTTATGCATTTATAAAAAGTTCGAAGGTGCAAGAATACACACTATTCGTGTCATATAGAAAGATATATAAAATATGCAAAATAAAGCACACGGTAAAATATTTGATAGAAGCAGATGTTTATTTATATTTAATGAATTACATAACGTAACATAACATGAATTTGCATAAACGATATAAACTTCTCTCTTTGATGTTAGAGATGGCACCAAGATAAGTTCAATAATATCAAATTAACTCGTTTCTTCCAATAATTTGCTTGAAAGGCCGTTTTTAAATATAAAGTTTCTTACTTTTTATTAATACGTAAATAAGGCACGAATAAGAAAGTCATTCAATATTTTCTAATCGTATAGAATTATTGAACAAATTTGTCGCAAACTGCATCTCCTATTCGTCATGCGTGTGCAAATGTTATTAAATTTAAATTAATTTGAAATGTTATTTAAAGTTTAAGTTAATTTAAATGTTATTTAAAGTTTAAGTTAATTTAAATGTTAATTATTCTTAAAACTTTGACTCTTGAATCTTTTCCATATGCATATACAATGGCGAATAAAGGAAAGAAGAATTGGTACACTATGAATCTCAGTAACTTCTGTATTAAAAATATTTTATCATATTGATAACGGTCATCCATTCTGTGGTCTATATGTATTATTCTTATTCACTGCTCTTATTAAATATAAATCCATTTTGTAAAATTATGGTGTCCTGTTACACTTCTTTCTCCATAAACTTTCTTTTATCTGCCACCATATTTATATTTATAATTATTCAACGATCATTTACTAGCAAACAACTTATATTCTACGTGCATTTATCCCGGGAAGACTGTGCCAGAAATATTTCAATGATCTCATTAACTAAGACATTCGATAATCTACGAACAAACTTAACTCTATACCATGGACTACTGGGAATATGGCTACAAGCTACCATTCCAACTCGTTGTATCAATTTACCGAATGTTCTCATGAACAAATTGTAAATTATCTCCAGGAGAATAAAAACAAAATATATGACGATCTAAATCCTCATGTATCTACACTAACAACATATATCGTACTTTTAACATATTTTTAATTTTCCATGATTTAGTATTTAACAAAAACACAATGACTAGTTCCATTTTAAGTGTTAAAAAGGGATTATCGAGAAGTGATCTTTACATAAGAGAACATAAAACGTCTGAAAAGATGAAATATTGTAGAACGGCGATACGATAGGAATACTAAGGAGAGAAGCAAAGAACGATTAGGATGCTTGTACTATTCGTATAGCGGGCCGTACAATAGTAGAGATGCTTTCGCGGTCTCCTAAGGGAGCCTGTGTCGAAACCGTTCCACATCGAGTTCCTTTCTGTATTACATGGTTTATCAGAGAAGCCAGTGCCGCGGTCAAGGATGGGACGCATTCACAAGCAACGCTGGACTTGTAGACCTTTAAGATCGATCGATGGATTTTACTTGTGCCTCTGCTTCTTCGACCAACCAAAACGTGCCTTTTGTGCGCGAGGAAACGTGTACGCGTGAACGTGTACGTACTTGAACAAAGCACGCTTTATCGATTTTACGTCCGTTCAGTTTTATTCTTTTCTCTTCGCAATAATAGCATCTTTACATGAGATAATGCAGCAATCAGATGAAAATTTAATATAACCATTGAGAGACGAGATAATAATTTAAGATATTACAGTAGCTTTTATAGGAACTGGTCTGAAAGTTTACCTTCCTTTCTTCAACGTATTTCAAGTTTAATAGGATCGTTTCGATACTTTACGGGATAATTTGTCCTTTGGTGTTATTTTTAACGTAACGCGACAAATACGTCATTGTCTTAACAAATATATTTTTAAAGATGATTGTTCCGCTTCTTCGTTCTGTAAACGCAGTGGCCAATTGTAGAATTTCATAATCGTAGAATTGGCTACTATCTTTAAACATCTTTCGTTCCTGTCCTCTTATTTTTCGATTATTTACATATTGACTATCAGGCAAATTTTGTCTGCATGGCTGTTGCTTACCTCAACATAATATATTATAATATGCACACGCATGTAATATGCGCTTTGTGGTGCATCTAATATTTTACATTAGTGTTAGCCTTGTAATATTAAAAGTAATATTAAAAGTATTGATAATTGCATGGATCTTTCATTAATTTAAATGTTATAGTTAATTCTGGCAGTATCGATCACCGGTGTCTTATATGGTACCTTCGGATTTGTAAGTTTAATAGCAATTGCCGGAGCCCGTTATGGTAGTCGTATCAAAAGTCTTCGTTCTATCCTCACGCAAAGTTGAAAGCATTTACACGCGCAAGTCCACACGGATTTTATTCTTCTCAAATTTCATACATTTCTTAATTATATTTTTAATTATTCTTACCTCTGTCCTTTTTTTATGAGCTTTATATACATTTCACCTTTCATTTTTACCAATTTTTTGTTTATCACATTAAATTCAGACAATGTGTTTCCTACTTCGTTCTTGACTTTTGCACACTTATTGCATTATAAACATCATAGTTGTTATTCCTTTTTAAGCTGATTAAGTTCATAGACAGACATTACGAATAATATTTTTTTGAGTTGAGTCTTCTCGACTGTACAATTCTGTAGTTATAGAATATCCATGCAGAGTGTCGTATTTCTTTGTATCAGGTTGTCCGAAAAATCTCTTTCGTTTCACAAGGAAACAATAGACACCCAACATTTTTGTTTTTTATTCTTTTGACCCATCATTTTTCTTATCCTACAATTTACATCGTATGATCCATTTTGCATTACGTGCAGTATTAGTACGTTAAGTATTAATACGTGTAATAAAACATAATATAAACATGTTTCGCATCTATAATTTCCTTCTAAAACGAAAGAAACTTTCCAGACAACCTAATACAAGTTACTCCTAGCAAAAACAGGAAGAAGCAACATAGAAACGTAGTCAGATAAAAGAAATGGTAAAGCGCCAAAATGAAAATAAAATTCAACAAAGTTTCTGATTTTTCGTATGCGTAATATTCTGCAGTACGTCTATGCATTTAGTAAAATACAATCTAGGAATTGCCTCATTTAAGAAGACCTTTGTTCAATTCATGACCTCCCTTTGTTAGTGTTATTGGAGAACTTACTTCCTAGAACGCATTAAGGGAATGTATAGATTCTCTTGCACTCGCCATTAGAGCACAGAGACCAAAGCACAATTCCTCAAAAGTCCTCGCTAACCATCCCTTCCGTTCAAATACATCCTTTGACCTAGTGTTCGCTATTCCAATGTCTAAAGTCTAAAGCACGAACCTGTAGGAAAGGAGTCCTTGCCTGATGAGTCCACCAGCAGGATGAAGTTCAGACCTGGATGAAACAGGGCTTCCCTTCTCTTGCCTCCTCTCTCTTGCTGCTTTCCCTTGTATTATAGGTAACGATGGGCATTCGAACTTTAGTTTCAAAACGGCACGAGATGTTTTTCAAGGCTGTACAAATTCGAATTACTTCGAATAGGATTCGATAGCTTAAAACTTCTGAAAGTCTTAAAAGTCGTGGAAGTCTTGGAAGTCGGTCGTGTAAATGCATTTCTGATATCTCGAACTTCCTGTTTCTTCTTTAATACTTGATGGCAATGATACTGTTTGGATTAAAGGATTCAGAATGCTTGTAAAATATTAACTACACGCCAAGCTTTCAAAACTTATCAAAGTCAACAGGATCTTCAGGACCTCCGTGACTTTTGGGAGTTTTAAGGTATCGAATCCTCTTTGAAATGATTCTCGAGATGCGCGCCTCTGTTCGACACGATTCGAAGTGTTTAACGGCCCGTTACTAATTACAGCAAAATCAAGCTCCAATAGAATTTAAATGTCGTCTGATAGATAATTCTCAATTTTTTTCTAGCGAATTGAGAAATATTCGTGTGATTTTATCGCAACATCAGATTTCTCTTCGTCTTCCAGTACAACGTGTAGAACTCAGCAAAATAAAACCAATATACATAAACTTGAAAGAAAGTTTTATGATTTCTCAGAGAAGCGACCAACGCGGTGATATGGTCAGTGGCTGTGAATAATGCTTGTAAAATTATTACCAGTTACTCTGATAATTACAAAAATATAGGATAATTATAAAAGTTAATGATACTATGTTAAATATACCATGTTCCTATGTAAAACAAAGTTTATTAATACCAGCCAGAAATTTGTACAATTAGCCTCAAGCAAATTCTACGAATGTCAGGAATAGCCGTAATACCAATACTAATAGCTGTAATAAACGGAATGGCGCAAGCGTATAAATTCTCAATGAGTAATAACATAACAACAGTTTATATACATGCATTTGCACTATGTAACTGTGCTTCGTACACGCGGAATTCACAAGCATATTCGACGGTCCGATTACAAGTAAATCTAGGAAAGAAAAAATAATTGCTCCAAGCATTCATTTTCGAAGATAGTATATGTATCTTCAAATTAAATAATATAAGCAAACTATACCGGTGTCGTGGGAAACAACGAGGAAAAGTTTGAAACGCTTCTAACGTATGGAGAGTGTAATTTAACAGTAACAGGGAAACTGCGCGCCGAATGATTTTCAAATAATATTTCCACTCGGTATATCGCAGTGATTAGTACAGAAAACATTAGTCGATTAATAAGATTACTTCGAAAGTTACTGCCAGTTTTAATCAGATGAAGCGATGCTGTTAAAAGATTAAAACAAACGAATCGACCAAAGATTTATCTGTAAAACGCTTCCCGTCAAATTGTTGTTGATGTTTGTTTACTACTGAAATTTATTGTTCTTCGTATTTTATACCGCGATAATCCATCGATTCTTAAATAGGAATTTCACGAAGACAATTTTCGTAATCGTGTTGTGCTTCGCAAATATTTACAAAGAAGGAGATACGTTTGATTTCGATAATTTTTCAACAAATTGTCAAAATCATCACTCTGAGTACTGTTGTGAATATTCTAATCGAAGATCGCCGTTTATTAAAAAATTATTATCAAAAAAGGTTTACTCAAAAGTACATAATTTTCCGGATACTGTTTACATTCAATGGAATGCTATTGTTTATCTGTTTTACTAAAAATCTATATTTTTGATATTTCTTATGACTCTGAAAGAATTTGAGAAAAGATGACTCACAATCAATACAGGACAGTTTTTCTATCCTAACGTTGTGTATACATTAAATGATACAAAATGAAATTCAACGAATTTCTCGCTTTAACAGCAAAATACGACGAATTGTTGAACAATTGACAACGCAGTATTAATAAGTAAAAACATAGGCGGGTCAACACGTATTTCGTTTACACAATAATATTTCAGTCATTCGAAGATTATCTTCTACTTGGCTCACCAACCTTGAAATTCCATTGACACGTCTTATGTCACACCTCTGTAGGAAAGAATAGGAATAAACATGATTCTGACTGATAAATTCAATAAACTACAAAATTCAAATAGAGATATCAATAGCAAAAATACAGCGTTAGAAGAATTACATCATGTGGAAAAAAACAATATGAAATGACACGTGTGGTTTACTGCACAAATACAGAATTTTTGCGAAGTTTGAGATTTTACGTGCAACGAACAGATCTTGATTGTTTCTTTCTGCTCTATAAAAATCACATTCACATCTACTTGGTAAATTTTTAAAAAATAATATTTTTGTTTGTCATGTTTAATGTAGAGATATTTTCATCTTTGTCGTTTTATGTTCCTAAAAAAAAAAATCAATGCAGAATTTACAAGCAATTTTATAACAGCATTCATAAGGATAAGTATAACGCAAACAGTATTTATTTAATTATTATCTGGCATTCATCTTTTCTTCGAAAACGCTGGAACTGGTCATATAATATTTGTGCAGCAAGCCATCGATGTATTTTGACTTAATTGCTGATATCGAGAAACATATTGAGAATGTTTCCAGTATACAAAGTAGATTGTTAGGAATCTCTGCGATCGAAGCTAGTAACGTTAACCGCACGCTGCAAGCCACAATCTGTTGCAACTTTACCGACAATTCATTTGCCTTCATTTCACGGAAACTATACAAACTGCATTAGATTCTGTTTATGTTCGTATTTAATGACCCGCTACCAGAAATACAAAATTTATGTTATTTAAACTCAGCTTTGCAAGATCTTGCAGTAATCAGATCACTAGAGATATCAGAAAATAATTACAAAATAGAGTATGTATGTACGAGATACACCAAACTGCAATATATATGAACTAAAGTGCTCTAATTGCGATTTGTTCAAACAAATTGAGTTTATATAATAGCAACGCACATATGTACAGGGTAATCCATATTTCATAAATATATAAAGTACAAATGGGATTAGAGAGAATATTGGAAATAAGAAAACTGCGTTAATGTGAAAAACATATTTTCACATTTTTTGATTTTTTCTTTTCAAATTACACGTTTTTATTTTGTGGACAACTAAAATTACGCTCAGAGCAGACTGATAAACGCTGCGGTATACGACGATTCAAGTGAGTGCAGAGCTCGGTCAACCGCTCTTTTCTGGTAATCCTTACGACGGAACCATTAAAAGACTCTCTGAATATGCCCACTCATAAAGACCATATGAAAATTGAATCTTGGCCGCAAAGGTATTATTTTCGCAACTTTAACAGTTCGCGTCGCTTAAACAAATTTGGTAAAAAAAGTAGAAGGGTAACATAACACTACTTTTATATTTTCATATTGACTACAACATAGCACAATTTGAACAAAATTCCAACGTGCAGAGATGTGACCAATTTGGCCGTGAAGCGATTCTCATACAGGATTCAATTTTGATTTTTAAGTAAAACGATTTCTTTTTATTAAATGTATAATTTTAATTTAGCGTAAAAATTTTGCGAATCGTTTTTGATGCATAGTAAACTTCTTTTTTAAGGCATCGACATTTTTATGTATGTAAAAGACCAATGACATACATATCCGTCCTAAAGTCGTAAGACCTTTCTTATTATTAAAATATTTGATATTTTGTACATATTATGCATTTCAAAATGCACCTATTTTTTAGTGACGATATTTTTATATTGTTTAGACATGCTGAATACTGTGAAATGTGTTTTCATTATCGTATATACTATCAAGTTAAACGAATAATTACGATATAATCCATCAATAACTTCTTTCTGTTCTTGATAAAATTTAATAGCTTATGATCTTTGAACTGGAGTGTAAGTATGCTATCGATACTATAAGCGCTCGCTGCGAACGTGGTTTATGTTACACTGTATCACGTTGCTTAACGTATTTGGAAAATTGGAAAACGAACACTGGCATAATACCCATTGATGCGTTATAAATCAGACGTTTCTGGAACGTTTTAGCAGACGCTAATTCCCCGACACTCGAAAAATGGTTGACTAAAGACATAAGAATCAATCGTCAAGAACTGTCATGAATTTTCCAGATCACAAATCATACCAAAGTTCTTATAATTACTCGTCCCCGTTCCGGATAGGACGAAAGCTTTGGCAAAGAGATTTCGCAAAGGTGTTGATTGATGTTGTCTCTGAGGGAACTTTAAGGGTTGTTTTTAGCGGAGCTAACCAACTAGAAACTTTAATGGACTCTCGATCAAAAGGTTGCCTCTTGCAGTAGGGAAAAATGAGATTAAGTCAATGATTTGATTAATCTAAACAATTCGGTTTAGAATATTCGATCAAACCCGCAATTTTGATAGAAAACCAATTCAACATCCGATTAAGATTCAGACTCAATTAGAAGGCTAAATCGTTCAGTTAGTAGAACTTGTCGCTTCAACTACGCTAGACCGCCGATTTTCATCGAATGTGTTACGAAAAATTTTAAAACATGCAATATCTACTTATCTTTTCTTTCCCTCGGATTGTCAAATAAAGAGATGACACCAGCCAAACCAATAATTTGGTAATTGGTTCGTATGTACCATGAATCGACAAAGTTTGGAAGTCTCGTTAGGTTAGGCAATCTGCAAAAAGAACTTGCGAATAATCAACATGGGGAATTTCCAGTCATTAAGCCACAAAGAGTTGAGGTCTAGTATCAATTGTGGCTAAAACCAATTCTGAGAAGCATCTGTAACAGGGATGAAATAGTCGGCTAGGCGTCTCGGTAATCAAAGAACAGTAGCGCGCTAAATTTAGAGACTCCAAGGGAGAAATTGATCGACCTCAACGCAATTGAGTCAGTTAACACCGCTTGCAACCACGTTCTTCGCAGTTACGGAAAATTGTTTCTTTGTTGTCCTCTACGCCAACCACACGCTATGTATGATGGATACTGAACTCAAGGGTTTAATGACTAAACGTGACGTGGTAAAGGCATCGTTAACTCGTTTCGAGAGATTCTTTAGTGAGTCGGCACAGTCAATAGGTAAGTACGTCGGTACTGCAGAAACGGTTACAGAAAATGGTGAAATTATTAGATGTCAGTGGCCTGTAATACCAAGTGACCTAACTTGGAATTAGTCAACGTGAGTTAATGAGCATAATTCTAAAACTGGCAAGAAGACTACCTTGAGAGATGCCACTCTCGTTGGAGCACAAGGCAGCTGAAATTGTACCTGTTTGCTTCGAAAGTCCGCGGATGAATATTTATTCATCCAGTACGCCTTTTCATTGGTATTACAGAAGCCGTATAATTGGACGTCGCGTCGTCTGCTTCGTCCAGCAATGTATTTATCCAGAAGTTTTAATTGTATGCAGTTTTAATTACGCCTCGATGAATGAAATCGTTCCATCGCTATCTTCCACGAATCGGCTAACAAGGGGCATTATTCGAATATAACGCATCGATTTTGATGAAATTTTATAGATGCATAATATGGCTAATAATGCACGATCAAGTAACGAGAATAGTCCTTGAAGTTGAGCTTGGAAACGTATTTTCTAAGATATATCAAAGGTATCTTTAAAAAACCATCGTGGGGAATATTTCCCTTGTCCCTGCAAAAAAAAAATACTAAATATGTGGAAAAAGAGAATTTGTTTCTTTTACGTATTTGAGTATCACGTTTGAATTCGATTAGGTTTGATTTGATTAGGACAAGTCTTGAAAGCTTGGCTAGTTTAATCAATACTTTACAAGCATTTCGAATGCTTTAATTTGAGCAGTAGGAAATCTAGAAACATATCGGAAATGCATTTACGTGAACGACTTCCAAGACTTCCAAGAGTTTTAGCGGACTTTCAGGAGTTCAGGGCTTTCGAATTTTATTCAAAGTGATTCGAATTTTGACAATTTTAGTAAACATCGAGTCAGATCACTGGAGATGGTCCTCCACCGATTGGACCATTACGCGTCGTTAATGGCCCTTCCAAAGTGATCGCGTTTATAACACACTCGAGTTTTGAAAACACGAAACAGAAAGGACCGTTACAATCTTTCTAAAAAGATCTGAATGCTGAAGTCTCGACACAAAAATAGTCATGAAATTAACTACGGAACCTTTCGTGTTTTTATTCCTTCCGATGGAACAGCACCGGATCGTCGGTTCAAAAACGTGGCTAAAAAAAGAAAGAAAACAAGTCTTTTAAGCTATTCTGATAGCTTGAGATATGATAAGCTATTTACTTCTGGAATGGAGGGAGGGCTCTGAAGTTTCATGCATTATATTTGTAATTGGTCTAGTTGTGTAAGCTGCTGTAGCAATTCTGAGATCAGAATGGCGAATGGATTTGATACTTCAAAGCGCTCGAGACTCTTGTTTTCGCAGAGGAATAAACAACGGAGCCGTAATCAATTTTCAATCTTATTACGGCCTTTGGTACTATAGCTTTATAGATATCAGCATAAAGAAAAGCTTTGACTGCAGAGCTACCGATTCCGTTACATTGTTTACCAAAGAGAGGAAAAATATCGTGAGACTTAACGTTGTGCCTCGTAGCTCCCCACTTTTAATTACGCAAGTTCTAGATTCGTTTCACTGCTTACTATAATTCTTATTTGTCTGATTTTCAACAAGTTTTCGATAAATGTTCTCCGTAAAGCAATACTTCTTTAGAATAGAAATAACGCGTTATTTCCATACCATATCATAAGCTGTCTCGATGTTCACACGACGATGGTATGTTGTTCGTTGCGAGAAGCATCGGTTATATTTGTTTCTAAACTCACGAATTGATTCAAGGCGGAATGGAATTTTCCAAATCCGTTCTGTAATGCCAACATTACATTGTAATATTCAAGCACCCACTTTAACCTGTTGTTAGCTAGATTTTCCACTAGTTTGCACGTAGTGTTTGTTAAGTCTATAGGTCGATAATTTGAAGAGTTAGAAGGATGTTTCTTTGGTTTAGGAGTAGATATTACAGCTGCTTCACTTCGTTGAGTAGAAAATATTCATCGTATTTCAAAATGATGTTACGTAATTCAAATTGGTACGTTAGACTAAAAAATAGCAAATTGCAAGTAAATTCCGCCAAGACGGCAAGACAAATTTCTGCATTTATATAAAATAAGCATGACTTTGATAACAGGTGGATTTTATTAATAAAACAGCAAAATCAAGAAGATCGGTTTTTTAAACCAATGAAAAAGCTCTTCAAACGGTATAAGCAACATCGAGAACACATTTCTGCGACATTCCTTAGTGCAAGATTTTTGCGATACTGTTTTTTTCTTTTCAATTTCAGTCGGTTGTAGACTGTGACAATATTGATTTTATTATTAGTCATTTTAATTCCTATCATTGTCACTTAATTTGTTGATTGAATGTGGTCGGCTAATTATGTTATGAAAGTGATAACGTTACTTTTGACGATTGACATATAATACTACGGTAATATAATAATTACAATTTATATAATAATTAATGGTAATATTATATCGTATTATAATAATTATGATAAATACCGTATAACAGGTATTTTATGTCGTATATTGTTTCAAATAAAATTAAACAAGAAAAAAGAATTGAATGCTCAATATTACGTACCTACACATATGTAGCAATAATGTGGCATTTCGTATTGGGGTTGTGATATTATAACATATTTTGAAATTTAGTATAAGATAAACTAAGGAGTTTTGCAGTTTATTAAATAGACAAAATATTATTGAATGGTTTCGAAATACATATGTATATTAGAATAGCGATGGACGTATCGCCGAGAAATGGAGATAAAAAGATATTCTTTAATAAAAATACACGACCTCCTTACATGGTTCTGAGTCTATTCTACGTGCACTTTTTTGTTACACAGACACGCTTATCGTATTACGTTTTTTATTATTTTATTTACGTACAATAGTGCAATTTTACGTATATATAAAAACATAGAAACAGAAGAAAAGTACAAAAAGGAAAATGTCAAACTGACATCCCTCAACTAGGTTACATAAAATGCATTTAAATTACCGACAAAAAAGTCAAGAGCAAAAGTCAATCAGCAAGGCTATTGGCGCAATTCAGAATGGAACGAAACACCCATACTTTGAACATTAAGATGGAAAATATTATTACACCTTGTATTCCTAATAGATACAATCTATATAAGATAAGATCTTTCTCAGAAAAATCATGTCACATATCCTCCTGCAATTAGCGAGCGAAAGAATACTGAGAATGCCAAGAACAAGCTCATAATTACGATCATCGATGAGCATACTCGTATCAAGTTTGAATGCAACAAATCGCAAGAGTTTATGCTGGTTTATGCTCTTTCTATAAGAGTATCGTATTTCTTGGATGGACGATTCCATACTACCGAGATGTATTCCACATGAGATTTGACAAATGTAACATATAACAGCTTAATGGTAGAGATATTAGGTTGTCCGAAAAGTTACTTTCACTTCATAAGGTGATAGTAGATGAACAATAATTTCTGTTTTATATTATTTTATTAAATTAGGTATGATCCATTTCGTTCTATTTCTATTATTATGCTCGTGCATAATTCAATAAACTAATATAAAACAAAAAACATTGTGCGTCTATTATTTCCTTATAAAACGAAAGAAACTTTTCAGACAACCTAATATATTGAAAATCAAATGAGAAGCGATTCACGGGTCCCAAAGTTCTCGTTGCACGTCCTGCAATATAACAGCTATGTTTGGAGAAATCAAGATTTGGGGTGAGAATTATTCGCAGATCTTCGATTTCATCAACTTCTTTCAGAACGTTGCCATCAACGATCAACCGAAATGTGAGCGTAACTTTTTCTAGTCCAAACGGACGTTCTTTTACCAAAACGTACGCCTTTTAGGATCGATGGAAAGAGGAAAAATGGAGACCTTGAATGATGTACATACTTTAAAAGCTCACCGAGTAGTCGAAGGTTTGGACCAGGTTGACAGGGTTTACGGTACGTCGATCGTTATTGGGACAAGTCAGTGACGAAAGTTTGTCGATTAAAAGTGCTACCTCGTAAGCAGCTTAACGCGAATCGAATAACCGGAAGTCACGTCCGCATCGTAAACCTAGTCCATGTTCCATCGACTCGGTTCACATTCGCATGCCGTACGTGGCAACCGCCATAAAACAAACACAAAAATCCCTAGTAAAAATGAATTCCAAGAATGTGTTTAACATAGCTACGACTTAGTTAGTTTGTTCATTGAGTATACTTACGAAAATTTCTGCTTGTTTTGTGCACTGAGTATCTAGGTATTTGATTTCATTCTTATGGTTTGTAGCACCAGTAGAGACCCGACTATTGTTTGATTCTAGGGGCTTCTGTTTACTTAGATATCAAAGTTGCTCCTAATTATTTTTATAAATAGCAATTCATTTAATTATCGATATGCAGTCAGTCAAGAAAGTCTATATACATCTTTCGTGTATTTTCTCAAAGAAACTGAAAGCACACTTCGTCACGAAACTATTTATATTTACATATTAATAGAAATATTACTAGTAGATTTCTAAAGACAATTAAAGATATTCAAACATTGAATTCACAAAATTCTTGAGATGAAATTACGCACGCGAAACACACACACTACATGCAAAGTATGGTACAGGTCCGTCCTAGTACAACTCCTGATGTACCTTCGGCTACTCCAATGCAATCAACACGTTTTTAATTTAAAGTAACGACGAAAATCTTGCATCAACTTAGTAGAATTCCTTTTGGGAAGACTTCCCTTTATGGAAAGAAGGTGGGCAAGTATTGATACTCAATCTAACGAGCCACGCAATGGACGTCGAATCAGCGTCTCATTCGATCTCTTAACCTGACGTAGGTCTCACCTACTCATCCAGAAATATGGAGACGGTTGCTCGCAACAAGCCTACTGCATCGTATGGGAGATTCCACAGGATCGAGTCAAGCAGCAATCTGTACAGAATCTAGTAGTACACGTCCCGAAAGTGTGTAACAGCACACTGATTCGGATATTCCCCCACTGAGTCGTAAACAGGTTGCAATCAACGATCTTAGGTATTTAGCGTTGATCGAATTGCAGCTCCTAGGTGTACCTAGGCTTGCTGCCATGCCACAATAAATTGCATTTATATCTATTGATCGATTCATTAAATTACAGTTTGAAGGAGTGAGCTTTGCTACGATGGGCATATCGTGTACGACTTCCACGAGGTGTGTCTTATACTATGCTACAGCGCTGCGAAATCGAGGTATAAAAAAAATTCCCACGGCGCAGCAAAAACACTGTCATATATTCCATTGTAGTTAATCTATTGTGGTAGAGGTTTTATTCGGCAGGAATCTAGCACTACCACGCGTGTCTATGAAGATTTCCTCCGCGTAAAAAAAAGGTGAGTTCGTAGAAACTCTGTCCTGATTCTTGTGACAGTAGGAACATCTTCTCCCGAATGTCACTCCAGGTGAATGGATAGGAGTAAGTTAACGGGTAGATGAATTGATCCACTGAAATTGGACACGTACGCATGTGTTATGCACTTTTCTTCGTTCTAGGAGAATCTCAGGAATCTCACTAGTGCGGTTAGGTTTCCCATGAGCGTATGTTTTGATCTATCTTTGATCGAATCTATTTCTTTTTTTTTTTTTATCTATTCGTCTTGCGGTCACCTTATGCTATGACATAAATGTTGAAGTCCTACAGTATTTGTAACCTCGTCCAAAAATTCTTGAAGCGATGCGACCCTGCAATTGGGAAAGACTTAGCACTCTGTCACTTTGACGTTTCTCTTTTGAATCACCACGAACCAGTTAGCACGTTCCACGTCCGAATACGATAAAGATTGAGACAACCAACTCTGAATGGCTTGCATCAACCGCCAGAAATATCTCATACGATTAAGGCATTCAGGACAGCATAAAACTCGGACACGACTGTAAACCTTATAACCTGATAAGAACTAGCAGGAAGAGATCCTGTACTAGGCAGGGTTGCTATGGCTGCGTTTCTCTTTTTCTTTCTCTTTCTCTCACTTCCTTTGATGCATGTGTGCTATGCATTAGAGGAAATCCTTAGAATTAAAAATTACTATTTTATCCCAAATGAAGTAGATCCCGTAGAGTTGTTGCATAAAATGCAAAATAGGATAACAAACGCATCGGACAGTCGATAATTAAATTCGAGTAAAAACATAAAAAAAAAGTTTTTAATGCAATTCAATAAAATAATGTTTCGAAATGCACAGGGTTAAATACAAATGGACATTTTTAACAAGATGCCGTCCGAACTGTATTTCATCAATTTAAATCGTGTAGAAATAGAACTGGAAGTACTTCTAATAACATTGTTCATGAAACCATCAGAATCTAACTAGTAACATAACTGATTTCACTACTAACGGTACAGCTCTATTTGTGATAGAAATATAATTGGGCATATTGATATTGAAATACATAACCATGAGATCAGGAACAAGTTGAAGAGCAAACACATAAATACGCGTGTAATATCAACGCATAAATCGCAGGCCGATATACAATAGTGTATGTTTAGTATTTGCAGGTCCGGCACTTTGTTACGAACACTGTTCGAAGAGATAAAGTCGCGGATGCTTCTCTTTTTCCAACTATTTTGTCTCTTCAGTTTATTCTCTATCTTCTAACGAGCAGTATTTGGTGAGATGCATTTCCAAATATTACTGATTGTTTTCTTATTTCAGACTATTAGGGATTTAACTAAGTTACAAAATGAAATGAAAATTCGAGTGTCCTACTTATTATCAAACTATATAGGTCCAATGTAACTTGCTATAAAGCGTAGGGTTCACTATGATGACTGTTAGACGAACTTCTAAGAATTGCTAAGGATAACACGAAACTGTTAACTTGATTAAAACTGCGTCCACTAAGAGAGCACTGCTGTACTTAATATGATGGGATGTACTAATATATGGAGACGAAATAACACGGTAGATCAAAGTTTTAAGAACGTATTTTATAAAGGGATTGAAGATCTGAGGCTACAAAAGTTATTTATGGATCAATATTCTACTTACGATCTTTCATTAAAACTATACAGTACAAAATCTTTGTCTACTGTACAATAATAATTTCCCTATTAGTAGAAATTAATCTGTTGCGTTCAAAAATTAGGATTTAAAAATTTTAAACTATGGTCTTTGCTATATTTTTTTCTTTTTTTTCATTAAGCTACTAAAACCGCTAGTTAATCGGAATTGAAAAGCTAAAGTCAAAGGCTCCGACCTCTGTGACTTTGCGAAGCTCAGCGTATAACTTCAAACGTGAGCTCGAAACGCAAACCACAGAAAATAGGCACAAGCGAATCTAAAGTGGATTCTGCAAGTTCTGTCGAAGTTCTCGGCAAGTTTTCTATAATTTATTTAAGGGTCAAAATTGCCAAATATATTCTCAAATATATGATTAATATACACTACAATTTGAGAGTACTCTTGAGAGTAACCATTTATTGTAGGAATTTCTCAAATGGACATCTGCCTTTTGGAAGTTGTATTCGTGAATATACAAATCATATGAAGAACCATTATCGGTAAAACTTCGTATTTGTAAACGCGACAGCGAAATTATAATAGTCATTTGTTGAGCTGTATACGTATCTAATTAATTTTCAGAATTGATTTTCTGTGAAACGAAGCTTTGGACGATAAAATCTCTTATCAAATTTTTTACTTACTTTTCAACAAAGAGGCATCCTGTTCTCGGTCGTATTACGATTTCTACTTTGTCCTGTACATTTACACTACGTGCACTTCCATGAAAGTCGTTCGCGTAGAATGCACGCCGGTTCTTGTGGAGGTAGGGAGAAGCAGCCTAACAATAAGCTCTGGAGCTTAGCTTGGATACGCCACGCTTAACGCTTGGTTATGAATAACATTACAGAAAACAATATGCATTCACGCAATAATTATACCATTATAAGTAAATTATTTAATTTCATTTACAATCAAATACACGGCAAGCGAGTCATCTAACTTAATCGCTATAAATTACTCTAAAACTATTTATATGAAAAAATATAAACAAACTCGTATATCAGTTGGAATATGTATATATTAAAACACGAAAATTTCTGTGTTTCAGAATTCTATGTTTTAACATTATATAAGCAAGTAAGGAGCTTTGTCAGTTAAGTTATGTAATTAGACCTGGAGTACCAAGTAATGTTATAACGCACATTAGATTATTATTAGTTTAAAGTTTGGAAAATTTTGCTTAAACATCTGTTAGTGATTTACACAGTTTCCTACACAGTCTGCACGACTTTGGATAAAATCTTGTCTAAATAAAGTAGAATCACCATTAATGAAACGCATATGGAATGATACGTAATGCATGCTTAAAGATTAAATAGGATTTTAGCTGTACAGTGGGAATAAAAATTACGGTGAAACATAAATAATACTAATCAAGCTGAACTTTGGTAGAACAAGTAGTCAAGCAATATATCTATATCCTTCGTAACTACATATCTGCAGCTGAGGCATAAATCCTTGTGATTCCACTTTCTACGATTACACGACAAACGAAAAGCCAACCACTGATATCATAGTTGCGACCGAGATGAATTACTCTGTCGTACCGAAGTTAGGTACCTACCTAAATATAAATTGCATTTTGTGATAACCGGCCACACGGATTTCGTACTTCTCCACATTCAGCTACAATTGTGCAAACTAATTGAGCCCATTGATTCACTTTAGTTGAAATCTTTAACAACGTAGTTTCCTACATGTAGATTAATGTTAACGTCTATAGACAAGAAAGAGACAGCAAATTAACATGAAACTTTCAAGCGATATTTCGATAATCAATGCTCTTCTATAATACAAAACTCGCTGTCGAATTATTAACAGAATTCTTAAAATATTTTTGCAACGATCGATTCAGCGAACGTGCATACAAATCCTAAATTACTATAATGTTGATTACAGGCTACACTGCTATACTCGTATTCAAAGCGACGCATACCGAAAAACATACTCTTGAGAGCCTTCGTTTAACTGTCCTTTCCTACACATACATCTTCCAATTTGGCTTCCACTATCGCAATGCTCAACCCTTTCATTCCTCGTCGACTATAATCGGCATCCATGCTACGACCTGTGAATACGAATGCCGACTATAGTCGGCATCCATGTAATGAGTCGTGCATAGCAGTACCGTCTAATGTCGGCACTCGGTAATTGGTACCGATTGCGCAGCGCCTGTAACAATCGCATTCATATTGCGTTTGATTACGCGTTAATAAAAGGATTCTTGCATTTTTTCCGTTTCTCACTATTTTATATATATATATAATATTTAGTAATATTTTATAATATTTATACAATAATATTATAACGGAGGAAAGAAGTACTGTTACGCCCTATCTATTGTAAGGACAGGACTACGCCAGCGTTGAACCGACACGACACTACGATGTGTCTCCTGCGTCATAGAAATCCACTCAAACAACGCAAAATGTGCCACGATGCTTGTGTGTAGCAATGTGTAGTAATGTATACATTACTACTAATAATAGTATACGTTTCTACAAAGCAGGTCACGCAACGCAACGTCGCGTCGGCCTAACGCTCGAGTAGTCGCGACCTAAGCTGGATATTCGCGGCTATTTTCACCATATGGAGAAAGCATACTGTCCCTGTAGTACACCACGAAAAGAAGGTTAACACTTTGACTGCCACGCCGAAATCACATGTTTCGCTCAGGACACCACGGGAGTATTTTTATTATTCAAAGCATACAACGGCAAAATAATAATAAATTGATGATGTAAGACAACATTCTTCCCTGATGAACCGTTTATCTTAGTAGTGGTCACGGGTGACCACCGTAGCGCCTTAGTAACAGTTGATAGCGACATATTATAACAAGGCCCGTTTATTTCAACAAACCATTTGCATTTGTTATTTCGTCGTAAGCAAAACGTCCAGAATATATTGTTGAGGCGTGTAGAAGATATTAGTAAACAGTATTTGCTCATTCGATATGTAATAGTAAGGTATGTTCACTAATTTCGATTATACGATTATAAAGCAGCATTTACGATTATTTTCCAAGCTGTGTTTATAATAATATTCGTAGATTACCCCTCAAAGATATGCATGCAAACACAGTGCACCGTTAGATGCAACATTTGTTCTCATTTTTTTTATTGATGTTCTAATAAAAATGTTTAATTGTTTAATGGGGCACCTTTCATTTCAAAGTATCTTCTATTTATCGGTTATATTCAAAATGCCCTAACTGTCAATTTTCATACAATTTTTATACTTATAAAAATTGGCTGATCATATTGACCAACGTGGCAGTCAAAGTGTTAAGGCGTTATTAGATGCTCAGTGCTGGTTATTCCACTAGCAGGCTCCTCAAGAAACACACTCTTTTTTCATTTTCTGTTTCCCTCTTTACTTAGTTGCGTTACAATGCCATAGAGGAGTTCATAAATTTTGTCGTGAAATTTGTTGAGTAATAACCCCTGTTATGTTCCCTAGTTCTGTCCTTGTTTTTTCTCCAGCTTTATGTGTCAGATCTGCGAGTCTTTTTCTTATCTAATTGTACTCGAACGACCGGAAATAGACACCGTCTGTTGGGATGAATTACTCGTCGTATATATAACGTACATTTTATAAAATTGACTCAATTCATTTTCTGTTTCGAATCAAAATATAATTAGGGTATTTAACATTTCCCGTGAAATATGTACATCGGTTGGATGTAACCGATGTAGACGAAACTACTATGATCGAGATATATGTAGTCGAGACTATAGCCCTTCCATCGCGTAAGAATATCCAAACAGAATTTTCATTATGGTACTAGTATACCAAAAATTACACGGATTTAAATATGAATGTGATTAATTCTTAAACGTTTATCCTTCGATAATGTCCCAACTACCGAACCAATTCGCTCGAAAATTGCCATAAGCATAGTTCAGATACCGGATTAGAACGTAGGCTATTTATCTTCGCTTAGCTCACGTTCGTATGATTAAAAACTTGCGAAAGCTATTTCTAGGTATATTTAACGTGCTGTACGTCTTTATCTACCTCCATCCTCGCTTCTCCGCTAACTCAAATGCGCATGAACCACTTGGCCATCGGTACGTAAATAGCAAGACCACAGTAAAGATATCTCTAATAGGCTGCAAGTTCCAGTCAGGCGAACATCGATGATTGATGACTTCTTCTTTGATATATTTTGATTTACTGTCACGTTTAATGGCATTGTTTATTTATGTTACTTATTTTGTTACCTACTTTGATATCTCGGTTCGCTGTCTTCGATAATATAATATATATAATATATAAACAATTTTTCTTTACTTGTACATGAATCTGGGATATTGTTATTATTCATACGGAATAACTATATTCCCCAAGCAACAGCGGCCGCTGCAGCTAGTATCGTATAAGCTTCGATTAAAATATCGATGAGCAGCTCAAAGTGAATTCGCCACAGCCGAGAAATCAAAAGTTTATTCCGAAACATATTTACGTGCATTGAAATCGTATCATGTCATTGAAATGAACTCTGCTGCGGTAACCGTCGATGATACAGGAACGATATCGACCTTTGACGTTGCAGTGAGAACATCGATTGACAGGCCACACATAAATGCATTATTCAAAGGGTGGAGCAGACACTTCTTGATCGAAGTTATCTTACAATCTGTAAAGATTGTTACGATAGCCGATCAGTTTGCTATAAGCGGATAAAAACTAATAATAAAGTGGAACTGGTGAACATCAAATTATCGTAAAAAATCTTTTTTCGTGGCACGATGTTGGCCGATCTACGGTATGTCATATCCTATACGATGACGCGGGTTCATATCATATCTTCGGAGTACGTAGACTTATGCCAAGAGACATCACATTACGGATAGCGTATTTTCGTTAACTGCTGCAACAAATCCTTCCAGATAGACGATTTTTATTCAGACTTTTGTGCACGAACGAAGGAAGCTTTGCAAGAAATGCGATGCATAACATTTACAATACATGTTGATGGACGTTAGAACACTCACTCGTTATTTCAATTATGGATTTTCGATACAGTTGGAATTTTAATGTTTTCGTTGGTTTGATTGGCTGGTTCTTGACAGTATCTTAGCTTTCTCTTTTTCTTCTTCTGAATTCTTACGCTTCAAGTCCCCTAAATTGTTAGGACAGTCGCTGAAATTCCTCTAAATAAAACGGAATGTAATTTTTCAACATGAAATTTCAGTACACCTCCACCGGGAAGTGAGAAATGTTTTGGACCAACTATAAATGTTGCATAGGTCACGATGAAATGCTATTCTGGTCACTGTGAACTGCAGATTGAACATCGCTTGAATTTTACTTATAGAGACATATTACATAAATGTTCGCATACTTGGAAAATACAATCAGTAAAAGAGGCATTTGTAATACAAGGCAGAATTCCTTTCACGTTCGAGACCTAATTTATTAAGTTCGTGATTTAATATGAAGAACACAATTTTGTTTAGGATAAAAAAGAAAACGCTATCAACAATTTATAACTTTCTTAGTGCGAATATTCAAGTGCAAATAATAAATAAATAATGCTAAACATCCAAACGTACTTATCATACTTTTGTACAATACAGGCATCTTCTGCATAACTATACAATAGCTAGATTGCGGAAAAACGCCACGCTATGCGTATCCATGTTATACGAAAGAAAGAATTAATATGAAAAATACAATTAGCTTCTAAAATTTTTAAGCAATACATATTTTACGATGTGATTTGAAGCAATCAATAATTAATCGAAAGGATTACATAGTAATATTAATATTGTTCTGTTCCTCACCGCTGCTAAAAACTATTAAACGAGAAATTTCTGGCAAAATTTTCTGAGCTTTATTAATTTATGTATGATTTCTATATACGTCAGTTGTTGAACAAAAATATCGTCGACTTTTTACCAGAAAAGTCTTTTATCAAAAACGTTGCTACTTTCCTGTAGCAAGAAAACATTCGAGTGCAAAGGGTTATTATTCCATGGGCTAAAAGTGAAATAAAAATTTCAATATTCCAAAATCCCGTGTGCAAATCTGAGGCAATACAATGTGCGTATTCAAATGAAAAACATTGTATTTAACAGTTTTAATTACATGCCATTTTCTATGGGAACTTTTTTGTACAGGAGATACCCCTATTGAAATTTATTAAAAATAAAAAACACTCCTAGTACTTACTAATCATCTTGCTTATGTTTTAAACAGGTAATTAGAACATATTTTCAATGAAACACTTTTTATGGAAAACTTATATATCGTAATGAATAAATTAATAATAGCTAGAAATAATAAATAATCTCCTCGAAACGCATAATTCTCTCTCTCTCTCCCTCTCTCTCTCTCTCTCTCTCTCTCTCTCTCTCTCTCTCTCTCTCTCTCTCTCTCTCTCTCTCTCTCTCTCTCTTTCCCTAAATGCGATAAATATTATCATTTGGATATTGTAAGAACGAGCAGCGCGCGCGCCAATGAAGTTGCCACCGCATGTTGCAAATGCAAGAATCATATCTGTGTGTTCTGTGTATTCATGAATAGTATCATATTGAAAAACTACTTAGTACACACTGAACGATAGTAACGACAATAAGCGAACAGGAACGATAAAGTGTCAATCTTGATCATTACCGCATATTTGTAAAATACAAATGTACAAATGAAAATAAAATGTAGGACAGATAAATTTTTGAAAGCAATCGTCTCATTTAAATATAATTGAAATAACATTTTAGGGAGTTGTATTAGTTTAGACATATGTATGCCATACAGCAGTTTGGAGCTAATCATTTCGAACAAAATAACAGCGCGTCGTTAAAACGTAGGGAAATAAAATAATCATGCTTTATGCATGTTGTAAACAAGTAAATTCAAAGTTATTATCCCAAAATTTTCATGTTTACTTGCTTTATTCCTGTAAAATAATCAGTGTACATTTTCGTTTGCCACATCAAAAATCAAAACTAATCATCGGTCGTGTTTATCTTTTTTGGTTAAAATCTAGCCTAAGCCGAGAAATGACATGTTTAATTTTAGATAAATTCACGACAGAACTTGATTGAACATAGATAAAAATATTTCGTTTCTAAAATAACTCGTATTTTAAATGAATTACAAATATGTCGTCCTAATTCTTACGTAATCGTTTAATTCAGTTAACTAATTCAGCCTCGCTGATATAAAGAATACAAATTTATCATCATATAATATAATAAAAGTTCAGCTTAGATGGCAAGGAATATTCAATTCTTTCGAGTGCTGACTCTGGAAGTTTCTTTTCTGAATATCGCTTTAAAAGGGATTTCAGAATTATCAATATCTAGTCACCAAATTCAACGGAAATGTATTTCTCTCTGGAACAAAGATAAGATATTTTTTATAGTCAAGAAAATATTTTCTTATTCAAACACAAAAAAAGCTATCTGAGGCTATTAAAACGCTTCCTCTATGCTTAAATGTTTATAATTGCGCCTAATATTGCGCTTCCTTCCCTGCAGCCGCGGAAAAAGATAAATCTGAAACTTTATTGTCCCTCTTAAAATAATAAGTAGCATATCTGCGTATTAAATTTCAGATTTATTTTGTATTCTGAAGTATCACGTTCAGCACATGTTTGTTAATTACAGCCAGATATAGCAATATACAATTTTACAGCGTTCTTAACTGTTTCCTTATTTTACTTAAAATTAAAAAGGAATTTCTCAGAAGAAAAACACGACTGTCGGTAATAATACCGAACTATGAGAATAATCTCATCGTTCAACTCATATTTATGAGCTTATTATATCTAACTATTAACATCGTTATATCCTAAACTTAATGTAACTATTCTTCCGGACAAATTAAAATTATACAACATATTTTGGTCGATTAAACTTATCGCTAAGGGATGGGATTTCAGAGAAGGCAGCAAGGCTTAAGACACGGTAAATGTATCAATTGCGAGACGGGCTTTTACAAATCTCACTTTCGCTCTTATTGTTAGTCTCGAACAATGGTAATGTGCCTGCTTGCAGCCTGGTCCTGAATTGTTGATCACCTTCGTCGGTCACTGGAAGTAATAAGTAAATACTCGCGGTGGTGTTCGTACACAAGACGAAGGTAGTGCCGATCTACCACCGTTTACGGACTTTACGCGGCAAATTCCTCGCATCCAGGAATTTGAGATGTTATTCCGAGCATGAAATTACACAACCTTCTGTATGCGTGAAAATCGCAATCAGAACTGTACGGAGCGAATACGCATGAGCGATTGACAAACAACAGGTATTTGTTATTTCAACGCATTGAAATGTTGAAGAAAAAGAGAGATAGCGAGGCAGATGTACGGGGAATTTCACGGTATAGCCAGATCTTAAATGAACGTATCAAGTAGTGGCATTGATTGACGCTGCGCTCGCATGCACTATTCCAAGTTTTTCGATAACAGGCTAACTACACAGGAAGCAGCTATATAGCGCATGTAAATTTCCTAACATAAATTTTGACGTCTGATTGACTTTACATATTCGCTACATTATAGACGTTACGAGATAAGACCCGTTTCAAACTTGAGTGAATCATCCATGTAAAGCGTACTATATTGCACGTTATATCGTACAATGTATATTATATAGCACATTATGTAAGTATCTATATTATGTTGAAGTGTTCATAGGTAAACGTCTAATTATAAACAAGCAACACATGATATATCGATGACCTATTGCACGAATGTTATAAATCCATTTTCAGCATTTTCGAGAAAGACAGTTTTAGAAATTTAATGGTACCTTATAATTGAAGGAATAATGTTTATGTTATATTCGTTCGTTCATTATCGTACGCAATTATCTTTTCATTGATAGGAAACGAGTTTGGATAATTGTTTTATGAAATTTAGTGTGGAAAATTATTTTGAAAAATTATTTTGAAAAATGAAGAACGTTAGGCATCCAACAGTGCGTCTACAGCCTGTCTATTTAGTGTTTCAGCTGATTGCTTCAGTTTAAAAAAAGATCAAAGAGAAGTATGTGGTGGATTACAGTTGGAATTGTCCATTTCTGTGGATATTTACTGTGACCAATTACAGCGGCTTTTTAAAGCATTTGTGGAAAAATAACCAACGTTGGTAAACCACAAAGCCATTCGCTTCCATACAATAACATGAAACCGCATTTCCTATATGTAATGCAAGATTCAGACTTGTGGAAACTTCGTACGTGTCTACTTCTTCTTTCTTCGTCATTATTCTTTCGAATTATTAATAATCCTAACGCATACTGCAGTTGAAGTGATGTTATTAAGATTTGTTGCATTGTGTTTTATAAAACCGATGTTTATGAGAGTGTTTTCTACGAAGAAAAGATAAAAGTAATTGTATGAAAGTAAATATTTTGATGAATATAGTGTCTTTCTTTCTACATCTTTTCTGCTTTTCGCTTTTGTAATTAAAAAAAAGCCCAGAACTTTATTAGTGGCTTAATTAGTGAAACAATTAGTAAATAATTAGTAAGATAGTTAAAAATTTTCTGATAATCATTCTTATTTGCTCTATAATTTAGGCACATCAACTTCAAATTCCTTTTAGCTTTCTTTTTAAATCTGCATTAATTACTCACAAGATTTTTAACTTCGATAAATAGTTTTATAATTTAATATGTTTTAAATAATTAACATCAAGCATATCAATTAATTTTGGTAAAATAATATACATGTACATTATGCTACATTCGTTTGGTCCCCAGAATGATGAGTAATTTTTCAAATTTGGCAAAGAACTGCAATTGAATGTTTAAAAACTGGAGCTGAAAAAGCTGAAGTTCTTAGTGGCCCATTTTTTGTTCTTTCGTTTTCTTCTGCTTCCTTTTTCTGAATTTTACTCTGATTACCTCCTTTCCCCTATCATATCGTCCATAAATTCTCATATCTTAAGAGCCATTCTCAAGAGCAATATCAAGAAAAACAGGAAGAAAATGCACTACCTATAGAAAATAAAACACAAAAGGTACCCATCCAGAATAGTCACTTTCCTATAAAGATTTGGCAGATGTACAGGGAAAGCGGAAAAATAGAAAAAATAACGTTTAATTAATTTTGATGTTGAAGTGGAATAACAAAGTAAAAGAATGAAGATCATTTTTTTGTAATAAAAATTAAGTTAACGCTAGTGTATGTACGGACAATAATGAACTTTTGAAATTGGCTTTTTGGGATAAGCGATCGTATTTAGGCTTTGCACTTGTATTTTGGCCCAACGTTTCGTAGACAAGATTTCGTAGAAGTAGACATTGCAGTCTACTTCTTCAGGGGAGGCTTCATTTTTCGAGAATGGCTGGCCAAAGAACGAAGGAACAGCAGGGCAAAATTCGCTTAAAACATTTCAGTGGATCAGCCCTTTCAGAACACCATATCGAGACAAGTTACACCGTCTGCCTCGAGAAAACAACAAAGAAAAAATACATATAATAGCGAAAACAGCCGCATACTTTGCCAGGAAACACCGCGAGGCGATCGAAATATCGGAACATTCGAACAATTCGAACAGGAACATGCAGCGTAACATCAAGTCAAGCTGGCAACATTTCATTCTGATTTTTTTATTCGATTGGCCAATCAAATTAAACAACTTCCGTAAAGATCGTCCGGATTGAGCATCCGGTTGAAACTTCCGAGTTGAGTCGTCAGTTTGATCAGCCAAAAGAAAGATCGCGCGGTATAAATGGAGACAGTAAGGGCTGATACTCTCAGTTTCAGGTTTACCCTGAAGAAATAAACTGCAATGTCTACGAAACATTGGTCCGGAATGCAAGTGCAAAGTGCAAGTGCAAAGACAAAACATGATTGCTTATCCTGAAAAGCCAATATCAAAATATCTCACTACCGTGAAAGTTCGAAGTTCGATGTTGAACTTGTGACAGAAGAAGATAGCCTATTCATCATTGATTTTATGGTGTCTTAAGTCAATGTGAACGAAACGAGTAGTTGTATCACAATCATACGACAATAAATAAAGCAATTATTAGATTGTCCGAAAAGTGTCTTTCTTTTACAGAAACTTTTTACAGACACATCTTTTACAACGATGCATCTTTATACAAACATGAAACCTAATCTATCAAACGTTGTGATCTTTATCTTGATAGAACGAAATGGATCATCCGTAATTCGATAAAATAATATAAAACGGAAAATGTTGTGCATCCATTATTTCCTTATAATTATATTTCCTTTTTGTACGACCTAATATTTACGTAATCTCATTTAACTGAGCCATTCTACACGTACAGCCATATTACATTACTATATACATGTATCATATATCTGAAATTACTCAGAACATTGATTTCGACAATATGTGTCGAAATAATTAAAATCTTTGAAGCGTGTTCCATTCTATACAATTAATAAATAATTTAATACAGGTCGGACTGATTTATTGCCCTTAAGATTTTGCCTTGTAGTAATTTTGATATTAACCCTTTCACTGCTGAAACTATAATAATACGTTCTGTGAAATGCGCGTCCGCCCTGCTGAACCCATAAATTCACCGGATACCGAATTCACGGACATAGAGTATATTGTGATTAATCGATAATGTTTTATTGAAGATATTACCTTAGAAATATAAAACTTATTCAATATCTGTTTTAATTAATTTCGTAGGAGGAAAGGGGATTTCCAAGACATCTGAACGTTGCTTTATCTTCGTACATTATCTAGGGCAAGAATTCTATTAAATGAAGCTGAGTAATGATAATCGCAAAATTTATTCAGAGCGTTCTGTCGCGGAAATATACGTATATGTATATTCAGCAGTGGAAAGATTTAAACTGCTAAAGTACGATATTTCTTTTATTCGGAGATAATAAATCTATTATTTCACGTAATAGAGGATCACGTTTACCGAGAATGTAGTAATGAATGATTTTTATACGTCATGTTCTTATTTTTAAAACTGCTGCTTTCTATAGAAGTTTGTTGGAAACCGTGTGAGGAACGAAACCTCCTATTTCAACGTATGAAGTATATTTCGTTCACCTGGTACAACTCCAGGTACAACGTTTTATAGCTTAACAAGGTTTAACTACGCAACAAGTATATAGCTATATACAAAATGTATAGCGAATCGAAGTGACACGTTCTAGGATCTCTTGTCAAAAACCTCCCTTTTACGTGTTTTTGAAGATCCTACATACTACAGTAGGGAAAGGGAAGTAAGTAGAAATTGATCGATATCCGGAATATCGCTGTGGACCAATCTTCTTGATTTTCTGCCAGGATACGCGTGTTTATCGAATATTCGAAACATTATCCCCTTTTCCCTTCTGAAAAGGTGGACAACTAGTCCGTAGTCACTTGAACGATCGTTGGTACTTCACAAATAATTTGCCAAAAAGAATATAATCGTTTATTGTATTTAGCATACACTTTCAAGAACAATGATCCACTTTTGTCACTCGTTTTATGTTCCCAAAAAGGATCGATGCAGAATTTGCAAGCAGTTTTATAATAGCATCGATCAAGATAAAGACAACGCGAAAGACTCTCATTAATTACGAAGAACCATTGAATTTTTAAATCTGTTCGTCTCGAAATCTCTGGAGGTGGATTTGTATACAATATTTGTGCAATAGGCGATCGACACACACGTACACGAGGTGTACGTTTCAAACCTTTAACACTTTAACTAACACGTTGCTCATAGATGACCGGCCACGGTTTCTCCTGTGACGCCACGGTGGTCATTAGTGACCGGAGCGCTTGAACTTTTTACAATTGTAAAAATTGTATGAAAATTGACAGTCTTTTTTGACGTTGACGGACATTTTGAATATAACCGATAAATAGAAGATACTTTGAAGCAAAAAGTTTATTATTAAATAGGTTTTGAAGTTCGATATCTAATTGGTTTACACAGATTTAGTTTTGTATACTCTGTATTTCACCACCATGTACAGCCATTACAACACACCGGATAGATACTCTCTGATAATTAATACGTGGCGCATGGGGAAAAACAAAAGAGCGTCGTTAGTAATCGTACCAACTTCGCATGTAGGAACTAGTGATCATACCAATCTAGCATTTTCCTCAACAAAGTTCCCCATTGAACAATTGAACATTTTTATTAGGACATCGATAAAAAAAAATGAGAACAAATCTTGCACCTAACGATGCACTATGTTAAAACACTTTAAACATAAATGTTGCTCATCAATACAATTTGGACAAAGGTGATCACCTTTTTGGTTCGATTCTTAGCAATTTTTGATCCTAACTGTTTAACATTTTTTTTGTAGTACCTTCCTTCTTCTACATTTCGTGTCGCAATCTTTGTCGAATAAGTATATTTGACTGCTCTGCTGAATGGCACCGTGTAAGGTGCATTGCGAATGCCATTCTAAAGTCTGATATCTTGATTTTTGTTTTTGTTGCTTGTTTATAGAGTATCATCGCGTTTGAAATTGATGTATTTAACAATAACTCTAAAGCTAATTTTATATACATATATTTGAAGGTTCTTCTATGTGTTGTAGAATATGCTATCATTTGATCTGATAAATCTACAGCACATTTTCCTGTTGTTGTAATCTACCACTACCATTGATTTATCACAAACATAATTTTTGTTTTACTTCTACCATTTCAGCCGAATGTTTCGTCGAAATCATAAAAATAATCATAATACTGTTTAATAATATCTTCTACACGTTTCAACAATATATTCTGGACGTTCTGTTTAAGATTAAATAACGAATACGAATGGTTTGTTGGAAGAAACGAAGGCTTGTTATAATATGTCGCTATCAACTGTTACCAAGGCGCCACGGTCGTCAGTGACCACCAATAAGGTAAACGGCCCATTGGGGAAGGATGTTGTCTTATATCATCAATTTATTATTATTTTCCCATTATATGCTCTGAATAATAAAAATTCGTCCTGAACGAAACACGTGATTTCGGCGTGGCAGTCAAAGTATTAACCGAAACACGATCTCGGTAAAGTCAAGCGTACTTTTAATGAACAATAGCAAATAGCAAAGTGTATATATGTTTTTAAGATAGATACGTAAGGTACGTTACATCTCTTTGTAAGTTCTTCGAGTGTCTTATTTATGAGATGGAAATTTATAATTCGATATGTAAGTAAGAAAATTAAAGTTCGGATTTCACGAGACGACTTGCAGTTTGCTTATTGAAATTTCTATATCTTTCTTTAGCTTGATCTTTAAGATTTAAATGATAGGTTATCCAAATCGCCTGTTCTATATAATATTCTACGTAATTCAGGGATTGTACGTATATATAATGATAAGCTTATTACAACGAGACGGCCATGTTAAAACTCTATGCTGAAATAAGGAGATTAGTATTGAATACATTCAGTGTAGATGAATTTATTATTCTTTCCATGATTATTCCTCTTGCCTTGGTGTTGTAGGATCTCCACAAAGGATTGTAGCTGTTGAAATCGTAAAGAATGATTTGTCGCAGAATTCGTAGAAGATTTTGTAGAAGGCATTGTTTAACACCAGCTACTTGCAGTATAGACGTTCTGTTTTTTGAAAGTGAACCTACTTGCGTAGTCATTAATATATGACACTTTATAAAGATAATAAACGTCTATTAACTTTCCCAAGTTTCCATCTTCAAAATTTTATTATTTTGCAGGCAGATTACTTTCGGTGAGAATTTGTTAATTAGCGCCTACAACAATTCCTATCTGCTGTAGAAATTGTCTATTACCATACCTTAACTGTCGAAAACAGTCTAAAGGAAGTCGACAAGTATCGTTTGTTTAAGGCTTTATTAGTATCGAGCAAATTTACAAGTCAATTATAAACAGCCACGAGGAAAGTTAAATGTAGCGGATAAATCTACAGTTGAATCATAAGCAACCGGCAGGAAATTGGAGAAGTTATAAATTGGACTGCAGTAAACTATTAAAAACATACATAACATCAGCTAGACTTGTAATCTTACAATTGGATGCACAACGATCAAGATTCAATCCACACAATCTACATAAAGATATATTGCTATGCGTTCGTTTTACACTGAAAATTTAACGTGCTTTGACTTTTGAAAGCAGACATGCATATGTATGTAGGGGCACTCGCTTTCTTCGCCACTACCAAAGGTCTACCGGCGCTTTCTTGTGAGCGCACCTTTCGTCTATCAGTTCCGATAAATAGAACTTCCGATTCGATTTCTTCTATCCCGCCAAACATGCTAAAAAAGACACGAATCTGATCAATAATAAGTAACGCGTGCCCTATTTGATGCAACATATCGAACTACAAAACAGATCAAATAATGTTATTGTAACGGTACGAATGTACAGAACAAAGAATCGAACTAGATGGAAAATAACAATAACATACTCGTCGAAGCAAACACATGCGAGATTATAGCTAAGACTAGAAATCTAAAGAAAAACGGACTAAGAGAAAACATAATCTATATCGATATTTTATAACATTATATTAATCCAATGCAACAAATAAAAAAATATCTGTTTAAAAAACAGATATGAGCCTTGCAAATTAGTCTTAGCGACGAGTCCTCTAGAGCCAAGACGACACAGTTCGTTTTTCCAACATCCTCCGTCGTTTCACGCTTTACAGCCTTACGTGTATAAATATGTATATGAAAATAAATTAGAGAACTCCATAAACGATGAATATAGACTACGTCACGAAACTAAATCCAACTTTCCTTTCAGTTTATGTAGCCTAACCATGTCGAACTACTGTAAAGTTATTATACCCTCTTGTGTAGTGTGAAATAAACAGCATGATGCTACCTAACGTTCTCTGATCAATGAACGAACCTCTGAACCTATGCACGCATGCCTCTTTCTATAAAACCCAAAATTCCACTTGAAAGATGGTTATCGCACGACAAATCAATTTTTCTGGAAAATCCGATAAAGCTACGTTAAGCTCAGCATAATAACACCGTAGGAAGGCAAAAGGAGGAAAAATGTTCGAGAAGAGAAGAAGAGACGCGTTTCATTGGTTAGGCTTTCTATTGCCTTAGAAACAGTTGAACTCGGGTTAAATATTCATTGGTTTTCAGGTCAATTATTTCTATAGACATTATTTATTCGAATAGACGAGCTTTCCGAGAAGTTTGATAGTCAGCGCATTCTCGTCTGTAGAAAATTCGCCACGCAACACAGGTACCAATAAGCGAACGAATGTGAAATTACAAATGTTGCTGATGCTTATTTGTATCTTTTAGGATAATTAGAAATTTTCAAAATTTGTCTTATTCCCAAATATAAAAAATATATATAAAATAGTGGAAGTATAGTGTTTCCTATAATAGTTGATTGATAAAACGATCCATCGAGATTCTACATTTGTAATTATTCTCTAAAAAATATGAATTTGCATAAAATTTCACAATCTAGTGATAACACTCGTGCAATATAGAACTATTGAAATACGTATAACTTTATGTGCTAGACTAGGTTAGATGCGTAGTAGAAATACTTGTATGTGAATATCAGTGTGTGGAAGTATGTATGTGCGCGGCGTCTCGAAAACAGATAAATGTAAATTGTTCAGTCAGTTAACAGTCGGGTATGGAAGAAAGTGCTGAGACGCGTGCAAGTGTGTATCGATGAATATCTTTGAAATCGCGCATCAAATAAATATGTAACTATTCTAATATTAATTCCAAGTGTAAATTTAGTGTTTCTATACCATTATTTCGGCCATTAAGATCCAAAATTCTCGACAAGAACATCCAATTTTCTCATGAGACGTTTGTTCGTTCCGCTTCAGCAACATATTGTCGTAACAACATGTTCGATCAAAATGAATCGTTCGAATTACGTTAAACAGTAGTGACATTGATTGGCCTCCTCGTTTGCCTAATTTAACCTCACCTAATTTAACCTCGCTTAATTTAATTTCGCCTAATTTTGAAGGTACTTAAAGGGAGCAGTCAATACGAACAGGCCAGCTGGAATTGAACAGATAAAAGGCAATATTAACCGAGAAATTGAAGAAATAATACAAGAGATATGTGAAAATCTTAGGAAAAGCGTTATTAAAAAGATACATATTTAAAATACGTTTAGTGGTGACTATTTGGTCGATGTAAGTTATCGATGAAAGACATTTCGCTAAAAAATTTGTTAAAGAACAAAACCGTAGCCGTAACGTAAAACGTCTTTTATGTTACATGCGTATTCGATATTTGGAGAAAATGTACAAATATATTGTAGCATAGTATATTACAATATACAGACATATAATATGATAATTATCTGTTGAAAAACTTTTTTTTCTTATCACCAATACATAAAACTTACAATTAGCGAGTTATAATTTTATTAGAGAATTTAGTGTGTTTTGATTCAGTTGTTTGCCTTCATATTCGAACTGTGTATTGTCATCTTTACATACAAAAATATGTATATATTCCTGATACTACTGGTAAGGGAAATTAGCATTATAAAGGATAGGTAGATGATGGAAATCCAAGCATTCGATCGCTACTGCTAGTCATTCGATGACTATAATCATTGTCGTACTAATTGTGTAATCCGAGTATCTACTGACCTATAGTATCTATACAATATGCAATCTAAATTATAAGACTCAAAATACAATTAGAGCGGAAAACAACCAGAGCAACTGAATGGAACGGATCATAGTGTACACACTAATTGTAGATGTCATTGAATCGATCCGCACTAAAATTGAACAGCAGCATATTCATCGCACAATAATTTACTTGAACGCTCACCGCCATACGTGTGCTTTATTGCGTTAACATTCAAAACGAATCAATGACATTGTCTGTACGGAATTCGTGCGTAATCTGAGACCAAATTATAACATGTATCTGTTCAATATTCTTGTTTCTCAAAACTAATATATAGACCTGAAGCCAGATCGTTTAACTGACCTTTTCAACTAAATCGATTCTTAATTAAACGTGCTCTTAACTAAATTCCATTTTCTTGAAAATGAAGTCCTAAACGGAAAAATTGTATTCCACATTTTTGACTTATTTTCCCATATGGAATTAATCTCTGCTGGTTATTTACTCATCTAGTCGGTAATCAGCCAAATCCAAATATACTGGAGAAATTTTCAAACTCCCGTTTTATCGAAAAATTTTAGAAAAGTTTGCCGTTTATTTCCCTTTTATTTTGTCCATAAGGAATTGCGTCATGCTCGCTTGTATATCGCACGTGATGTTCCGCTATGTATAGTATAATTACGCAGACTAATTACGCAAAATAGAAATGAATTAACGTTATACAAAATAAATATAGGGCATCTTTGTAATTATGACGTATCAGAGGAAAAGTTAATTTCTTATGAAAAGACAAGTCAAAAGTGCAAAGCAAAGTATTCGCGGACGAGGCTTCGCTATCGAGATGAATAGAATTGGTAACCGGAGCGCTTGAACTTCTTACAATTGTACAAATTGAATGAAAATTGACAGTTAGGGCATTTTGAATATAACCGATAAATAGAAGATACTTTGAAATAAAATGTGCCTCATTGAGCAATTAAACATTTTTATTAGAACATCAGTAAAAAAAAAAGAGAGAACAAATCTTGCATCTAACGGTGCCTTGTATTTGCATCCATATCTTTGAGGGGTAATCTACGAATATTCTTATAAACACACCTTAGAAAATGATCGTAAATGCTGCTTTATAATCATATAATTGAAATTCGAAGTGTGAACATACCTTACTATTATGTATAGAATGAGCAAATACTGTTTACTAATATCTTCTATACGTTTCAACAATATATTCTGGACGTTTTGCTTACGACGAAATAACAAATGCAAATGGTTTGTTGAAATAAACGGACGTTGTTATAATATGTCGCTATCAACTGTTACCAAGGCGTCACGGTGGTCACCCGTGACCACCACTAAGATAAACGGTTCATCGGGGAAGAATGTTGTCCTACATCATCAATTTATTATTATTTTGCCGTTATATGCTTTGAATAATAAAAATATTCCCGTGGCGCCCTGAGCGAAACACGTGATTTCGGCGTGGTAATCAGCGTGATACAGGGGTGATGATGATAATTTAAACATATGTATACAACCCTTCCCAGAAGTTTCTACCATCAAACTTATTGTATACATCGAGATAACAAGATACCGAAATTACATCTGTACGGAACGAAAAAAAAAGAAAAAAAGAAAACAACACTTGGCGACGCAGATCCAATTGAAGCTGCACGGCTATCATGAAGTAAAAACTTCGAGGAAATCTTATTCCGTCGTTGAAAGTATTAATGCATCATATTTGAACAAAAGATACTCGCTTTATATGCAAAACATTGGTTGAAAGCATGCTGAAATGTTGCCAAGTTATAATCGTTAATGTCGGAAATTGGATATCGCTTTTTGTCTATAGCTATATACCGTGCAACTTTTTACATGCAGCTTAATTTTCACGGAGAGGAAATAAATATGCTCTTGCGAGATAGAATCGTACTAGTAACGTATTTAACTTTGTTCAACTCGCGGCACAAAGTGACAAGTAAAATGTTTAAACGCGTGCGACATATTTTATAGATGAGAAATGCGGGAAAAAGAAAGCAGCCTTAAACGCTGCACTCACGGTATTCCTGATTAGCCATTATTTAGTGAATAGGTATAAAGCAAACTAATTAAAAATTCACTTTATGAATAGCATATCACACATCTACATAGCACGCCATCGAAAACTGGATGCTGCCGAAGACCTGCTCGGCGAAGAGTTTTTATGTATATACAAGGTGAAAGCGATATTGCGCGCTCGCAAATTAAAGCTTTAAAAAGGTACATCCATTGATGTGGCCGCACCCAGGACCGTACAGGCGATTTAAATTTTGAACCGGAGGAATTATTTATAAGTTTGTAATATATATATATTCTGCTCATAATTTCTCATTAAACCTAGAGGTATTAAAATCCATGTGGTGTAATAAACATTCAAAATTGGTAAAATCATGTTGAGTGAAAATGCTGCGTGTAAGTGTTAAAAATCAGAGATACTTTTGAAGCATAGAGGACGTTACACGGCTCTGGAGCGAATTTCAAATCTTTGTTTCTTCCATAATATCTTTGATTATATGTTTCAGCACTTGAAACGTGTAAACTTTATCCCTTCGTTGATTTTACGATCGTGCTATATTGTTTCCACTTACAGTAGGTACCTTTCGTAATTCCTCGCTGCTGTTTGCTTTCACGCATCGGAAGCAGGAGCACGACAACGTTGGAAACGTTTAGGATACTGACAAACGTTAACAACGTTTTGGACTAAAACGTAATCCGTGGCAAATCTGTCGAGTACGTTATCTTAAAGCGTTTCTACTTTTATATACGCAAAATGTTCGAAAGAATCGATTTACGTAAAAAAGGTATATGGCGTTGTTCGAAAAAGAAAAGAAGAAATAGAAGTACATTTTCTCCCGTAACTTATCGTTACGTCTAAAAAGAAGCGATATGTATTACGAAAGTGAATATTGTTAATATTTGAATTTTATTTGTATCATTTTTTAAGGTTGTTGATCACACATGAGAAAAAATATTACTTGACGTTATTCAGATATTTTAATAAATATGATAATATCTTGAAGTAGTCCAAATGACTAAATCTTGTAATTTTAACCAGAACAAGGTAAAATGAAAACTCAAGAGTAAGGGAAGAACAATTTCTTTCAGAAGCTAGCGATTTTGCAGAAACTAAATAGTCGAAAATTTTAAAGGAAATAAGGCTTACGTTAAATTGTAGTTAATATCATTATTGAACAAAAATTTCATAGAACTATTGTGAGCCATTGTTTATAAGTTTCGAGTATCGAACGATATAAATACGTGGAAAGACCGAGCAGATACGATTAGCAAGAATTGAATCGCTTAAATCCGAAGATTTTGGTGACTATATATATATGTCCTAGAAAAGTCCAATTAATTTGCCTGTATGAATAAAGAAAAATTAAAAAATAGAGAGAAAAATAGTGTGTGAATTTATTACATTTAGTTCGAATTTATCGCGTGCAAATTGCACGCACGAGAAAATCGTCGAAGATAATTGTGAAATGAAATTGAAAGTTACGAACGAGTGACAGTCAGAGCGACAGTTTCGCATTATACTTTAACTGATTATCAGTTGATTTGTTTAAAAGGTAAAAACTATTCTACCATACTTGTTCATAATTCTATTGTTGTGTATTCAAATTCTCATATAGCCCGGTCTTTCTATCAAACCAGAGATAGTCAAATAAAATTCCAACAAATTTCATAAGATAATTATTGTGCGAAATTAATCTACACTTCTACGCTAATACATAAAGACGTAAGATTTTTACTTATTTGTTATATTCTATTTAATATAACCCTGTTACAGAAGGAAACTTATTGAACAAAAATGTCAATCAACTCCGTTGTCTCCGTCACTGAATCGTTGTTGTACCACCATCGGATCAACGGCGCGATAATGAGGATGCCTGACCACTGTAATAGTGGAGATGATAAGTTACGCTACTGATGCTGCTTGACAACACGACGTCAGTTCTGATGACATCGGACGCTATCCATGAGAATTTTTAAACGCTTAAGCCCACCTGGACTACCATCACACCAATTTATTATCAAAATTAGTGCGCCAATTATGTTATTACGGAACTTGCACACTCCGAAACTTTGCAATGGGACAAGATCGCAGCTGATAGCTTCCGAAAATAGTATAATTGAGACTAACATTTTCATTATCATTCCGTCGGATATACCTTTCTACTTCATAATATCAAATGGTAAAAATTTTGTTTCCAATGACTATTAACAAAGCGCAAGGACGATCCTCCGAGTGTGTCGGTGTAGATTTACGTGATAATTGTTTCTCACGTGGATAATTGTATGTTGTCTTGTCACATGTGGGGGAAAAAGACGCACAATTTGCGTCGAAAAAACGTCGAATGTAACGTATTCAGAAGTTAGCTACATAAAGAAAATTTAATACAAAGTATTGTTAGATAGCTGCACAATCGAAATTATAGAAAGAAAAATACTGAACGAGACGGGGCAACGGCCAACTTACAGCTGGTATTTCGTAAAAATGTAAGATTTGTAACATTCTTGAAAACAATAAAATGCACATACAATAATACGCATATTGGTATTCTTATATCCGAACACAATTATTTCAGTCCACAGAAAGGTAATATTTGCACTCTTTGCGTTTGATCGGAGAATAGTAAAACGTGCATCAAAACCCTTTTACACGTAAAATATAACGCACGCGGATCCAGTGCTATCTCAGATTCTATATCAATATTTTCTATTTATTTAGTTCCTACCTTCTTCCTCGAATGTGTACGCTGATGGAGTACTTTTAAAAACCTCCATTTGCAAAAGTTAACTTTGACTGGTATGTATAATTTCCACAATTATTTTACTTTCGAGTCTGCTTGTTTAAATTACATCTCTGAAAGGAAATCTGTTTTGAAGAATTATTTCAGCGAAACGATCCTTTCACGCGATTTAAAGATACATCGTTTTTTAGAAGATAAATATCAATAAATAGAAAGTTTACGTTTTAATTCGACATTATTTTTCGTTGTTCCACGCATGGCCATTAATATCTTAATATTTTTAATCGTCTCTAGTTTCCAGAATAAGAATTTCATCTGATTACGGTCTTTTACCGAAAATTAATTGATTGCCATAAAACGACCGGTTTAGTAAGTAAAATTTATTAAATTTTAGTAAACAAGTGAATGAAAATTTTTTAAACATAAGCACGTGTGTGTATGTACACAAAGGGTAACTTCCAAGTTACATGGCATTATACAAGGTTAAACTTCCCTTGAAACTATAATATATATTAGTTGTAAGTTGATAATTGCGATGACAAAGTGCATACTGTAAATTAATATGAAGTTATAATAAATTAATCATTAAATTATGTAATATTATCAAAATTGTTTCCCTGCTTACAGAAACGTAAGATTCCTGTAATTCGGATATTCTTGTAAACTGTAGGATATTTGTTACTAGAATAGAATAACAGTAAGAAATAACAGTCTTTATAATGCGGAGATTATTTTATATCTTGCATGATGGTATTTACGTTGAAGGTAATTCAGTAAGATAAAGTAACACATTGCAAACGTTTGATTATAATAATATCTCTTTATTAATATACTTAGTAACTACTCGAAATTATGAACTCGCTTAACTTTCTCAAGACTCTTATGGAATTTCAGGATTTAATTCTGTTCCTCTTATAGTCGCTCTTGTGTATGGCTCGCAATACATTTTACATTCTACTATTCTTATTCTTGTTTACCTTCTTCTCTTCTCATTCGTCAGAGATATTTCTAGATGATTCGTACTGACAGTTATCGAAAAACACGTAGTTTCAAATACTCGGTCTACGCACTGACCATTTACGCAGAGAATTTTATCGTCTTTTTTTTCTGAAAGATTTGTTAAATAACAGAAAGTCTGTTGATATATATAAACATTTATTATTACGATATATTTCGATATGACATAAATTTGTTAGGTACAAAAGTAAGTCGTATTAGGGGAGTTTCTTTACATGGAAATACTCCGACTATATCTATATCTATTACGGCATATTTATTTTTTAGAATAACAACAAGTCTTGATCCTTATTAAACATATTTTTCTAAAAGAAACCATACAAACTTCTGTATACCGCAAAGCAGGTAGACTTCTTTATCCCCTCCCCTATGGGATTATAAAGAATTTCACATACCTCTATGTGTTAATTTAAACTAGCAATTTAAATATCGTATAATACAAAGAGATAAAAAAAACTATACCATAACAATATACGATATACACAATGTTATATACAACTAAAAATTCCATATAATACAATAATATAATCAAACAATATAGGAGCTGAAGCTTAAATACTGGAAGATATTTTATATCGTTCGATCGACTCTTCGAAACAAGCTGCACAGCAATCTAAACGTGCTAGTCGATCGTCTAAGTGACAGAAAACAAAAAATTGTGCAATCTCTATTAATAAAAGTTGTTTTTCGCAAACAAGGATCTCAAAAAGAAAGCCTCGATATTGTTCGAATAAATCGAGGGCAACGAAATATTATGAAATAATCTATTACGTTTCGTGGAGATGAGTTTACAAATTTCGAAATATAAAATCATTAAGGACAAGCGTTACAGCTTTTTTCCCTCTAGGTATTTCACACAAATTTAATTTTCCAAAGGACACGATAGCAAGGGGAAGAAACGGAAAGGAGAAGCGTCAGTAGAAGAAGGTGGTTGAGTGGAGAAGCAGGAGGGCAGCTGATGGCTCGACGATATCTCGGACTCTCGAAACTTACCGGATAGACGAACTCCGCGAAAACTTTCTTACCGCTTTCCTGCTCCAGCTCCTTGATAGTTAAAAGTTTGCACCAGCTTGGTGTTGATCTACTTCACCCACGCTCGGATTAATCGTGATTCCGTAGAACGGAGTGACTTAAGGAAGTACCTTCTGCAATGTGAAAACGATAACATAAAGTAAATTGAAATAAAGGATGGTAGACAAAACGAAGTAAGACAGATAATTATCCACACGCGGTTGCCATACGATACTCGACTAATAAGGCAACATTCTCAAGCGAAAACTTATATATGACGTGGTTTGTGAAAAAATATTTAACACGTGTTCGTGTCAAAAGTGTGGAAACAGAAGTTTGCGGTTGGAAATATATTTCACGGATTATCTCGGAAGTCATTAGGTTCGAAAACACGAACTATACATAAAAATTGCTTACCTTTAAGCAGGCGGTTTATTTGGACAGTCAACGTTTAAAGAAACTCATTTGTTTAAAAAATATGGTAAAAATCGAAACATAACTGTTCATTCTTACTGTAAAATATTGGTGCATTTTATGCACCATTTCCTTATAAGTTTTTCTTATAATTTTATTAGGAAACAAATTCTACGGACAATCGTTTTGTGTATTACCATACTCGAAGGAAATTTTATGAAACAATAAATTTTTTGAGAATTGTGGATCTTAATAGCCGAAATAAACGTATCAAACGACATCAAAATAGCTTCAGATTTATTTAATATGGATTTACAAGATATTCGTCGATACATATTTGCACGCGTCTCAGCACTCTCTTCGTCTCACCATCTTCTATACCACACTACCAACGGAACAGTTGGATTCTTTTGCTTTACAAGACGCTGTGCACGCACATACTCCCACATTCTCATATTCATATATGTGTGTCGCGGCTAATCTAGTATAGCACACAAAATTACACATATCTGAATAAAATTTGTTACATAATTTAATTATTTCTATCACATTATACAGGGGAGAATGAAAACAACACATTTCTGTACTAATTCGTTTCTCTAATATTTTATTGTGTGCATTATAAATCTATCGTGCAACTGTATATTATGATATTACTTAGTTTGTACAATTACTTGTTCATTGGGTATACGAAAATAAATCAAACAGGAGAATATTAATACAGACAGTAACTTTATGTATAGAAAGTAAATCTTTTCTCATTGATTTTCATCAATAATTGAACGACGAAGAATATTTTTCAATATGTCGCACGAGAATTATTGTTACCAGCTACGTTCCTCGTATTTATAAGAATTTATTTATTCGGCAAAAATTGTTGGTGAATAAAATGTCATTCACAATAGCCGTAACAATTGCTCGGTGAGCGATTCACTACAAAAAGCTACTGCAATTGAAAGTAAATCAGAAAATACGATCGAAACAATTCGGCAGATATCCTAACCGAAATTCACTTAAACGCGCAACGTTAAAATGATAAACAAATGGACGACGACTGAAAGAGCCGGAAAATAAGTGAAAATAGCGCAGAGCAGAGAAAAGAAAGGAAAAAGGATACAAACGAAAGCAACCTTAGGGTATGCTTAAATCTGTACTAGGTCTTGGGAGTTTAGCACGGTTTCTGCGAAGCTCTCGCAGAGAAAAATAAATTTTGGACCAGTCGACGGGCGTAAAAAGGATTGAAGAGAAAAGGATAAAACGAATATACAGAAAAGGAGATAGAATAGTAAAGGACAAGAAAAGAAAGAAAAAGGCACGCGAGCTTACTGCATACAGACGAAATTACATTAGCCAATGTACTTTTCTTGGTGGTCCTCCTAGCTTCTTTCTACTTTGACTAAAAAAGGAGCAATTCACTTGAACATACACACTTAGGATCACATATATAAGCATACGCTGATGCCAGGGAATCCAATTAGTTGTATTTCCGCTCGAAAGAGACTCAAGGGGCCTATGCAAATAAATTTACCTCTGGTACTCCGTCTCGTCATTCCCCCGCCCGCTTCTCCTTCCCATCAGCTTGTTTCTCTGTCTCGTCGTCTATTTTTGCATAATCTTTATGTTCTTCTTCTAAAATGTATCTTGTGTGTATCTTCAAAAATAGCAAGGTTCTATTTCTATAATACTTCGCTTTGATCACACTATGCATACTATTGTCCTGTGGTTCGATGTGCAAACTTTCCCATTGTAATACATGTATTAGGTCGTCCGAAAATTTTCTTTCGTTTTATAAGGAAATAATGGATGCATAACATTTTTCGTTTTATATTATTTTATCGAATTACGTATGTTCCATTTTGTTCTATCAAGATAAAGATCACAACGTTTGTATAAAAATGCATCGTTGTAAAAGACGTGTCTGTAAAAAAAAGATACTTCTCGGACAACCTAATATATCGATAAAAGTAAAAATAAAAAGTTATGGAAAAAACCATGAAATGCGACAAATATGTGAGCCGGTACTCTTTCTCCTACAATTAGTTTGACACAGCATAAGACGAGATATACAGTGTCATCATATTGGATTTTCGCGAACAATCCTATGGCATTTGCATTTGCGAGAAAGACCGATATCACGGCATCTCATCGTGAAAGTTTGAAATCTAAGGTACGCGATATTCATGACGCGTGTTGCTAGAAGTTATACATGTGTTTAGTACTTCTGTGCGTAATTCTAGAAAGTTTACAATGCGAATGTATCCGTGAAATGAAATGAATTAATTACAAGAAGGAAAATTACACGCGAAAAAACGAGAAAAAATCGCCATGGAATTCGGTTTTCGATAAATTCAATAATGCATCGATATCAACTTTACGTCGATAAAGGCGGACGATGCTTCGAAATGCGAAATACGTAATTACTTGTAGATTTACGTTTTGTTGTACGTTTTATTCCAACTTCTTAACGAAGTTTATGGTCTTCTCCCTGCATTAATTTTTACTTTTATTGTCACCAATAAAATACACTGGCAAAATTTGCCAACAAAACAACATAATTAAATCCACGTTGGTACGTTTAATGACGACAACGTTCCAATAAAATAGTCGATATTTCGTTTTTCCGTTATGCGGACGTATTTAACAAACTATCTTTTCTTCAACTGAACAAAGTAGGTGATGCTAGTTGCCCGGTGGACCATCTGCAGGAGTGAAGAGAAGCTAATCGTTAAAGTGGCGAAACAATCGTCAATTACACACAGATGCGGCGGTTGGATCAGTACAGTTCACAAAGATATACTCTACGTTTACACGCATTTACACAGGACCATTGTTTCAAATTATTTAAGCCGCCTATACTGGTCATTTATAGAGAGTGGTCTCCTTCGATCCTTTTTTTAACATTGACTATCTCTCTCTCACTCTCTCTCTCTCTCTCTCTCTCTCTCTCTCTCTCTCTCTCTCTCTCACTCTCACTCTCTCTCACTCTCACTCTCTCTCACACACACTCTCTCTCACACACTCTCTCTCTCACTCTCTCTCTCACTCTCTCTCTCTCTTTCTGTTGGTTCACGCAGTTGGCCAACAAAGCTACGAGACTTGAACTATGGCTGCATGACAGCTTTTATAATGAAACAGGAAAGGTTAACAATTTTTGCACGGAAGTTATTAAAACGTTTCCAAGTTATTAAAACAAACAACTAGTTTATTTGAAAGCAATGACATTTTAACACCCATTCCACACGGTGACTTTTATATATCGTTTTGTTTGCATTATTGATACACTTTAAAGTTGTAACAACATTTTCGATTATGAAAAGGATTCTTGAAGATCCTTCTGAAGTGTTCTTGTTTAACTGTTATTTTTTATTCTTCTAACTTTTCCAATCACCTTTTGTTTCTTCTCGAAGTAAAAGTTGAAATTAAAGATACAACATTCTCGAAATCCGTATTTGATATTTAGCAAATTCCACCAATAGATTTATATCGTACGAACTTTCGAGGAGTTTTTAACAATTATACGATCGTCATAAACAGATATTATAACCATAATACAAGCGCCAAGTATATTCTTGAGGATTGCTTTGATGAAAATAAATAAATGGTGTATTATTTTATCAGTCAATATGTTTCACTAGTGACGTTAATTTTTTTTGTTATGCCGTGTGCATAATTATTGTTCACACGCTGCCACCGTATATTTAAGTTTGACAGATCAACGGATAAGCTGTTAGGTTACGACGATATTTTTATTCAAAATGATAAGTGTATGCCGTTAAAAGCAATTTATTGTATGTATAAATTCAATGAACGATATCTGAAAATCGAAAATCACGCATCACTTTCGCCCCATCGACTTTTTATAGAATCAAAATTTATTTCAAATGTACCATGTATGAATAAACGTTAGATATCGCTGAATTCTGCTATATACGAAAAAAAATATAAAAAATCTAGTTTATTTATAACGGAACAAACAAACTACACATATCTATTTGTTAAGTGAATTTACGTATCAATATGTTTTTCTAAAGTATCGTTGCTTTTGATGTGCAGTTGTGATCATTTTTCTAGAAAATTGTTATAACTATATTAAAAAACAGGCATGCTGAATCGAGAATTATAATAATAAAACTAGAGTATACAAGCGATTTGTAGGTTTTTACGGTAATTCGTATTTCTGAGAACATCACTAAAAAAGTAGAATCTCGGTAGAGACTTGTTATGCACTGCATTCTGCGAAATTTTGCACTTTCAAATTTCCTACACTAAAATCCGTAGTCTAATTATAAAATATAATATGTCGCTAGATTCATCGATACACGAAACTTGCTTTGTTCAAATATTTTTTGTCCTATATAATTCGAGTTCTGTAATTATTTTCTCTGTTAATTATTTATTCTCTAGTTACGACTATATTGCGTTATTAATTGTATTTGCATGCTTAAGCAATGTTTTAAAAATAATTAAATGATTAAGTTCAATCTACACGTTGGTGTGACGATCGAACAAATTGGAAAGTTGATGATGTTATGAATTTAGAATGATGGAAAACCGAAACCAAAGTGTTCGGAGAATGAGTCAGCCATAAATAGTTTAGTTGTGCATGTTAGTATGCGGCTACACTCGTACATGTTCATGTTACATCATTTTAATTCGGCTGAAATCAAACGTTTCCTTTTCCGTATAAATATATTCCTAAAGTATTAATTCGTTATTTAGGTACATGTAGCTAAAAATCTAATTCCGTAAATAATTATGGTATTAGAAGTACCACCAACAAAAATCATGCGAATTTTAATAAATATATCTACGTGGACCTAACTAATTAACATATTAATACTGCAATAAATACAATGGTGTGTAAATACTTCTTATAGCCGCTATATATATTTTGAAAGTGATTTATCTTCTGTGATTCTATTATTCTTGTCAGTATTTCGTTCAAAAAGAAGTAAGAGGTCTAAATAACTAGTAGGAAAGTCTACTCAGCAGATAAATGTTAGTTTTACTTTAGCCCTTCTATAACCGGACTTTAATTTGATTTGTTCCATCGGTAAGACTGAATAGGTATGTACACTCGAATTTTCAGACCACCCATTTATTCTTTCATTGAAATATCTCTTTATCCGACAGTCAATATTTAAAGCGCTTAATTGATTTTGTCATTTCAGATCTTCACCAATTAGAGTTTTTATGCTAATTGTTATAACGCCCTCGTCTCTCGCGATTCATACAGTCGTTTGCAAAAGTATACGTACGCCTGTTATAGAACATTTTTCTGCATATTATCCGTATTATAATATAAATTTTCGTCAGAAAATAACGGCCATCTAGGAACCAAATAACCTTTTTTTTGTACTCGTCTTATACGACTCATCCTGTACAGGTGTACTAAATATCTTCTAACTTTCGTATAGATTTTCAGAATCGTTTAAGATTTTATCAACACAACTGTGATAGTTAGGTGTCGTTACAGTACCAATAAAATTCCAAAATGTTTCGTATAACGCACGTAATATGTTCATAAAAGACGCCAATAAGTGTACGAATAGTTTCGAGAGCCTATATATACCTCCGATCATGCGCCTCATCGATTTTCATTAAAATCCTCGCGAAGCACGCTTCATCTATTCTTACGTGCAAACATTCCTCTCGCACGCTCATCTGGCTATCAGCTGCGTGTACGTATACGATACAACGTACATATATTTATACGCATACGTACACGCACTTTGTCATTAAACAGGAAAGAAATTTAATAATACGACAATTTTAATTAGTGGTTATTGCGGATTTAATTCGAGATTCGCTAATTGGGATCAAATTGCTTCATTCGCTTGTGCAGAAGTGCGAACACGTGGAAACGTTCTATGCATAACACGTTATAACGCACCGATATCTGGCCATCGTGGCTACCACCTTGGTTTTGCCATGCACAATTAATAACAACCGAATTCGCCAGCCCGTTATTAATGTCGTTTGGTATTCTAATTGTAGTCGAAGTTATCGATTTCCGGATTAATACTAATTACGTATCATGGTATTCAAAAGCGCGGTGTTCTCGTCTATTAAATGGCAAGACAAATGATCGTTGAGAAAAATCTCGTCCATAGAAATGAAACACATTAAAATATAAAGCATACGTACGTCTCGCCAAAAACGAATGAAATGGTTTCGATAAAATGATTGTGACCTCCAAGTTTAGTAAGATTATAGTAAATACAAGAAATAATCAATTAGATGCAACATTTCTCTACCCAAATTCCACAATTTTTGATCAAAATTTCCCATTCATTTTTCCTCTTTTCGCATTATTCTGAATCGACGAAACTATTCTCGATGAATGCGTTAAATCGAATTTGTATGAAACACGCGCTACATACCACGTGTAAAATTCCAGTGTCTTTAATTTAAAAAAGTATAGCAGAGTATACCAACGCCATTCTTTAACTATTGCGACGTGAAAAATCCTTCGTTTTTTATTAGCTTGCGTGGATATAATTTTCCAGACGTACAGACTGTTGAACATTTTAAGGTGTTACATTGTGAACTAAAATGTAACAATAGTGGAAAACAAGAAAATTGTGTTTAATATTTCATCGTTGAGAACTCGCAATCCTTCTCTAATCCTATCCTACAAACCTATCCATTCTGCAATATTTATCGCTGCAATACAACTCTGCCATTATAAAAAAAGTGAATAAGAATTATTTTGGTGCTTCATAACGAAAATACCGACGTATTTGAAAGAATACATAACTCGTGATTCATCGTCAAGAAAACTACGCTTTTAAACAACAAGTAAACTACTTATTATTTTTCACGTCATGTTTTTCTTTAACAACAAACAACTATCTATGTTTCTGTAATCTTACGTTATTTTCCTTGTAACGTATGGTAAGAAACAGTTTCGATGTGCAAGCAGCCTCGAGATCATCGTCCGCATATCCTTTTTTCTTATGGAAAGATGCAAGACCCATACTATTTCTATTTCTAACGGGTGGGTTCTCTAAATTTAAATTGCCGAATACTGGCAACAATTATCGCCTTCGGGATATCTGGTCTAAAATAAATATCGATAATGTGCAGGCGATATTATTTAAATGTTCCACACGATATACATATATGTACGTATATTTGTCAACAGCTGACGATTTCTTATCGTGCTCATTGATATTTTCTGTAATTTTAATTCTATTTAAATACAGACACATCGTTAGACTTTTTATAATATGTTTGTGAAAATTCGATTAACTTTAGTGTGTTTTTTTTTTTTTTTTTTTTTTTTTTTTTGTCTTCCCAAGTAAGCGCATACTCTCGAAAGATTTGAACATTTCCAACATCGCTGATTGCTCAATGCATGTTGTATAGTGTTAGTTGTATAATAATAAGTAAAAATAACGTTGACTGAAAGAAGAAGAAAAATAGGAGACAAAGCCTAAAATTAATTGTTTAGTTGACTTAATCTATGATTAGAATGAGCAATAAATAATTAGAACTTGAAATATAAAGCACTACAAAGAAAGATCAAATAACGAAAGCTGTATATATATGTCAGAATAAAGTAGTAAATGCGAAAAAAAAGGAAAAACGATGGTCTTTGTTCTCACACGGCGATCATTCGAATAAATTCACAGATCATCGAAAGGAATCGATAGGAACGAACATGAATTACAAAATTTCTAAATACTAAAGCAAAAGGTCCGATACTGTCTTGCTAATTGGCCATAGATTCGCAAGGATTTTGGCTTATTATCAAGGGACGCTTTGTATTAACTCTGTCTCGATGAGATATGAATGAAGAGATAAAGCGCGGCAGTGATACCGATATTCGGCTCAAGATTTCACTTTATACTTCATGAGTGCGAAAGTATACCTGACTAATATAACATGCAATAACTACATATTTTTCAGTGACTTGTATATACGAGGTGTTTTGATTTTTCCTCATCAAACGCAATGGACATACTGTATGAGCTAAGATAAGAAAAAATATGATAAAAAATATAGGTTGAAAGAATTTGTTAAAAAATTTTTGCAAATATACGAAATGGCACACGTGTTTTTATTTAACATAATGCTTGACCGCGGATTAACCTTAACGATGGAGGATATTAACATTCTTCTCGGCGAAATTCTTTGGTCGCTAAATATCACGTAACCGAATTTTTATTCGTGAATGGAATTTTAAACTTTCCTCGGCTTATCGGCCAAGGACTAATACGCTTTAGGTATTATATTATACGAGAGATTCATGATGCATTCATTAAAAGTTAAGGAAAACCAGCAAAAAATTCATAATGTGATAAATTCATAGATATCAATATTCATAAAAACAGGAAGTACTTTAAAATGGAACTAATAACATGGCCAATTTGCTTCTGTTTTATTGAATGCAAAACTACATCCCTGTTATTTCCTATTTTTGTTGTGATTTTTTAACGAAGCATTTATTAATTTATGTATATATGACATTTTTATCTTCCTTTTATTCATGAGACCTACTGTTACAGATAAAACCAGGATTACCCTGTATAGTATACGTTTATTACCCTATTTTTGCAATTATGTGGACAAAGCGATCTGTCAATGACATTAATCCTCTCCACTGGGAAATTACACGGGATAGACTTTGATACTCTTTTATGGATTTTTATGAGTAGGCAGGTTTAATGTTTAATCTACAATTTCTTCTTTTTTTTTACAAAGTGCAGGTCAGCTGCCAGACACGCGCCGTTGGATTTGAAGAATATCGTATTTAAATCATATATGTGATTTGAGCTACATTCGTTTCTATAGACCTCGAAGATATTTCATTTAATCCTTAGATGTAAATATGTATATAACTATGCAATATATATATTTACATTTATATAATTTTATATATATATAATATTGTCGAACACTATGCAATTTATATAGCTTACGATTCATTAGTATTGATAAATACTTAAGTACAATAAGATAATTATAGATAAATAAATTAGTCATTTACATGCCAGTGTAAGTGTATAATTAATGGGGGGGAAAATGAAATCAGTTGCAACAGACAGGTAATTTTCCATGGATAAGGTGGCACGATTCACAGTATTTCTCTATGCATATATGCAGTATTGGTAACATGAAACACTACTGAGGTTTGTGAGTATAAATCAAACTATGCGTTCCTATGAGGAATGTGCATTTGCGTTTCATGACACGCAAGCATGTAATACATGTATATCGTAGGAAAATTATGACTATATGATTATATGTAGATGTACATAGGGGAGACTCAACTTATACGTTGTTATCTGAATATCATGTGTTTCACACATCGTGAACTAAAGATCGTGCGATGAATTTAAAAATTCGTTAATTGTGAAAATAGAAGCTACTAAAATATATACGTATATATTTAAACGTATATGAAACACATGTATTCATGTATGTTTAACTATTTTCACTCATAATGATAACATACTCTCGGACTAATTTCTTACACATACATGCGTATTATGCGCGAATATAATATAATGAGATGTTAACAACTACCACACCAATCTAATTGACTGGTTTTACAATTTTATTTTAAAATTTCTACTTCATGTTATATTTTTTTCCGCAATGATGTAATGACTTTCGCAACGATAAATAAAAGAATAATATAATGAATTTTATTTTGTTTTTTATGTATTCAAACTCAAAATAATTTTGTATCAAGGCTACTTATACCAATACCAATTAAAATGACTGGTATTTGTCAAAGTGTGAAAGTGTCCTGCAATCTGTCTATCTAACCCCAATTAACCAGTTTCCTCGTTTTGTACAACTTCCCACATGTTTTTAAGTTTTTACTGCGTATCATTCAATATGATGACATCAGTTATTAGGAAAACTCCGGATCGATCGCTAGATCGCTAGATGCTAACACCAGAAATACCACACCAGTAAAAGTGACTGGTTTTACAATATTATAAATATGTCAACCCTCGTTTAGAGATCATGATCCCAGATGGATTAATAATACCAAAAATGTACTACATAACATGGAATTCCTTCTATAAGAAAGTAATAAATCAATAAATATAAAAATATTCTATTATTACGTATTTTTTAAAGACCAGCCATTTTGACTGGTTTTGGTAGAAATAGCTTCGTAGTGTTAAATATGCATTTAAATAAAAATAATTTTACCCCATTATTAATCTTTATTAATTGTAATAGCTTCCTATTATATATACGTGTAACGTATAATTATTTATTATCAAAAGATGAAATCATTAAATTCTGAAATATTAATAATTATTTTAAATTGTCGTAGAATAATATAGAATAAAATAAAAAATAATAACAGCAAAATTTAACACCAACCACTGTGTCATTAAGCATTCGAAATTTGTTAGTCTCGGTTTCTAACATCTCTGACCATATTAACTCGTTGATATTATTATACAACTTGGCCAGACGTAGCTATATCTTGTATTGCCAAATAACCATAGACGTAATTATTGCGAATGAGTATACTAAATATAATATAAAAAGTCTTACGTATACGAGTGTTTTAATATTTTCGAAACTTGAAATTTTAGTCTCCTAATTTTAATACGTTTCGGCTCGAAACCTATCTAGGATTAAACACACTTGTGAAATTGATGCTGTTTCAACTTTATGTTGAAGGCAGCATTTAATATTTAGGCGCTAACGCCTAAACAGACCATGTTACCAACAATAATATCAATACCTAGTATTCTTATACAGAATATTCATACTATTTAGAGTAGAAACGAACAAATATATCTAAAATAGTGTGATTAGCAATCTCTGTAATAATACAAACCAAATTAAACAATGTGATATCATCGATTACGTGCGTTTTTAAAGTATACACTATCGTCGGCATTGGCAAACCATAAACGTAAAAATGAGCAGTTACAGAAACGTAATAAACGTAATAAACGTAAAGTAAACGGATAAAGGTGACGAGGAAACGAATAATATTCTTAAAGGTGGAACGAAAAGCGAACAATTTGCAAACAATTGATTGCGTTTGGCTAGTGGAACATTTTTAGAAACTATTCGACTTCTTCTTTCGAGATAGAAACGAAGCGATTTTTATAAGTAATTTGCTCTTACCAATAAGCAAAGAGATGTTGCAGTTAGCGTTGCCGTCTATTTTAAAAAATGAACGAACAAAAATGGACTTGCACTCAAAGCGCCGTTTGCCAGACACACTCGGATGAAAGGGCAGCTCAAAAAGCTAATGACGAGGTAATTCATTTTCCTTAAATTAGCGCTCGGCCAAGTGTTTGGAACCTTCAAGAGTCAAAGGACCTATATGTTTGAAGTTGTAAGATGCTTACACGTATATTTTATACACACACACATTTATAACCAGATTTTATACACACGCATTTATAACTAGAGACATTAAAAAGAAATGGTACAGGTCAACGGCGAATGCTAACGAAGAAAGACTAATTAATAACTCCAAAAGGCAGATAAGAGAGTAGAAGGAAAATATACAGGGTGTTCCGGCAACTAGAAGATATTAGGTTGTCCGAAATGTTTCTTTCGTTTTAAAAGGAAATAATAGACGCACAATGTTTTCTGTTTTATATTAATTTATTGAATTATGCACGAACATAATAATAGAAATATGACGAAATGGATCATACCTAATTCAATAAAATAATATAAAACAGAAATTGTTGTTCATCTGTTATCACCTCATGAAACGAAAGAAACTTTTCGGACAACCTAATAGAATCGTCAATAGAATAATTCTACATGGAAACAAAATTTCTTCGTGCGACGCTTCATTTTCGAGAAGAACGAGTTGCAAAATTTGTCAAGCATACTTGAACTTGATTGATTATCAGACCAGGTATGAGAAAGCAATCAGCAACAGTTTGTCCTACATGCGGAAGATAGGCGAAGAATTTGCGGTAGAATTTTTCTGTTTCCAGTTTCGTCCCCCCCCCCCCTCCAAAAAAAAGAAATATAGTTCAAACATGTTCGATGAAAAAAGTGTATAAACTTTCAAATTTATTTTTCTCGAAAACAAAGCTTGCCACGAAGAAACTGTTATTCTACCTTTCTCGCTTATTTTTATGCGTAAAATAACATCCTGCCGATTATTCCCCCATCTTCGATCTGGAATTAGCCAAACTCCGGTATATTCGACAAATTTGCAAACTCGAGTTTCTCGAAAACGAAGCGTCCTGCGAACAAATTTTACCCTATATTTCCCAGCTATTCGTTCCTGTCGCCGATCGTGTCGCAGTTGCTGGGACATCCTGTATAGGATTAGAATTAATAAGTTGCACAAACTCTGAGAGAATGGCTGAACAATTAAATAAGTGAGACAGAGAATACGCAGCAATGCAACTTGGTTTGTAGTTAAGTAACAAGAAGCGAGGAAGAGGGATAAAGGAAACGGAAGGTGAGCATGAGAATGAGGAGGCAAGATCGATTCGAGCGTATCTTATACATAGGCAACGCAGCGTTTCGCGTCTGGTTGTGATCCGCCAACCGGAAACGACGCAATTTACATGAGGAATCGGGGCAAGGCGTCTGAAGTAGCTAAGCCACAAACGCGTACGTAATTCCTCTCGCATCGCCTGTACTGTACGATCATATCGATGGATCGACGCATGTTACACTAACCTACATATTTCTTGTTTGTAAATCTCTCATAAGATCAGTTACTATAGCACTATTGACGGTATTTATACAAATCTGAAACATTCATTCGTTTTTGTTCGATTTCCTTCCTGTACGAATCGAATCTAAACGATGAAATTTGTTTTTCGTTCGCTACCTTCTGTTAAACTCGCTGTCAATACAATTACAATTAGTCCGGCGTAGTATCGCACAAGCTTATAAACAGTTAAACGTGCGATACACGATAAAGGAATCCGTTTTATAAAGCACAACGAAATAAACAAAATGATAAAGGACAGGATTACATTTTCATTAAACGATGGAATTTCTATGAAATATTCTAGTAAAAAAAAAAAAGGAAATAGCTTTGACATAGATGCGAAGATAGTTCACGTACTACTAACGAGAAAAATATGATTATATCGGTAAATCGATATAGAACGCCGATATACATATATTTCGTTCGTTTCGTCGTATCAATATCAATATCCCCTTCTACTCTTCATCGAACTCTAAAATACAAAACACAATTAGTGGAATTATTAGAATACAGTGTGAAATGAATTTCAACTTTAAGATCTTCTATTTACGTATCCCAGACGACAACGACGATTGCGAGTAACGAATGTTCTTAAAGTGAACCAAAATTCCTTTACGAATTATGTCAATTATTTGTTATGTATGCATTTAATGAACGTTGTTTCTCTTGACACAGTTTATAATTGACGAGTCATATTCACTAGAGGTCCGTGACATTAAATATATGCGGGAAAAGAATATTTTATAAGTAGTTTCGGTATATGAGGTGTGACCGAAAGTTATGCGTGAAACTTAATTTTCGAGAAAATCGAGTTTGCCACATAGATGTACAGGGTGCTATAAGAGTAAGTGTCACAACTACCACAACGACATTCTACGCCTTTCGCTTGGGCGAGGTTGATGCAAGAAAGCTGCAGCAAAACTGACCTTGATCTTGAAGTTCAAGATCATATCTTTTACTAAGAAGCTGATTACCTAAAAATACGTATAATGGCTCACGGAAGTATTCGTTTTGTGGGTATTTATAGTCAAATCGTGTGTGTTATACGAAATATCTTACGATTTCACTGATACTGTAATTTCACCAAACTACCATAGTTATATTGGTACAGTTTTTAATGATTCTACAAGGATACACAGAAATTACATGATATTTAGTACAAATAGGTATTTCACAGAGGTCACAAAAATACTTAAGCCTCCTATTAAATCTGTTCAAGTACTCATCCACGATATTAATAATTCTCTGTATTCAATGCGAACGTATTTAATATTTATTATATGCTCAAAATGATTCATACCGTATATTAAACGATTTTATATGTGAGTTTACAATGAATATCTTGCAACTTCTATATATGTATATTGAATCATTCTCAAACCACTTTTAATCATTGCCGTCTATCTTCGTAGATTCTGTTTCCATAGACTCTACTTTTAACGTTACTGATGTATTTTCGCTGTTACGAATGCGTTGTAAAATTTATAAAGGTGCACCAATCGAAATGAAAAATGCCAGCGCAATTGTTAGCATTGATGAGCGTCCTACGATATTTCGAAATATTTCGCGAATTATTTTCGACATTGACTGAGATTTATTCAGCCTGGTGCGAATAGATTAAGTTCATTTCTCCAAATAAGTGCTGTTACGAATAACTGCGGAACATACGAATTTCCAGATATAAATCCCACGATGTTTGACTTGATTTAAGGAACGTCTATTTGTGATAGAATATTTAGAGGGAGCTAGAACTCCAAATCGGAGGACCCAGTCAAACATTGCTTAACACAAACATGGAAAGGACCATTGCTGAATGTGACATCGAATATCACTCAATTTGATATCGATCGGCAGAAACACACTAATTTCGCTTAATTTTTATAATCTATAAACTGCATTGCGAGATTCGTATTATAATATCCGTACTAAAATGGGAGATGAATCGAGGTAAAATACTTAATCAATCTCACTCGATCTTGTAGTCGGGATGGATTACAATCAAATTAATATTCCTGAAATTTTTAACATGTGTTATACTCTGTGCGATATATAAATTGAAGATTGATAACTTATTTCAACCCCAGAGTTTCTCGCAAGCCTGTACAAAATATTATACACTGCTTCACGGAAGTATTTGAACACTTACTACCACAGAAGACTATTATTTTCACATTATATATGTTGTATAGAATATTTTGTAATTTCATTAGTACTGTAATGAGATACAATTTGATAGTAAATAAAATTTGAATTCTAAAAATGTACATATTACAAAATATTTATTACAAACGTATATTTAGTAAAATATTAATACACAGTATCAATAGTTATCTTAATCATGTAAAAAGTGTTGAAGATGGCTCCACTGTATACTGAAATTTATTAATATTGTAGATAATTTCTTGTTTAAATATTTTTGTGATCCCTGCAAGATATTATATATGCTTGTATAGTATCTTGTAACTGCTACATATATTTTTAGAATTATTTAAAATTGTACCAATACAACTATGATAGTTAAATGGAATTATAGAGCCAGTGAAATTATAAAATATTTCGTATAACACACGTAACCATCGCATGCAACAAAATTAATTTTTGATTTGTAACGCAAAAAATTATTTTCCTACTCTCGATTCTTAAAGCTAATTATATCCATTTAAGAAACGTTCAATTTTTTTCGTACACGTACGCGCAAGCTCGCGAAAAAAATTCTCCCAATAAACTGTTAATTATCAAAGAATACCGTATATAATATAAATGAACAAAGGATAGTATTATTGCTATCGAATCTTTGAATCTTATGTGAACGCGTTAGAACGTTAGAAGATATAGACGCGATAGAGGAATGTAGTAGGAAGTGTTTTATCTCTCTGAGAGAGTAGCCCATCGAGAGATAGCGTCATTGTTAAGTAACAATCGTGCGAATGGTAACGTCGAATAATATTAAGTTACGAATTCCGTTGGGTAATGTTGGCCTGACGGTGAAAATCGATTTCCGCGACAACTAGTTTCTGCTTCGCATTTCCCCTTCGACCAACCTCGCTCAGCCTCGATTCACGGGAGGCGATTTTCCCCTGTCTCTCTGTACAGCATCGAAAGCTAGCCCCTTCCTCCCTGCAACCGTTTTCTCCTTCCAGTTACCGGTGATTCCTCTCGTTTCGGCTCATAAAAGAGTAAAGTCTTCGTGATTCGTTAATTGCGATGACGAGGAGGAGAATCCGCGGCACAAGATCGATAGACATTTCCCTGATTTCCGTTGAAAGGAAACTCTCGGCGAATTTCAGTTTCATTAATTTCGAAGATCTTTCCCTCATCGCCGAGGGTCCTGCAGCACGCCACTTGAACATTCTCGTCGAACGAGGAGGAGCTCACTTGAAAATTCCAATCACTGCCGTTACCGACTAGCTGCGAGAAAAAAGAAAATTTTCTTCGCGACATTTAATCGGCAGTATTCGATGAATGTAAATCGCAGCTCGGCGGCTGTCATCTGCTTGGTCCGAAAAATTTCGTCGCTTCTCGTTACGTTTGTAGCTACGACTAAACGAGATCGTTAAATTTTCGATATTACAGCATAAAGATATGCTTTGCCGTTTTATAAGAAATAACGCAGTCAACATGTAGCTTGTCCGTCCACGCTTTCAAAGCATATATTTCAAGTCTTAACGGACGTTAACGCTTCGCACATGACTTGCCGCTGGGTCGTCGTTTTACTTCGTAGCTGCGTGAAAAATGTTGCTAACACTGCTCGATACGAGAACATACTTTTAGCACAGGAACGTTTATTCTAACGTTATTCATCGCGATCTATACGTTCAAGCTTTGATTATTTATTTACATGCTATCGATGTGTCATGTTTTTTCACAACATGCAGGAACATGGAGGAACGTGGTGTTCTCTTACGCGTTTTATCAAAACATATATTTACTTCTGCTTCCTCCCCAAAAAATTGTAGAAGTCGTTTTAACGACTTGCGCAAACAAGGATACGTAGATCCATAATGACTCGCGTGGTCCACGCTGCCCATGAATCTATCTATAATTCGATACGACTTGATGTTTTTGGCTTAAGTTTTTAACCTACCTTCCACGAGACATACACGTCCGATACGGTAAAGTTATAATGTCACGTTACAGGTAAAATACATCCGTTAAGGGATAAAAAGACACCTATGGTATGTGTAGGTTTCGGATAATATTTGGAATGGGACGTACGACGTTGAAATGCCTCTTTTTAAATAATCTATTTATTTATGGAAAATTAAAGAAGTCCAAAATGTGTTTCAAGAAATACGTACGTACCTTTATCTTTCTATTACAATTTAAAGTATGTAACACAATTTAAAAGAACATTTTCTGAATTATTTGTAAATACGTGCATCGAGTTTTATTTTTATTCTAAACCACATCAAGCCACTGATTGATGAGATATTTCTAAATGCTATTTGTAAAATCGTTATCTATGTTCTAGGTATTGCGTATACTTGGATACTCTAAGTACGTATTCATCGATTTCCATGAACTTATTAATTAAAGATAACGCTACTGATTCAACCAAGCCTCTAGTAAACGTTGCACGATTTTCATGAGGGTTTATGATAAACTTCGTTTTCTAGTACATCCCAAAGGAAATCTGGAAATTTGGGGATCATGAGAATTCTGTCACAACCATCCGATCGGTTATAAAACAAGGTTTTTCAGTAGTAATCCTGATTATTGTATAAAACGTACACGGCAGTCGTCGTGTCTACTACTGCGTTGTTGTACGAATACGCAACGATATCTGCAGCAAAAGAGCTAACGTTTCTATTAACATTGTTGAATCTGAGCTTCCCCCTGCTATATGTCATATGTCACAAATTGATGAAACCCAATGAAACCGCAGCAGATATTGTTAATCATCGCCTGGTAATCAATCTCGTGAAATCAATGAAGGTTTTCCAATAGTGCATATTTCTTCGGTTAATCTATACATAATTGGCAAACTTTGCGTCATCATTAAACAAGATATTTCATAGAAAGGAAAAGTCACAGTTATGAAAAATGCTTCGTCGCTAGTGGACGCTCGAAGCTGCGAAAATCCAACGTGGTATTATCATTGCGGTTTTGTTATTACGGTTTACATGGCTTTAGGAAGCGCACGTTTACGGGCTTCTTTGTCCCATTATTCCCCGCTTCGTTATTTTTTTATTCTATATGCTTTATTTTTATGGGAAGTCGATCATGACAGAAGGAAAATTAGCGGAAGGGTACTGCACGGTTGTGATTTCGTCGGCGGCAAAATTCGGGCCGCAATCAGCAGAATTTGATACGCGATTGCTGATGTCCAATAATCAGCGTTGAAGTTTGATTTTGAGTGGCGACGTCTGGTCAACATGCAGCTGCTTCACAGTCTGAATACTGCGAGTATCAGTCCGAATAGCGGAGCCCGATCAACGTCTAGTCACTTCACCGCTCTATTCTCAGCCCAACTTCAACCGATTTCGCGCTAATTATTCGCACGATAATACACACGCTATATAATCGCGAGAGACGGTAGCCATGCGCAACCCATCAACGATCGCACGTTCCGTCGATTAACTGTTAAGCCGAATCTACACCTGTCCACTTTGGATGATCATCGTGGCTGTTTCATTGACAATGAATATAAAAGATGAAATTATTCACATCAGTTCATTGGTTGAACTCCTTTCGCTAGTCTGAAATATTCTCTGAAACTTAAATACTTAATATTTGCGCCGTCTAAAAGAGATAAAGGGAATCTATATTCATTTCGTACGATATGTGTCATTGAAATGCGATCTGATTCTTCCGAATACGGATTCAGTATAAACGTATACTCGTAACAGTGTGCATTATAAAATATAAATTTATACTTGTCAGTGGCGTTTCAATACGAACGAATTATTCTCTATTTTGGCTCTATTCTGTTCACTGACCACTTTGGATGAAATATGGATGAAGACAATATTTTCTGATAAATGAGATGGTACAAATTCGCCTTTACATATTTTGAAGATTGACATTATGTCATTGCATACTGTCCGTTTGTTTATTTATTCTTCGCTATATATTCTTTCGAACTTACTTTTGTGTATAATTCGAAGACTAAAACCGACCAACCTATATATGTAAAAAGTTGTTCGGAATAATAACCTTGATGGTATATAGCATATAGCATATATTATAGGGCATATAAGGCATCAAAATAGATGAGGAGGTAACTATTTCGTAACTTCAAGTTTGGTAACTTTGGTAACGATAATAATTTCAGATGCGACAATAAGAAATTCTGAGCGTGGAAAGTTAGAAATATTTGAAATCCGCTAAGGAAATATTGAGATAACAGGATCTGTGTTTAATTTATATAGTCAACTAATCGATATAACTGGTAGTTACATTAATAAGTTTTTACTCATAACAATAAGTATTAATTTTAAAACATGTACACAAAATCTGCCTACTCCTATAGAAAAGAAAATCATGAAAATTTTCTTGCAGCAACCTAGCAGTAGATGCAACGTGGAATTGAAAGATGAAGAAAAAGGAATCAAATATAGAAAGATAACAAATCTAAATCGTAAAATCAACTGTAATCTTGTATCTGATAATGAAGAATAAATAAAATATTATATATAAATAAATGCTGGATGTTATATAAAATTTGGATGTTAATCGTTTAGTTAAGTAACACTTACTCCTTGGAGATTTATAAAATAGGAGCTTGCAGTAGAATTAGAAAGAAATCAGGAAAAAGATTTACTGAACGCGATAAATTTTACTACAGTATCTTGCTAACTGGCCGTCGCTATTCCCACCATTTCTTGTAAGTGCCTTTATAGTGTGCAGCTTCGAGGTTCTGACTTTAGAACTTCCGCATCACGAGTTGGGTATCAGGTATCTCTGTCTCGTTCAATTTCTCTATCCATTTCATGCCGAAGCAACATTCTTGGCATGTATACGTATACCTTCCTCTGCTAACTGGTCAGATTAGTTTCCAACACGCGACCGGTTAACAAGACACCACTGTAATGTACATGTACACGATATACTTTCGAAATGACAAGTTCTCGTTACAAAATTGAAAATTATAAAAGAAACAAGATGCATATGTTATTCGCTAATTGTAAGTGGATACCTTCAAATATCGATAGCGATGTTCCAATTTATTACTTCCGATTCTTTTTTTATAACATCCTGTTCAATCGATCATGTCTCTCGGTAATTAATAACTATTTTTATACACGCAGATTTCCAAATAAAACATCCACTGTACCTATTATGAATCTTATTAAATGAAAAAAACCAAGCTATTTGAATTGTCAGTAACTAATAGTTTTGGCGTAATTTGCCTACGTAGTTACATTTATGTTAAAAATACAGATTTTAAATCAAATATATTCAACTAAAATAGGATTTACATCTGATAATAATGCTATAATATGATACAAATCAAACGATAAGATGAGCGTATAGGTCCCCAACTGACTGACTAAGGATATTGGTATCCATAAACGAAGAGATGGATAAACGCAATTATCTGAACATACTAGAGAATAATGCGAGACGGGGACATTTTAATCACAGGGGTGATTTTAATCTCTACATCGATAATAAGCTAAAACATAATTTCTATAAGAAAAGAACTGAGTATCATATCGTATAATCAAAATTGGTAGAAACGCTCCTGTCAAACAAAAAGAGACTGATATGACTAACATAATATTATAAATAAACAAGAATTGAAAAAGAATTTTAGGAGAATTTACTTAAATTGATCACTTGTCATGTACAAGTTACTGAAACCAGTCGTGATTTTACTACGAAGAATTAAAATATCGATTAGATTCTTTCTTACTACTCAGAATTATGTTTCTTTTCATACGATCTTTAGTATCGGGAAATATCTTGATATGTAATCGTTATAGAGGCAAAGATGAAGAAATATGATGACTATCACCAAAGTCCTTTAAAATATTCCATTTTGTACTAATCTACTGTTACCAATAAGTCTATGTTACATTATCTGAATATCTGAACTCGAAGTGTATTGAGTACAAGTCCTCGAATAATTTTTCAATTTTTCTGTGTCTGTTCCTTTGGATGATTCCAAAATGGAGCAGTAATTATCAAAGTACATCAATAACAATAGCAAAATTTGCTTTACGAATTGTTTAAATCCAACTTTTGATTGTTCAGAATTCTATGTACATATATGTGTGACAAATGTTTTTTTTTGTTCCCGCTATTGGTAATTATCGGATAGCTACTCTAATTGCTTCTAAATTAGTGGTCAATGGAACGTCAATAAAGCTATATTTAGCTTAATTGATTATCTTTCATTATCCCTGTTTCTTCGCGAAGGTAAAATAATCTTTGTACCCTGGATGTTGATATTCATTGAAATTCATTTCTTCCGAACAAAGAATTTCTAGCTTGAATCGATTTCAGATCGGATATAACTTCTCGTGGTTGATATCCCGATGTGTTTGCGCGATGATCCGCTGATATTCTATTTTATTATCGATTTCGCGATACATGTAGTGATATATTTAACGCAAAAGATAACTTGTGGTTTGATTATATGTTGCTATCTATATACGTCGACCAGCTAGCTGCCTATAATGTTGCCGGATGTTTCGAGATTGAAATTTCTCCATAATATAATATAATCTTCATAATGATAATAAGAATCAGAAACTTACGTTCTTTACCGCTGTGTTCTTTCAGTATAGAACAAACCATTTTTATCATTTCTGCTTAGATCTCTGCACTTAGATGTATTTCTTGTATATGTTTTAAATATTCCGATCGAGTTGAACGATCTAAACACGCCTTTCAGAACGCTTTTGTTGAATATAATTAAGTTCGATCTCATGTTTCACTGCTTCGAACATTTCATCTAATCTGTCGCAGTTATGAGATTTATTACGATGTTTAGTTGCCTTTCCATCCATCTTTATTCTAGCAGTTCCTTTAATGCTTCTAATGCAATTAACATGACCATGATGCACGTAGCTCCTACTGATGATTGTGAAAATGGCCTTTTAATCCAAGTTTTATTGTTGGTAACGCTACTGGCAATCCCACTGTGTCAATTTCCATAATGTTGTTCTTGTAGATCGACGGTTCTATAATTTATGTAACTGTAAGGGAGCATATGTTGGTAAGAGAGTTTCCGCTTGTTTTAGCATTAAGGAAACATTGTTTAACTATGTCCTTACCATTTGCATAAAATCCAAGGTGATCAAAATTTGGTAGTTTCTATCTTCTAAACTATTAAAAATAAATTCGTAATTCACATCTCTACGTCCACATGGACTTGTTTTCCAAAATTTAACATATGGAAGTGTTCCGGTTCTGTCATACCAGCTTTTAAAGAAGATCTTATTGAGCAAAAACGAATATTGCTTTTTTAAATATATCACCCATCATCAGATTGAAATCATCGACTGTTAATAATTTACTGTTGTTTATGGATAATTTTAATATTTATTTTATTGTATCATATTTTATTTAAATAATACTTAAAGCTGATAATCTGCTTTTCGAAGAATTATGAATTAGCCTTTGGCGGAAATAATTTATACGTTGTAGAATTGCTGATTTTAAATTGATTCCGTAATATCATCAGCATGTATCAGCATACTTTGATATTGGCGAACGAGGGATTTCCGCTACTAAGAAGTTTTATAGTTTTTATGGCAACTATTATATTTTGGTTTCAATATAGTTGATTTATTTTTGTGTTCACATATACATATGGAAACAGCCAATGTACTGGCAACCACGCGAAACGTTTACTATTGTTAGCAGTACACACGCATACTTTCCATATCTGATCATGTAATAATGTATGTGTGGGTCACGTAAACAGTTCTGATAATCAAAACATGTTTGTGGTATCGATTTCTGCTTACATATGTATATTGTATAGAATAAAATAAAAAGATGGTTTTCTAGAAATTGAAAATAAAATCTGTCTGTTTGTTAATAATTTTTCATAGATCTGAAAAAAAACATACATTTTCAAGCGTAGATTCATGCAAAATTATGCCATCTGTTTTATCCAAATATGCCGTCTCAATTTGCCTCGAACTACGATATACTGACGGTTTTGGTTTGCGCTTTACCGTTATCCGATTGACAATAAATTAAACAGCTACCAACTAACAGACAGCATACGAGAATAAAAATTTTCAATCTTTTAATCAAAATTTAAATCACGTAAAAGATAGCATATAGAGAGACTGTACATGTCAATATCAAAAGTTCAATCCGAACATATTTGTTGTTCACTAACTTTCACGTGGCCAGTATAGTACGAACTCATATCTGATTCATTGAATATACGCGTCCGTGATAGAAAAAAAGAAGAAAACAGAATATAATCAGAAAACTTAAATTTGAAATATATAGACAAATTATAATTTTTTAATAATTTTCTTATATACGTATATGTTTCTAAAGGCGAGTGTTTGTAGCAATGGAATTATTAAAGATCATTACGAAAGGATTATCGTTAATTGCATAATGTTTTTCAGATATTTGCGAAAGCTACGAACAAGAAATGTTATTACATTTTCTATACGCGATAAGAGACCATACATTATTTACATATATTGTAATCTTCTTTTGTATCGCATAAAAGTAGAAGAGAGAGATCATTTGTTAAATATCAAAAATCCACAAATGATATAAAGAACGGAATTTTATACTTTTAAATGATTAATTTAGCCACGTAATCGAAAGAAAGATATTTAACTCGAAGAATATTTTTTAAATTATTACTTTTGTGCTCATCTTTTTTACCAAACATTTATGCATCATCATGTAAATTCTGTTCTTCTTCGTGAAGAAATAATTGCTAAATTTGCTTAGACTTTGTATAAAATCTAGACTCGTATCACACTTATCTGAATAAAACTATAAATTTACGTACATGAGTGATTCAATTACGCTATACCGTACAATGGTTATTTACCAGGCAGACAAAATGAATAATTCCAATCATAGAAGTTATACCAAACGTTTAAGAACTGAATCTAACAATCCTCAGATTTATGAGACCTGTGGAAAGTTAATTCCGCTTTGGATCACTCGACCTATGATTACCAATTTCCTGAAACCTAAAATATCTCACAACGCCGCAATCGTCAACATTATTCTACGAGATTACGATAGTAAGTTCCGATTCTTTAAAATAATAATAAACTCACAAAGGATAATTGGATCGACCATACGGGCTCGGCAAACCCGCAGATCTTAACTACGTACTACCACTATGGAATAACCACCTTATTGGTGTGAAATAACTGGTTCCAAAAAGAGTAGACCCTACGATGTAACGATCGAGAATGTCGCAGGAAAAACCAGCACAGCCAAAACAATAACGAACTGGCTAATAAAAATGGCTAGAGATAAATCTTTGTCGGGAAATCAACCCATAACCATGGTGGTAACACATGTGTTTGAATTAGGAAAGTTATGTAGAGTGTGGCTAAAACTTGAACAAATGAATTAACATTATTACAACAAAATCATCAAACTATACATACAAAACACAGTACAATATCGTTCACGTACTACTATTTCATACGTTCTATGCACACACATACACACACACTCATACACATACCTTACATAAGGTACAAGTCCGACCGCACAACCTCTCGTAGTATAGCTTGGGTTATTCAAATGCCGCCGGCACAGTTTTCATTTACAGTGCGATAAAATGGCGAAAAAGAATCGTGCATCAACTTTTTAGCGATCTTTGTAAAGGCGAAACTCGCCTTTACAAACGCATCTTAAAACGAATTCCGAAAAAAGGTTGTTAAACTTTGCGGAGTCGCTTGAATTCGTAAAATTTGAGAAAGAAGGAAAGCTACTTCAGTTTTCCCACTCAGTTTTGTAAGAAAAAAGTGTTTTGGAAAAAATTGAGTTCAAGAATATATACAAGAAAACAGAGATTTCACCCTTTAAGATGAAATCAACCGTACGATTTTTTTTTACGAAGTTGCAGTTGTTCGAATGTCGACAATTTTTTTCGGTCAAAGTTTGGTTGGACATGGTGAAATTCGATGAAAAGATTGATAACTTTATTACATGTTTAAGGTTACGATCGGGGAATATTTTTCTACCCTCAATTCTCTTTACTTCACCGCCGCAGATAGGATCAAACGCTGTATCAAATTTGAACAAAAACAAAGAACATGCCTGCGTTACTCGAGTTCCCTATTTATCTTTAAATTGAACAGACACAATCAGAGTTACTTAACTCAGATCTCTCTTCAGAACTAATTTTCGCCCGCCTTCAATTACTATCTTCTTGTTTCGATTAATTAATGTTAGCTGCTATTTTTGTCAAGATCTACTAACTTCCTGTCTCAGGTAATATCGAAGGCTAAAATTACATTAAAGAATTTTATTCCTGAAGTATATTTTAGACAGATACTCGCAATGATTTAGAAATATCTAAATGCAACGGTAGCATATAGTGTACAAAAAACGTTTCCAAGACAATATTGAAACCCGACTAGACAAAAGCATAGTGGAATATTCACGTTTAAAGCTACTATACAGAGCTAATTACACATAAATTTCAATTTCACAAACACGGAAAACTAGTTACTGATAAAATTATTAGCAAATTATATCATAGCATGAAGACGTACATGAACAATACCAGAATCGAGACACCAGTAAACTACGAAACAAACAACAGTCAGAATAAAAACACAGGAACAGAAAACATGAAACACGAAAGAAATCAAATAAAGACAAATCAAACATTTCAAAAGAATAACAAACCGACATGGCAAGTAACAATTGAGAGAAAAATTAAACAAATATGAACAAACATAGAAAGACTAACACACTACGTATGCAGAAGAAGACCGGTCAAATAAGGACATCAACTACACACAACAATTGAGAAAAAACACAGAACCTGTTGAACTTACAATTGATTCGTTTAAACAGAAAATTGTATTAAAAATTGTTAAGCAAGAAACATCAAACGGAGAAATTTACAAAAGAAGACATTGCCCAAAACAAAAGGAGATCATAAGTTTCTCAGAGATATCGACACGTGACCAGTCGAGATATATCGTAGAGAACACTTAAAATAGACGTTATACTAGTAACTAGTTAACGATAGTCATACAGAAAACACATAATTGGAAGGCACCAGAAATTGAGGAGATTCTGCAGAAGGCTTCCCCGATTTTCAAAATACAACTCGGATCGTAATTCGATACGTTGTTATCTCCAGATAGAGTCAGAAACTTCGATGAAACTGACGTTTGGATCCTAAGTAGTTAAGTAAGCTACAAATAGTAAACAATCGAAAGAGCAGCAAGTGGAGCTCGTTTAAAAGATGTCATCTTTCACATTTTATCAAAAAAATACTCTTTACGTTAAGTATTTGCTGTATATAATATCATTGAAATTAGTTCATTAATAAAATTTTATTGACTCCTCAAGCCCTCCTCTTAATTTTGGTTCACCCTATATGTAGGTAACGTTGGACTATACGGTACATCACAAACACACATATGAAATCACTCTTGTAGAATACAGAGAGAATAAGCAAAGAAAGACACTTACATTTCGGAATTGAAAAATGCTACGCGTAAGAAAAGGGGGTAGAAAGAAATACAAGGAACAGAAACACTTAATAGCCACTGTAAAGGACAACATGTCACGGGTTAAATATTGAAATATCCCGGTTTCAAACAAAATACAAAGTTTAAGCGTAATCAATAGGAATTATAGAACTACATAATCCTACAAAGTTATCATATATGCAGTAGGAACTCTGACATGCATACATTTAGCATAATAAAACCAACACAAACATGAACCAATTAAACAGAATCAACAAGAACAATCATGAATAAGACAAGAACCATCTGCCTAAACCATACATGCATAGGAGGTCTTTGCCTACTAACAGAACTAGAAGGAAGAGGAACGATAAACATCAAAACACAATCTGCAAGTAATAAATAACAACATTCACGCAGTCGCTCGAGAGACAGCGGCACATACCAAAGGTCGCGTGTGCTCGATGTATATAGATTCGAGTCGGATTGGGATCCCGAAAGTTTGTAATTGCATAAATATTCGTGTATTATATTAGAAAAAAAGAATAGAAAATACGTATAAAATAGTTTTTCTGCGAAAGCGTGTCTTTCTCGCGATGTTCCTTCATTTTGCGAGAGCTGACCTCATCGTTGAAAAAAAACCGCGATATCAGAGAGAACCTCCGATATGTATACTATAGATGGGAAATCGCGTGAAGCAACTTGATCGCGGCCAAATTGCGGCTTTAGTATGTAACGCCACTATCGGTTCACCTGTACTCATCGTATCCTGTACTTAACATGGTACTCGCTTTCACTCTCGCAGCATGACAACACTATTTTTTATGTATAAAGCTGCTAAATACACGTAAAAAAAAAATATTAAATACAATATAGTTAAAAAGTAATTTAAGAAAAATTCAAACAAAGAAACATATCTACAATAAGAAAATTTATGTATAAATTCATAATAATAATTGTACAAACAATACGCATTTCAACAAAGTAACGCAAGATAGAACTCTAAGTCAGTAGTTCCCAAAATTTGTTTAGTCACGGTGCGGTGGTCTTTGGAAACTGTGCAAATATTCTGGCGTTCACTTGGTATACAAATTCCAGAGTCTACAACACAGATGCAATTGCACGATTAAAAAGAAAAAAGAAAAAAAGGTGTTGCTCTTTCGTGGTAACACACGTAGTTTTATCCCAGAGGCGCACCTTTTGGGAATCACTGCTTTAAGTAATAATACACCTAAATAAAAAGCATCCCTAAACACCTCAAGTTTCTGGTCAACACAGTATACACTATGCATACTACTATGCATGCTGCAGTATCTATAACACGAAGTTACAAACAAGCATTTTTTTTTTTATAAATAGTACCTGTACAGAAAAACGAAAGCTAAGATAAGAAAAATATGTGTGAGTCGAATATTTTGTATCGTCGTATGTACTTATTTCTTAATATTTCTTATACCGCGTCTGCATCAACTTGTTTGTTGCCTCCGGAACAGCTCACGAACAGAACATAAGCTGGCCTGTTGGAAGCAGACCGTTTGATCTACCATTTCCTAAGCGAAAACGGTATTTACTGACGAATTCATTACTTGTTCGCTGCTGGCGAAAGTGCTTGTACCATCGACGAATACGGTTCGCGATCTGTTCGCAAATTGCTTGGAAAAAATAAAAAGGGTAAATATATCGTTTACAGTTACAATTCAAAATAGAAGAAATTAGTAGAAGATCTGTATGCCAGCATTCGATATATAATGTTACATTTAAAGTATCTTCCTTATCAAATTTATCAAAGATAATTTAGTATAATAAATCGAAGTATCTTCATAACAAAAATGAAGATGCTTCGAGATTCCACCAAGAAAGCGAAACGATGGTTTACAAGGGAAGTAAGAAAGACAGATTATACCTATGTGTCAACGAATAGAACGGGCGGAATTATAAATCGTTAACTCGTAAAATTGACGAATCCGAATCCTTCGTTGATGTCGAAGATAAAGTCCAAGGAATTTTTGTTTTTCTCTATTTGTCGTTATCTCTTTGTTAATGTAAGCGTCTAATTTGCGAGTAACATGCAAATGTGCAAACATCGAGGTTAGCGAGTAGAGCGTTCTTCCATGCGAGCAGTGAAAAGGAAAAGCAGAAGCAGCAAAAGGTTAGGTGCAGGTGGAAGAAAGATAGGTAGCAGTTTCAGCGATGGCGATAGTGGCGCCGTTATCGGCAGTAGTGGAAACGACGGTATAATGTTAGTGAAAGAGAAAGCTGAAACTGGCCTCAAACGTGTGCAGAAGAGAGGTGACGGCGTGTGCTAGTCGTTTGCAGGATACCGACACGGCGTGTGTGCCGACGGTGGTGAACGCGCCCGGACATCGATACAGCTCTACCGCCACTCTACCCCTGATCCACTCTGACCCTCTCCGATCCCCAGCACCCTCTTGCACACGCACAGCTAGTCTCTCCTATACTTGTTCCCGTGCCATTAACTTCAGCAACGGAACAAACCTTCTGTCTTCCTCTCCCTCTACTTCGTCCTTACTCCCTTAGCTTCCTCTCAGTCCTAGCTATCTCTGTCGTACACGTGAACTCGATCGCGCGCGTGCCGAGCAACCGTTCGTTCAGCTTCCTTCTCTCTTCCATTTTGACCACTCTGACCACTCTGTCGCTTTATCGCCACAGGCAACTACGTGCTCAAGCTTCTTCAAAGAATAGACAAGTGACTACCTTATTATCTTATAATTCTTATTAACAACGTAGATTGATCATGCTCCTTGGATAACTAGCCAACGATTATTTTTCGAACTAAATGCTAAAACAAGTGAGATAACTTATTACTGTAATTTAGTCTTATTACTGTTCCGTTGGTAAATTACGTTATCGCGATATCGCTCGACCGCGATCAACTATCAAAGCGTTTGCTTGCTACATATTTTCATTTCGACGAACATGAAGCAACGTGTAATACTCAGTGTACGCGTAGTTCGAAATTATATACTTTACACGAATAATAAGGATATTTGTTTAAGAAATGGATAATTAATGGATGCTTAACATTTATTCGCGTAGAACTAGTTCACTTATCACCAACTTCAAACGCTCGTAACATTCATTAGGTTGTGATATATCGAATTTTATCGCACCAATTTTCCAAATCTTAATTATCATGTTTCTTTTTTAATAAATGTGTTTGGCTTCATATACCTATCGTTGTATAACAATTTAAAGCTGAGAATTTTATTCTTCATACACGATTTTAATATTTCAACCTTTTCAGATAAAAACGCATTCTTCCTAAGAGTCTGTAGTACGAACCAATACAAGTCACGCATTTCATACGTACTGGTATTACTGGCATATAAAAAAAAAAAAACAATACGACAATTGATGATTTTGTAATATAGATTTTAGAGGAGATATTTGGTTTAATATTTACTCGAATTTCCATTAGAAACATTTTAATGAATGTCTATTTCAGCACCTATAGCGGATGGACGTCAATCCTGTCACATACATTTAAAACCCTCTCGAGCTTATAAAGACAACGATCAAAATGATTAAAACCGTTTGTATAGTCTATTAGATATCCACACTTATTTTACTTGTACGACACTGTATATGTAAAGAAGCCGTTAATCAATTCCAAATTGATTAAGGAGATTGTATTTTGTGACATATTCAATAGTTGAATATTTTGTTTTGAATCGCATAATTGAATATTTTGATACAGATGCGGAAAAACCAATATATATAGTACTCGTATACTCCAATATGTACTAAAAAAATTGTATACTTACCAAGAGCCATTTTTAAATCCTGCCAATGAGTACAAAAGGCTGCACGCGTATGTATTCCAGGAATTTGCGAAAAAGACGATGTCCAAATGGAATGCAATTTTAAAGAAAAATTTCGGTTTCGAAACTATATTACGAATTAATGACACCTTACAAGCTGAAATCGTTAATGATGTAAAAAATTGCACCTGTTACATCTTATAATATCAAACGATAATTCTCTAATCGTAAATTGGCCTTTGATGATAGACGCCACTAATTAATGTTGGATGACGTTCATGAAATATTTAGAGTTGATATAATTTAAATTCGTATTTTTTATTACCATGTTCAAATAATATGATTTCCAATATATCTTACGTATTATATTAACATATTTTTTTACACATTTCAGTAACATAAATATCCACAGGCTACCAACAACAATAAAGCTATTGTGAATTTTTTCTAAGTGAAACATAGTGCGTGCAAACTTTGGTTAAAATCCCTTCTCTATAAAGTTAATAAAAACTTAAGAAGAACTGCTTTTAAAAGAATACTCAATCACTTAGTATGCTCCACTGCTTAGAAAATATAAAAGAAGCTTTTCTTCTGTATCTCTTTGCTTTTTCTCCAAAGATTATGTAAGAATTACTTATTTGTCACTTAAAAGGTGCATAGGCGCATTAACGTCTTTGGTGCATGAAAAATCTCAACTTCAATCGCAATGCTTCATCTGAAATGTTTTTCTTTTAGTACTTCAATGTACTTTGGCCTAGTAAGTTTTGTTACTTACTCGACGTGATACATGTGGCATGTCCGTAATTTTCCCGCTAAACGATGCTAGATGCATGTTCCCTGAGCAAGAATAAGAGAAACATGTCATACAAACATGCTAAAATGTTTTTTAATTGAAAAATTATAACAACAATACGAAATAATAATAGACTAGTTTTCGTTCGATACAGTATAGGAACAGATAGGCGGTTTGTAAATATCGTTCTCAAATACTTTTGAAATTCTATTGTTCCCATAACATTACCTAGTGCTTTGTAAGAGCGATTTTTAATTTTTTATTGGACATTTTCCTTTTCTTGGTCTATATATATATACAGAAATGTACGTGTACACATACAAGCTGTGACAAGTAGCAGCTACAACGACTTCAATAATTCTATTTTTTATTCTTATTCGCTGCACCTTTATTACACCTTTTTCTATCACTCACACTTTCTGACACTTCTACATTGTCCTCGATTTCTTACATGGAAACCAATTTTCCTTTCGTGACGAAATTTGTGAGTAATTTCAAAACAAGCACGACTATGCGTGTATTAAAATGATTATTGAACTATTTTTAAAGAAATTCTACCAGTAAACATGGCAGTTTAATTATAGGAGACATTCGTTTGAAATACGATAAATGTTGTGTTGCGGTTGACTCACGTAGATTTGTTCCTCTTCGGGATCCATAGTTCGTCACACGGCCGCCTGATCTTCGCACAACCGACTATCCAGCGAGTTAGTCTTCAACAACTTGTATGCGATGAAGAGCGAACAGAGAATAGACAATCCTGAACAATGAATCGTGTTAGATGAATGAACCTTAAAACGCAGAACAGTGCTATCCAACCCAAAATATGTTCGAACGCAGAATTACTGCTATTTAGTAGGTATAAATGTGAAACACATTCTTGAACATCAAAAAATATAACTTGGTCAATACTGAAGCATTGGATTTTGTAACATTGTACTATCCGCAGTTTAATTTTACTTATCTTTTGTCAATTATTAAATGAAAGCAAATTATTCCATTCGGTCCTGTATATTTATAGATCTTAAATAGATTTGCATTTTTATTGTTTCAGCATGATAAACTTCGTTAAAAGATTTGTGTGCACAATGTGTTATCATCCATCGATTAATATCCCGACGCGTTACGATGAAATTAATCTTATGGTTATTTCATGTAAAACGTATGGAGAAACGATCGTTATCGCAAAAGTTATCAGCCTCGCAACTACATGCTGAATTAACAGCCAGCACAGGTAATATACGAAACTTAAAGTAACGATTCTGGAAGAAATAATTACAATAATTATGTACTGTGATACACTGTTGGATTCGAAGAAGATTAAAATTTCTGTAAGGAAAGCGGGCAAGCAATTAAATTTCTCAAAGAAATGATTTTTTAAATAAATTTTTCGCGCAAATTAATAGGTATCAAGACACAATATAACTTTAATTTGAATTACTTTTTCATATCTTTTGTCGTTTACGATCTATAAACATTTATATAGAAAGCCAACTCGGACGAGAGGGTTGATTTCTCCCTTAAAGCACGAACGAATTACGGCTAAATTCCTTAGTTGAGTCTAACGAACACTCGTGCAGAATCTCGTCTCATCGATGGTGTTAGTCAAGGATTGTTATGAATATGAATCTTCTAGAATCTAGAGTATCATCTTCGATGGCACGTCCGCGCGCACGACTACAATGTCGATATCGAGATTCAAAGGATGCATTTTCTAAAAGAGAGCGTTTCTGACATCAAGAACACGTTGGTTGGCATAGCGTTCTCCGTAATAGCGAACAGCAGCGAATAAATTACTGCTATAGGCATTCGAAGTCTTGATTATCTCGAGGTATTCCTTGTTCCTGTATCTCATGATCGCGATTAAGCGAAACTAACAGCTTGCGTGAACGAAACATTAGAGAAATTCGCGGAAACCTTGTATACATACGTGATACACGTCGCACGTCGCTCAACACAGAGAAATTTCGAATTCAACGTATCATACGCTTCAGCTTGATTGTCAACGATGTACGCTTTTTATGTCGTAGGCAATAAGGACAACTTACATAGAGAAATTTGATCGAATCCCTTTTCATTTCTGTAATTCGTGTGACTCCATTGAACTATCGCGGCAGACTATGTGTTTACTTTGGAAGTTCGTAGTTGATTGGCTCCTCAAGCGAACTTGCGAGGCTGAGGAGCAGTTCCTAGATGGATAGAGCCGATTCTGTTAAAAATTGCACGAAGTTGATTGGGTGACTCTCTAGACCAACCTTTTTAAGGCGTTATCGTCTATGTTCGCTACGGGTCCAAGGGCAATTTATCTCGTTACGTGGGAGGCCTGAAAGTCCTCGACTTCGACGTTTTCCAGGTTCGCGAAATTAGGCCTTGCTACTGTCCTCTTTGTGTCCAAACGGCTAGCGTCAATGATACTTGATTCTATAAACAAACGTCTTCGTCTAAGAACGGAACATTCGATTTTCTCGACAAATAAGCCTCGAATAAAAACATTTTGTTCTGTATGCTTTTCTTATCTTTCTATGAGAAATCAGCTCACGCGCATCCGTATATAACTTTCGGACGCGAAGTGTGATTTAAAACTGCAACTCGATAAATGTGAAACTCATCAGAGTCAGAATCTAAAACTCTTGAAATCCGTAGGTATGAGAAACCGTATAGAGTTCTGGAACGCCACTAACATATATCAGAAATCCCACGATTATAGAGCACAGTTCAATTCATTAATAAACTAATTTGGAAATAAGCAGCTCCGACGCCCGCGAATAAATACGCAAAGTGAAAGATCTAACGTTCGACGCGATACATAGAATTGTCGAACTTTATACTTTAATACCAAAACAATTATTTACGATTCTTCGCGAACATAAGCATATCGACGACTTCCATTAGTCAAATATGTAATACCATTAACCAAAACCTGGTATATATCATTACTGGATACTTACGAAACGAATATAGCACTTGGAATGACGAGAATTGAACTTGATTATAGAAATATCATTCCCAGCGCGTGGATGAATGTTTCGTTCAATTATTAATACGCAATAACGCTTATAATTAGATTTCGTTGATCTCCTTGTACGTAATATACATCCCTGGAACAGAAACCGACATTGTGAATATCAAGAACCCAAAAGGTAAAATAATATTGAAACGGAACACAGCCGACTATCTTATTGGCTCTGAAGACAATTGCTTAATCAGTATACTCGCGAATATATGCAAATACAGAACACCGTATATGGATAATATACGGATGCTGATTCACCCAGTGTATTAGGATATTGCACTTCGTATCGCCTAACTTCTCGAAGAATCACCCTTTGGCGGGGGAAAGAAATATACTGAATACTGGTTTATGATGTATTCAGTGAACATGGAGCCATCAACCTGACTGTCGTGAAATATGATCGATGAAACAGGTGCTGTCTATGAAAGTTTGACAACTGGTCTCACTTAAGTTGTGGATGTTCTGCATGCTCTGGCTGCTGCGGTAGACGGATCGATTCTGATTCCGAAGTCTAATCCTGACTACTGAATTGTATCTCACTGGTTGACTGACTGACTGTTGGATTATAAGTAACTGAAGCGTGACTGATTTAACTTGAAAACTGATTGTGTGTGTATTTTTATGTGTACCCGATAACGATGACACTGCATTGCACTGCACCCGTCGAATTAATCTTGGGCGATATACTCACGAGGAGGAGTGGCGAATGGTAAGCTGTCGATGACACTGAGGGTACGATACCCCCGAACGATAAGAAAATTTAGAACTGTCTCCAATTGCTGAGACAAGATTTACGAATGGTCGTTATGAATGGTCACACGATATTTTACTCTGACCGCTGAGAGTTAAAGTCGATTCGAGATATAAAGCTCGGCTGAAACTGGCAACCGATCGTTTCAACTGATAGTTTCAACTCTGCGAATGCTTGGAGATGTTTATAGGTAAAAGGCACGAGACTGATCTTGCCAGATTCGACCTAGAGTACTTAGCAAGGCGCAAAAAGGATGCGAAATTATACATGTTGCTTGATTTTCACGAAACACAAGAAACTGGCCAATCAGCATGTTCGTTTGTTGGGTGTCGCTAATGCACTTCCGTGCGCCCGAAGCACAGGAGATATTTGTCGGAAAAAGGGTGAGCGATACTTAGACGAGCGTGAAGCTTGCGATCAATTAGGTAAGAGGGTGCCGTTTTATGACAGACTTGGCTGTTGAGAACATCATGGACATGGAAAATTAAAATCATTGTCCCGACCTAGAAATTAGCCTCTTGTCTGCGGAAGTGTGCGTCATAAAATTAGCTACGAAAATCCTCGGGATTTTTTTGTTTCTACCGATGGAACACTAATTATGTGTTGAATTGCGACTGAAGCCAACGCTAGGTCATTCCTTTTCAATGCATCCGCGATATGTCCCTGGTGATCTATTTAGGCTTATTAGGTCCGTGGTGCGGCGAAAATAGGATTATAATTACAATGACACATCTGGATGAGCATCCACTATAATCATAGCTTAACGCAAGGCGCAATGTTCAAATAAGATTTATAAAAACGTTTCCTTTAATGTTAATTTGACGAAACGAAGACAAAAATAGCTTTAACTGTGACGTATAACACAGAAATGAAAAGAAGCCTCGCGGGACGGCACAAAGGCACAAGAGTACTGCTCTCTATCAGCCAACGTCACGTGTTGCTATTAGGCAGTTCGGAAATAAATCGCGGTTTTCAAACATGATACCCTAATTTGTGTTTTTTTATTCGAAATAAATTTATTTGTTCAAAATAACATCCGTTAAATTTAATACGCTTTTCCTAGCGAGATACAAACCTTTTTGTATTTCATGATCATAGAAATCTAGATTTTTCGGGATGATACGATCCCCTTTCTCTTCGAGTCTTTCATCGCCATTTCGAAATCTTTGAAACCAAAATTATAGCGTTCTTCGGCTGCACTTTGAATCATTTGAAACTCGCGTAAACAAACTGCGAATTTGCTTTTTCTCCCTGAATACACAAGATTTAGTAAGCAAATAAGTTCTGGCTGTGGAAAAGTATGAACTCAATGCTAACTTTGTTACCGTTTCCTTCAATATTTAGCGGATTTTTCTTTACTTTCGATTACTTCCATCAACCTGTTGGGAACACTGTTCACTAATTTATTCGCTTGAGATATCCGTCTGACCTTTGGATTTTACTCATTTTTTCAGTTCAATTTGATATTTTCTATAGTTGGCTTCTCCTGATCGTCAACTTTTATTGCTACAATTCCCCACAGATTCTCGATCGGTTTCAGATCAGCACTCGATGCTGACCACGATAATAATTCTATTCCAAAAACGAACTACTTTTCCGCAGAGACGGCTATACGAATAAAAACGTTGTCTTGTTGAAAACTTGGCTTTTTGTTTTTCTACTTCAGTTACGAAAGTTCAATAACTCGCCGTGTAATCCTATAGCATTTACATATATACATGTAGCAGTATACATTTGACGCATTACGTAAACAAATTCGTTTTTCACTTTCTTGGAAATATCAAAAAAACGATGCCGGAAATATGTTTGAACTTAAAATTAATCGCAACACCGTAAATATATGTAACGTAAATATATCCTTAGTAAAATGTAAGATAAACGTATTTCTTAAAACCAGGATCCTACATCTGTCGTTTCATAACGTTGCCGCTTGTTTAATCCGCAGATGCCCTTTTTCAATTTGCATACGTAACCACATTTACTTGAGACAGCGTAGCCCTCGGGTTGCGTTATGTATACATATTATCTCCTTCAATTCTCTATTGCAGCATTCACTGAATATGTATACGATGTATATGTATATGCTAAATCGCTGTATTCGCATCGAAATGCTTCACATTCATATCCATTTTATCTACCATGGTCAAGCGTGTCCTCTTTTAGGCACGTTATCTCTTATCTTCCGTAATTTATTCTATAAGCAAGTTACTGTATTTATGGCTTCGCACCAATATTTCTTCTCGAGATTTGCGACAATCAGCACGCGGCGTGCCATTTCAAGCAACGATCTATTTTTCTGTTCTACCATGTGTGAATAACGTTCTACTGCCCCCCTCCTGATGCAACGTCGAACAACGCCTTTTCGCTACATGTTCCAAGGCATTTCCAACGAATAGCAGCTTATAGGCACGTTTTGTCCACATCGAGGCAACGTAATCTAAGGAACATTTGAATTTTGTATTAGGTTTCAGGCTATTCGTCGCCAGTAACGTGTATACACTGAATGGACATTTGTTTTCGTTGCCTATTTTTCTTTGATCTTTACCATTCCCAATGGGAACAGGAAGCAAGCGACAACATTTGTTGCCGGTAACGGAAACAAGAAAAAACTTGGAGAAACGCTCGACAACAAACGGCGACCTTTTCAAGAAACACGGAACACCAACAAAATGTTTCTCGTTGCTGCTTCGCTGAAAACGGTACTTAAGATCCACAATCAGTCGAGTCTTGCTTTTTTTATTCTCTTGGAGAAGGTGTTCGTGACACGTTCCTTTCGGTGCAGCACTCGCAAGTTTCTCGTTTTCCACGAGATTCATTTTGATACCAATCGCGAACCTCTTTTCTTCCAATTCTTTAATTGCGTTCGAATCTCTGTGTCTAAAGTACATAGGCAGTCTCGTTTATAGCTGCACTAGCTCTTTTCATGATTGCTATCTCGTACAATTCAGGATGAATATCAGTCTTTCCATCGTAACGCATACCTGCTCAAAGCATTGTAATCCCCGCAGCCATTTCACGCCGCGCTTTCGTAATCTTTCTTTTGCTATACACTGATACATCGTAATAATCGAAGCCATCTAAATCATCTAGATTGAAAATATTTTTCATCGATGAGTATAATTCTTCGTCACTCCATCGTACGAGTCAAAAGTTAATCGATGCCTTGCTGACGATGCATGTGTTCATTTTTGTTTCAATAGTTTAATATTGTCACGTGTCTAGAATACACAGTAGTTCACGAAAGTATCCGAACGCTTGGCACGGAATTTCTTTTACGTTTTTGCCATTTTCTTCGAATTATTTCAGAATATAATTTTTCTTTTTTTTTTTTAATATATTAGACACGTTACGTGAAACTTTTCGAAACTTCGTTAGCACCGTAATGAGACACGACTATCGTATTATAATAGTGAAATTTGAAACCAATTCGTAGATATATTTAAGCTAGAAGACATTTATTGCAATCATACGCTGAATAAAAAATTAGTGAATAGCGGTTTTAAACATGCAATTAGTGCTAAAGACGGTTTCGTCACGTATTCTAGCTTAGTTAACAGTGGATAAATGACTCCTGCTTATATCTTCTTACTCTCTATAATGATCTTCTAACTTCTATATACATTCTCAATTTTAGCAACATAATCGCGATAGTCGTATCTCGTTACTAATGAGATTAGAAAATATTTTGAATTGTAATATACACATAAACTTTCTAATAGAATTCGAACGCTTTCGTGAGCCACGATTGTATTTGATAAATAATTCTCGGATTAGTTTCCAATTTTTTCAAACGATTTAACATGACGAGTTTGATACATCGAAAGACGCAGCACGCAAACGGTTGCATCATTTTTTTTTTTTTTTTTTTTTCGTGTAAACTGCAGAGAGTTGTCCACTACTTTTCCTACTACTACGATAATTCTACCATAATTCTGTGCTTTTTCATTAACGTTTAATGATTATCTTTAATTTAAGTTTAGCTTTTTTAATTTCTCTTCATAGACATCGATATTCTTCAGTTCGATAAATTTTATTTTCTTAACTTCAAAATGCCATGAAATTTCCTTTTACTTTATCCTTCTTCGCCTCATTTCTATGAAGAATATTTTCAATGCACCTAACCATAACCACCTACGTCTAATTTTATATCGCATCTAGGATATTGTAAGCGCTCCTCCGCAAAAATAATACCATAATTCTGACTTATACTCCTTCGTCCGCGCAACAGTGATGTATCCTTATCGTTTTCTAAAATTGGCGCCGAATATTGAGAAACAATATGGCGACGTCCAAGCAGCATCGAACGCTTAACGACGATTTTCATCTTCGTCAACATAAAAGTCATGTTATACCTGCATTTCTGATTACCTTGCTGGCGAATCATCTCTCGTGCAGAATAGGTGATCTGGACGATGAGGAAGTTGAGGTTTCCGCACGAATCACTTAACACAGATCTAATCGGTAAGCAAAGTCCTGTGACTCTTTTTTCATAATTCATTTATCTGTCGTTATTCGTAACAACACCAACGTTGCAAGATATCTCGTATATTCCTAAAGATTCTATGTCCCGACGTTAGCGCATCAAAACGCGAACTACGCTGTCTCGTGAAATCTAAAGATCGATACACGTATCGCAATATATTTTGCCGTAGGTTACTTGAAACTGATAGCCGTTTCGTGAAATTCATGTATACTGAGAATCGTGCATTGCCGCGTAAGCAGCGCCGCTTTAGGGGCACGTGTTAAAGAGACTTCCGTGACAGACAATCGTCAACGAGGCCCAGAGGTTGGTTAACAGTACGTGATACGGTAGCTTTAACGTAATCTGGTTTCCTTGACGACGCGGAGGACGCTTCGCTAGAACTGTCTAATCGCTCGGCTAACCTATCGATATGTCACTTTCGTGTTAGGAATTTGTCATTTAATCGACCATTAACCAATTACGTAAGTCCCTTACATCACTTACGAAAGTCTACCTCCCTCTACATCGTTTGCGAAATCAAACGTACCTCGACTGCTCTCGAATTAGTTTATCAATTATGCTACCTTCGTGTTCGCCTTCAAATGAACGTAGCGGATTTTACGCTTAGCGTGCTGCGAGCTGCGAGCTGCGCACGCATGTGTGATCATGAACAGTCTGAAATTATTAAATTTAATTAAATCGACTGATGCTTTTTAGGAGCGGGGTGAGAGGAACCTGCGAACATATCGGTAATTCCGATGTTGTGTGTGGAACAGTTTTTCTCTCCTTGGCTGTCTGACCGATAGCCGAATCAGGAGTAATCCTTGCCAGTGTTCTAATATTTTTCTTCGAAAGTTCGCGTAGAAAGTTGTTATCTCAACGAAGAATCCATGGAATTTGCTTTTAAGGATAATACTCGTGTATCAGACTGAGATTCGGATTAAATCGAAACAGTGAAGAACAGAGCTTTTAAACATTCACGGCACCCACAAAAACATGTAGGTCGTTCGACGCTGACTGCAGTATGAAACAGAATATCTTGAGGGAAGAAAAAGTGTGAGAAATTGAGGGAAGATAACATATCGATACCAATGGACAGCGATAGACTTTTCTTCAGTTTAGAAGCGATTTTCGAATGTTGACGAGCGGAAGGCAAGCTGCGGCTACTGTGAGCATCGACGAACGCTTCGTTTACGCAAGGAATCAACTCGCTCCGACAGCAAGCCACGAAGAAACAACAGCGCAAAGTAAAAATTATAGTATATTATAGTATATATAGATTTCCGAAATATTGTAGCCTACTGTAGCACGGTAACAAGTATGGAGTAGCTGCCCTTGAATACGATTAAGCTACTTAAAATAGTCGTTGATCTAGGTATTGTACACAATACAAAGTGGCTCACAAAAATATTCGAACGCTCCTAAAATCTTTTCATGTATACAGGGTGTCCCGTTTAACTCTGCCCCCCTTAATTATTCTCTTATTTGTTAAATATAAAATATACAATAAACATATCGTACAATGTTACATGATGCAAGAAAATGTTTCGAGAGAAAGTCATTGTATTGTAAGGAGGAAATTAGGCTATGAAACTGAATGTCATCTCTGGGTCACATCTTTTGAAATTTTAGTAATTTGCAACGTCTTTTCTTTTTTTTTTTTAACGGAGTAACCTATTTCCTTATTTACTATTAAAAAGATGAGATCGAAACGCATCTCGCCATGACTCATACCTTGAAATAATTTCATAAGATTTCGCAAATAATCGACTAAGATGGAAATTCACAGAGAATGAATTACAGAAGCAAGATAAACATCTCAATCGCATTATTTGTTATCCTAACGTGCACTCAACGATCTGAAAATTACTGCAGACAGAAAAATACGTGTTTTCACCGCCTATGCATATGTATGTTTACTCTGGCATATATTTTCAGATCGAATTCAAATTTCGCCAATATAATGATGGCGATCGCATCTCATAACAGTGCTAATGAAATTTCAAAATGTTTCATAGCATAACACGTGCGCAATGATATACTGTAGGCACGTGGAAGTTTTCGACGACAAGTGTACAAATACTTTCACGAAGCGCTGTAAATCGAAAAAGAGAATGAAATTTGTTCGTTTGAGGCTTCGTTTCCGAGGAAATTGAATTTGAAAATTCAACAAGTACTCACGTACTCCCCATCGGACATTTCCAATATGAATATCCTATTCTATGTCAAACTCAATTTTCTCGAAAACGAGACCTGAAACGAGACAATTTTTTTTTTAATTTATTTGTGCACGAAGAATTGCCTCCCGCTCAATTGCATCGCCTGAGACACGTCATATGTAGATAAACTCGTATACACTAGCACTTGCGACGCTTTGCTGTAATAGTGCATCGTTCGTTTTGAAAAGTTTTAACAATTCTACAGTTTCGAACGCGATTTACAGAATAAAAGTTGTTCGACCGTAATATTCTCGAATCAAATATTCCAACGGTATCATATGGAAAAATATTCAATCTCCTCGCTGTTTCGATACGAAAATAAGATAGCGAATTGAACTCTGAAAAAGAGTTACGCTTACTCTCGATAAAATACTTGTCGCGTGGCGATAAATTATTAACGTGAAAAAATTGCTCAAAAGGAAATGTGTTTTATTCGTTCGTTGGTTTTTGTAACTATAGTCTATTAACTTTAGTATTAAAGTATCCTGTACGATGTTTGAATAGGTTTTAAACGATGTGCAAGTGTTTCCGTTTTTGAATTCGTTAATCTATTGGCGAGCCTTTTCGTGAAACTGAATCTATGGTGGCGATATAGAGGAAAGTGGTCAAATATGGAATACCTGAAATCAGATACAATATCTTTTATTTTTCTTTTTATTCTATCTTCCCTATCTATTCTATACTTCTTTATTATTTTTATTGATCAAGGTATTTTAGTTATAAAATCACATGTAAAAAAGAATGACATAAAAAGGATAGCTATTTGCGATAGTCACATATCCAAGTGTCGAACTCTACATCAACACATTCATCATATGTTCAAAGTCCGCACATTAGGCGCTTGATCCATATTTCTTCATCACAGTGAGCGAGTGAAATAGCCTATAGCTGCCTGACCGATATTCGTTTGTCAGGTTTTTAAAAACGGCACTACTCCAATTAGGTATACCATTCCATATTTCATCAGTTTTCTATATTTGACCTTAAGTTTAATTAATTTGATTGGTTGCCGAAACGCAATAGAAGCGATTGCTTATTTTTCCTGCAGGCTTTCTTTTGGATGAAAGTCGTGTCCATGTCTTTGCGAATGTGTATCTGTAAGGATAAATGTGATGGAATAGAAAGTTTATGTTTTATGGAATTTCCTAGTATCAAATTTCGCCAAATTTGGCGATTTGAGTTTGATTCGGTTCATTGGTGTCTAAATTATAAGGCTCGATGTTTATACTAATTAATCTTCTGTGTACCAAAAGTGATGACCAGTTGGCTTAACACTTTATTAATAGAAAATTCATGTTTGTATTAGAATTTTATAACTGGGAGAGTAACATGAAATAAATTATTTGTAAACAAAAAGTATTTCGGTAATAGCTGATTAAATAAGATGCATGAATTACAAAACAACAATATACTACATCGATAGCGAAATAATAGAAATTTGAACAAAGGTTTAAATACTATATTATAATATACTATTGGCGGTTATTAGCAATGGCGAACGAAAAGAAGTTTATAAAATAAGAAGAATCAGAAGATAACGTAATTTTTAAAAAACGACTTCTTATTTAATAAGAGCGATAAATGACAAATCTTATACGTAAAATGTAATAAATGACTGTTCCGAATATGATGATAAATTTTTAGTGCAAAAGTTACTGTGAGTAGTAAATATAAATTTTCAACTTTTCTTTGTATAAAACTGTATACTATGTGAAAATAAAGAAAAATCAAAGAAGTAAATTTATGGAACGCTAATTACATCGAAGATAATTCGATATCGTCCGATTCTCTTTTTACGTGTAATCCTGAAATGCCACGTTGAAAAATCGTACTTTCTTATTATTATCGGATACTCCAAAGCACTGTTATCGCATAACCCCGTGAGCGTGGATTTTCCATCCCCTAGTCACTTAATATCCCTCAACGGTCTCTATAACTGGCATTGGTGGTTCATTGTCCAGGATAAATAACCGATCTAGCGTGGTTTCGGCGTAAGCTTCGATAATTCGATCTGGCGACTTTGTACGTCAACTTGTTAAGCCGCATTAGGAGGGTGAAACAATAGTATCTCCCTCGAAAACCACCGTTTATTTCTAATATCTGTACAGGCTGCCTCGGAAACAGGTGACCAAACTTTGGTACGGTGTTCTGCACAGCCGTGCAACGGAAAGAGATCATATAAACGAAGGAGCCAAAGAGTAATGGAACTTTCTAATAGGCTCTGTTTAAAACATGGACCGTGAAACTCTTTTAGAGAACCTTCTCACGTTATGAGTTCCTATGAGGACAGATACAAAGGAAAGTTCTTGAAAATAAAAGTTTTACTTTCGACAGATCTCATAAAATATGAAAGCAAAAATTTTTCTATAGCAGGAACGGATATTTTGCTCATCAATATTAAAAAACTTCTCAATTATTATTGTAACAGATAGTGAATACTAGTTTCTATGATTTTTTTGTTATGAAAAATATATATATATATATATGCTTCTATTATACAAATCCTAAAATATCTGTTCTATGATAACACTTTTTAAAGAATTACTGAATTTTGTCCGAAAAATTGTCGATATTTGAACTGCTGTAACTTCGTGAAGAAAAAGTCATGCAATAGCCCCCTTGGACTCGTTTTAAATTATGTGGGCTCTACTTTCAAGCATTACATTGAATTTCAAGGTCAACATCAAAGTCAATTTTGCAGTTAATTTTTTTGCAGATGTCTACAAATCTAGAGGTGATCCCTAGAACAACTCTATGGCCTCAACTAAATAACTTTTTTACACCTTGTACATTATAAATATTTTATTAAAAAATACGCGGTAATATTGTCGCCGCTCATCATCATACATTTCGAATGTTCGAACTTCTGCAGACAGAATATTTTTCTTTTTCATAACATGTCCGAATATTAATGCGACGTGAAAAATACAGTTAAACGTTATTATTAGGAAGCAACATTCACGTATTTTCAAACTGCAATAAATAGTTCATATTTTTGTAGAATGGACGGCACGATATTTAAATCATCCCATCTTATAGAAAGCGACAAATACAGAGATAACGCTGTGTCCGAATATGAATGTAAGTAACGTAAATGCGAAACATGTACAGGTACCCGCATCTGCAACGTTACACGTGTGCAATTCACCAAAAGCGTTAATACGTTCGTCCAATATCTTCTTAAAGCGTTATAACGTGAATTTCACAATTTTCAGCAAATTCGAGTAAAGTGGAATTTCGTAACATATACGACGGATTTAACTTCGAGTGACATATTTCTCACTCTCTTGACTTAAGGTATAAGGACCTGGAACACGAGCCATTACACGTAAGAGAGATAATACGTTTAGAAGTAAAACATTTACTTGAAGTCTTCCCCTTAAATACACTAAATATGCGTATAAGACAAACGCCGTCTCAGAAGACTGTTTTCAACTTTCTGTTCACTGACGAAGTCAATGAAATTTTCATTATGAAATTTAATGGCAGCAGTAACACACAAAAGCATTCGAACACTTACCACGGAATTCTGTTTGTCGATGTATTATACGCATTGTACGGAACTTTTTTTAAAATTTCGTTGGTTCAGTAATGATACGCAACAATCGCGATTGTGAGACTAAATTTTGAAACCATTCCATCAATTCATATAGAGGTTATGAGATTTATTGCGAACATATGCTTAAAGGGAACATATCAAACTCGCCGATTTTGATGAAGCTTATATGGGGGATTGATACTGAAAAAATATTTGACACATATTTTTTTATATTGGACATCATCCACATCGAAGAAATGATAGTATTGCTCAAAATTGAGGGTTGAACAATACGTTTCTTGGACTATCTGCGACACTGGAAGGCGTAGCAAAAAATTGTTTGAAATTATGCGTTTGAGATGAAGAATAATGTATTAAAAATTCTAATTTTTTCGTTAATTTTTCTTGCTAAATGCTATTATCTTTACAAGGGAAAAATATTATTTGAGCAAGACAAATGAAAGAGATCATTTAGTTCAAACGGTGAGCGTATAAGTCAGTAGAGTGAGCCACTATAGTGGCGCAACGTAATATAAGATGACATTCGCGAAAGCCATTACAGTGGCGCAAGTACCTAAAAGGTTAATTGATATAAGCTGAGCTCGAATAATTCTTGAACTAATTCTTCAAATAAAAATAGACTTACCAAATTTGAACGTTTCGACATTAATAACTATGTAGGAGTTCCAGGATAAGGAAGAGTTTTTCTTTGGAAAAAGTTGCATATAATTCACTCCAGTATCATGCGATAGGCCAGTGTGATCAGTCAGTGACAAATTAAAAAGAATGATTTCCAGCCACCCATTTCGTTTGTCTCGCTATTCATCGATCAAAATTCGAAGTTTTATATTTGTAATTGTAAATGTTATTAATTCTCATCTAATGCAGTTTTATTAGGATCTAACGAAAAATATAAATCTCTATTATTAAATAAGGCACTGAGTACCCAAAATTTTCTCTTTCATTTCTCCAACCAAATATTTAAATATCTCCTGTTTATTCTTCGTTCCATTTGATATAATAGGAACATTTTTGTATCGTATGGAAAACAACAAAAAGCGTAAACTAGCTTCAATGAAAATGTTCGCATTTTTGTATTTTTGACTACCATAAAGCTCGTTATAATAGTACTAGAAACGACACTAACGAAAATTACTAATTGTTATGTCATTTCTGATAGCCAGTTACTCAACGTGCTTTATTTATAAAAAAAATTATAGTACACATAGCTGTCAAACTAATCACTCCTGTCTAGTTAGAACAAATGAAAAATAATTACAGTACATTAAACTTACGTGAACAAACATTCATACAAATGTATCAGAAGAAGGGTAGTTCTTAAAATACTGCTAATATCACTGATAAATTATGCTACTAGTTATATTGGCACTAATGGAATTAAGGTTTGTGTTACCAAAAGGGAATCAGAATTGGTACAAACATACAAAATTTCTTGTCGCATAAAGCTTTAATAACTATGGTATATTTTTTAAAACAAATATATATGGAACTCGAAGAGGTTGATATATTGGAATTAAAAAATTATAGCGAAACAAAATTTGCATATACTGTATCTATGTCGTACTTATCAATTTATTTTCCCATTGCTTTTTTCCTGTCTTTTGTCTATAGTACTTTTTTATTCCATTGATAAATGGTTTCCATTTGTTCAAGATTAATGATTGCAATTGGTTGTTTTTGTGTTACTATAAAATTGAAAAGTCATAAGCTATTCTTATTATAAGCGGCTATATGGGATATAATAATATCCTATATATATATGATATGTACATATATAGGATATATGAAAAAACTGCTGTCGTATCAATTACAAATTGTCCGTATATTTGACTTCACTAATAGTAATAATAGTAGTAATTTTAATCATTGTAATCATAATATACCGCATGGTGATGGTCATAATGGCGTACGGATAGATAGAATAATCGCAACAATAATGCAATTATAAACTATAGAAATAATAATTATTATAGTATTTTTAAAAAATCATCACTACCATCTTTGGGAAACAATATGCAAGATGATAAAATAAAAGTAAATGGATGGAACGTAGTATTAACCAAAGGAACCGAAAGTGATGGAGGAATTCTTGCACGAAATTAATTCACGAATCTGTTTAACGTAGCAATATTATCATAACGTAGCAATATTATAATAATATTGGAATCCCTATTATTTGTAAATGACCGTCCATACGTATAGCATTCGCTAAAAATTCTATTTCTCTCTTACTCGCATACACTCCGCGCGCGCAATCGATTAATCACTCCCTGTTCCTTTCCTTCCATCCCAGCGTAATAGAAACTCTTTTTCTCCACCAGAAAACAGTCTTTCGTTGCACTAGCTAAACGTCCTCCTCTTTGCATCTACTTACTACGAATGCGTTTTCCAGTGTTTCCGATGTCCAAAATATTAAAAATAAAGCTTCTTAAAAATTAACCATCATATTTCAAGAACATCGTAAAAAAATGTTGAAACGCATTCAAATAAATAAGTATGACGTATTATTTATTTATCATATACCACGTCATATATTTATTTACATACAAATAAATAAATGAGTGTACATTACGTATCTTTTTTTTTCTTTTTTCTCTTTTTTTCGAAATTCGAATCTCGCCCTTATTGATACATTATTGCCGTAGACTTTTTATTTTTCAGTTGCGATGATACATTAAGCAAAATATGCCCGACATTTAATAGTAATAAAAACGAAATCAATTTTATAATTACTGACTTACAATTCCAATATTACCCAACGATTAAGAGGAAAGCTTAATATGTGTAATAAACTTTGTACACGATATACGGTATAAATCGAAATTCAATTAGAAACGACATAAAAAAAACTGCAATTATATAAAAGAAAAGATGAAATGCATAACCATTCTTATTCCAATTTACATTTGATACAAAGTCAAAAGTATTTAAAAAGGCAAGCCCGATGTAAATTACACATAGAACTATTCAAACTAAAATTATTTCTAGCAGAAAGTTCCGTATAAAACTTCATTCTGAATGGTAAGACGCACTTGCGATATATGTACGTGCGACATGTTTTAATTTGTTTCTTAATTACAAAAGTCATAATTTCAAGGTACAACATTTATATTTCAGTTTGATCAATAAGACCGTCGTCATGAATACTTCTACTTTTGAAACTATGAATTTGCGGATGAATAATATTCGTTAATTCGTATAATATTGAGCGAGTAAGTAGTAAGAAAAGGAAATTACCATTTTTCTATGCATGACGTCTTATCATATATAATATAATATAAATTGTCCTTTATTCGAATATTGAACGCGTTTCCTTGATTGTTTGCATTATTTGCTAGAAGTAAATAACACACGACTATATCCAAGCGAATACCTTTCGCAAAGAGGAGGGTGCAAGTTAAACGTAAGAAGTATATTAGTAAATCTTAGAAAAAATAATGAAACAGAAAAAAAGTGTTTTCTTTGCACCTTATCACTTTACGTCTCAAAAACTGCTAACATAAATCTATTACTTGTAAAAAATGCAATTTATCCAACGCCACATATTATATCGTCGTATTATCATCGTCATCGTCATTATTTTAAATTGCAGAAGTAGAACATATGAGTCCTTCGATTACTACAAACTATACAGTTAATAACATTAGTAATTATCTCCCTTATTCCTAATTTTAGTTATAACATTTTAGTCCATCGCTATTCTTCCATTATTTTACTGTTAAAAACAATGTCGTTCTTCCACTTAGGTTATTCTAACATAAACTTGATGCAATGATACATATATGTTGATTACATATGTGTATATCATGAGAGCAATCTTTCCAGAAAAAAAATTAATAGTACGTCAATTATAATAATCTTTATGAATGGAAAGAAAATATATTCAATAAAAAATGACTTTAAAAACATACGTTACATACATTCCTTCGCATTCGTTATATCGCTCCTACTTTCACTCTTGCGCGCGCGTTCTCTCTATACTCTTTTTTCCACGAAATGTAAATCGCAAAAATCCATTCACACTGCATTTTGCTCGCGTATTTGCACTTATAGCTATCGAAATAGTTCATATTTCTCTTATTATCATAGAAAAGTTCAGCCACTTGTTACAAACTTATTACGGAAAATCTCTTCGTCCATACAAACCAAAGCATTAATATTGCACAGTTCTTTTGCACTTAGAGTAGTACGATGTAATAACTCCTGTTACGAGTCACTAATAACGTATCGAGTTCGTTTTTAAAATTATTTCAAATTAAAAATTCGACTTGTCTTTAATCATTCTTTCTTGTTATTTGTTATTTCGAAATTATAATTCATGCAAAGGATTCTTTTATGTATAAGAAATATATTTAGCAATTAGTAACATGATAAATTAATTATTATGAAGTAGAATAAAGTTTTGTGCATATATGATAGCTTTTTTCTTATTTACTTTTCTCTATCAAGAGGAATATTACGGTAAAGAAGGAACATTTCTTCTGTCATATGCTAAGTTGCATCACGTAAGATGAACGGTTAAAAAAGCACAGAAATATTTTTATGAAGTGATATTTTTATACAAGTCCCTTGTATACTTTGCAAGAACAATCGAAGACATTGTTGAGATATTTCATTGAACATTTGGTGTTTTTCTATTAACGTGCAATTACTCGAGCAAACATATCGATATAGATTATAATGGTCATGTGGATAAAAATGATAGTAGTTATGGTGGAGGTGATGATGATGATGATGGTAATAATGATGGTGGTGGCGTTGACGATGACGATAACAATGATGACGTCGTCGACGACGACGACGACGACGTCGATGATAGCGCAGAAGACGACGACGAAGACGACGTCGACGATGATAATGATAATAATGACAATTGTAGTAAGACTGAAAATAATGACAATGTTGTTGACTCCAATAATAACATTGTCTGCTTTCCATGGCTTTAAATCCTGGCAGTGAAGAACGAATTAACATGAATGGCGATGATACGTATCTCGATACACGAGAAAGGTTTTGTGTCCTTATTCGTAAAGATAATTTGAGGGCCAGATTTGGCCTCATTCGGGATCACCAGTTAGCCATGCCAGGTTTATTTAATGTCATGAAGTAGATCTGGCACGCACTTCCACCTTTAGCTGACGAGAAAAATACCTAAAATAAACAAACACAATGTGAACCTATGCTATAGAAAATAAAGGCAGTTTAATTATAATATGTACGTTTTCATTATTACTATCATAATAATATATTCTTTAATATGTATGCACATACCTTATCATTACGCTCGCAAAGGAACTTGAGCCGTTGAGCTTTCTTGTGCATGAACACACCATCGAGGTGTCCACTTTCTACGCTTCTAATCTCAATAGCTTTGTTGCCCCAGCCCATAATTTGTCCTGTACCAATATATGCAACGCTAGTGGGCATTTCGCCCCATTGTAGAACCATGGTCTTGGAAAGTCTACCATAAGTGTTTACGTATACACCTTCATTATCATAACATAACAGTAACTGCATGCCATTACTGTTTGGTAATGCCACAATACAATGTGGACAAATGGGGCCCTGAGTCTGCAATCGATAAGAAACGTCTTAATGTAAATACAGGAAGAAGCATTGACTATTTTTAAGTCATATTATAAGTATTCTCTCACGTGTTTTGGCAGATAAATATCATAGACCGTTGCCGAGTCTAAATCAACGGCATGAAAACCATCAGCACTGCCATAAATAACTTTCAACCTTGTACCCTCTTCTATGGTAAGATCGACAAGTAGTGGTCTATGCGCTAATTCACCGAATGATTTAAAAGCCATGAATTTGTGATAAGGTTTAGGTGCCCAAGCGTAAATTTCTATGGAGTCTTTCAGTGCGATGACAAGAAACTTTATTCTCTCGTATTTGACTATCTTGAAATGTACCGCACCTTGAAGATCGCCAACGTTAATCCAACCATTGCGTCGTTCAACTTGCTGAAATATGAAAAAAAGTCTGAGCATATTAAACATATTTCCATGTGTATGTATCGTCGATACATGTTAAATTAATCATCGATCAACGAAATCGATCGACAAACAAAAAAACGACTTACATCACTGTGTCCATCGGTTCGCAAGATTTTACTTTTGAGCCAAGAAAGATAATATACCCGTACTCGATTCTTCTTTCCGCTAATTGTAACCAAAATATTTTGTCCTTCGAGAACTTCCATCTGTTGGAACCGTCTTCTACTTATTAACTGATATACTTTGCCCTGACCACTTCTATCCAATAGCACCAGACCATTTTCAGTGCCAATTAGTAGATTTACTCCTGCAAATAAACGTTGTTTTAATTAATAAGGATTGCGTAGAGGGTTGCGTAAAGTAACGTAAGGTAACACGTTCGTTTCTAAAATATTGTATTCCTTATGTAATGAATTTACCCCAAAGTGCAGCGCACAGAATCTCACTGTTGAATCGTTTCTTGTATTTACGTATTTCAGGTGTGTCAGACGCGAGGTCGTGGCTGGTTGGTGTCACATTAACATTTACGTGAGACTCCCTTCTAGCTGGTCCCGCGCCGAAACCAAAGGTCAGGAAAGATCTTTGCTTCTGTTGAAATGCAAGTGGTTGTGGTGATTTAACTGCTTGCCGATACTGCAACAGAAAGTATCTTAAAATTGAACTGGAATACATAGATCTAGAGGATAGAATGCAAAATAAACCATTCAGAAAAATACACGTGTTATTACAGGAGATGATGCAACCAAGAGACAAAATACGACAACTGATAGGGTGTAAAAAGTAGAAAATACAATAAGACGTACACCTAATGAGGTAGTAACATGCAATAAAAGAGGTAGATAATACTTATCAGACTTACAGAGATCATACAAATTTCCCAAACAATTTGAAGCGAGTAACATACATACAACAAATATACATGTTTCACACACTACAAATACCAAATGTACAACGTAAAAATTATTACGGTAAAAAGAGAACAGAAAGTATTGTACTTTTTATGGGTTAGGTTAGGGTTAGGTTATATATATCCTGGAGTCTAGAATAAGAAATACGAAGTAAATTTCAGAATAAAAAGGGATAATAGAAGTTGAAAAAAGTAGGAAAATAGGTAGCAAGCCTAAATAAAAAAAATAAGGAGGAATATGAGCAAACACGTAAGAAAGATAGAGGTGGGGGGAGAGAGAGAAAGTGATAGCTAGAGAGAGAACGAGCTGAGAAAAGCGCTGTGATTGTAATTGAATTAGAGAATCATTTCATTCGCACGATATCTAGGAAAGGGCCCACAAAACCAAATCGAGAATGCGACGAGATAGTGTACAAGATATTGACATTCCATGCACGATGCACGGTGAGAGTTAAGAAAAATAGTAGAGGATTTTGTTGCGTTTCCGTCCTTTACGCGCAAGAAAATATCCTACAGAAGGAGGCAGAAGCAACACCGAGCTAAATCAATATCGACTGAATACTTACATGATAATTAGTATTGGGATTGGGATGGTCAGTAGAAAGGGTCCTGCTCTTCGGATTAGAGCTTCCACGCGTCCCAAACACACAACAGAATCCTGAATTAGTCACGCTGACAAACATAATGCGACTATGTGCGCAGATATTTACGCACAATAAAACAATGTAAAATAATATAACATCCGGTACGCTAACTTTCTTACATTATCAAATTTTCTTTTCCTTGCAAATAAATAGATACCAAGCATTCTGATAACGTTCTATTACTTTCAGCGATTTATTCTTTCGACTCTTCGTATACGATCCATTGAGATAGAACAATTGGTATAACTTTTAGGAATTCGATCACAGCGTTGCATCCAAACAAAGAAAATCGAGAAAGTTAAAGATGAAAGATACGGAACTTGTATTGGGAAAGGTAACCATATATAATCTCCGTACTCTTTTTCTAAAGCAAAATTTTATAATTACTATATAATTTCATGGTCCAAAGAAAAATGAGAAAATCGAAGAATTAAAGAAAAATGTAGAATGAGAATCAATTGAAATGATCAAAGAAGATCAATTGAAAGTCACTTTTCGGTTATTAATTGGTAAAGACTGTCACAAATCTAGAACAAAAACTACCACGTACTTCGTACGTGTAAAATTTCTATCGTTTCCAATATTTCCTCGGTTTTTGTAATCATCATTAAAAGATATCGTTGAAGGTAAAGCAATATTGATATATAGAGAGCATTTGCCAGTTGACTCGAAGTGTGATTATGAGTCGGCAATGTCACTTAAACATACAGAGTATAAAATTAATTGAATTTCCTTACATAAATAGATAAATGGAGCGAGAAAGTGAACTCCTGTTTTATTATATTCTTACTATTTTATTCGTCGCAACTAGAATCAGTGTACTTAAACAGTGGTACAGTACTAGTAATACAGTACTCATACACTACATATGCAGGATATTTAGCACAAACTTCGACATAGTTGTTGTGTCAATAAAAAAAAAAAAGAACAAGCCACCTTCCTTTATTTAAACAGCACCATATAATTTTTTTCTATTCAGTGCTGTAATGACAGTTGTTATAAGTATTCTAATAGACTTTTTCGTAATAACTCGCTCAAAAAATTATCCTGAAATGTGCCAAAATTCATTCTTGACATCCAAGTCATGCACGAATATGATTCGATAATATCCTGCAACTGAATGGAAACGATAAATACGTTTTTCTTATAGGCTTCATATTTTTTTATGAAATTATTGGAATAGTTGTATCCTGTTACTAATTTCCAAATTTTCAAAACTTTCGTACAATCCACATAACATATCCATACAAATTTTCTAAGTGTACGAATGCTACATATGCGTTTGTTGAAATATCCCTGTTAAAACTATGAATGTGTTTGAAACAAAGAAATCTGTCACTCGCACTCGTTTGAAAACGCGTTCAAAAATTCCATATGAAAAATTCTTTCTTCTGTGGTTGGAACTTTCCTTTAAAATCTCGATAATTTTCGAGTTTTGCCGTTTTTATAATAATCGTTGAACGTGATAGTTAATCTAATCATCTGGCCTATCTGAAGTTGCTTCGACAGTAAACCAGATGCAAATGCGGGCCAAGTTTAAGGAGAAATCCTGTCCATTGACTAGCAGAGTGTAGTCGGATATTTATACCGGAAAGTCGGGGAAGAATCAACTTCAAAAATGTTGTGTAAGTTGGTGTAAAATAAATATACAATTTTTACTATCCAGTGTTGAATCGAACGTGTGAGAAAGAAAAAATTTTCACGTCTCGCCTTTCGCTTTCAATAATCCTTTGAAACATCGTTCACTTATTAGCGGTTGTTATATGTTTTGAAGAAACTATATTAATTTTTACTTCTCTATCATTTGTTCGTTTGTAGTTATTGATATTTAAAAGTAATAATTTGTAATTTAGTAATTTTTTACAATTGCAAAGTTTCGTTAAGAATTTTTTTTTATAGTAATTGAGGATTTTCTATAGTTCCGATACTTTTCCGGCTATTATTACACGTGATAGAAGTTTCTGTTTTCTATTCTGTTATGTTACAAACTAACATTTGTCCCGAAATTGACCAAATTGAACTTCTTTCGTTGATTGAGAGAAAAATGATATTTTCTGCGCGAGCTACGAAAAATCGCGTTTAGGAAATTGTGGAAATAATTTTCGGATGGAAACTATCGCTATTAATTAAAAGATATTTTTAAACAATATTTCTCCTTATTATAAAGAATTGCCTACGTACTAATTCTATGTCAAGATAATAAAATACCTCGATTCAATGTGCTTTGTTAACAGCAGTCGTACATAATATTGTTGTTAGGGGAAATCTTGCTCAATTTGTTGTTCTCGCGGACGCACAGCCGCTTTTTAGAAAATCAGTTCAGTTTCTCCTGCATTTCCACCTTGAAGAACGATTTTTACAATCCACGCATGTCAATTTCATAGAAGCGTTTTTAACGTGTATACACATACAGAATTATTCGTTACTAACACTCGAATACATAGCAAGAAAGCTCTCTTATCGTATTTAGCACGATGTGTACAACATATTTGTCAAGATATTTCAGATCTCTCTCGTCCATCGCATGGCAGTTCACGTAGAATTTTACCACCATGCATTCACGCTAATACGCAACTATTCGATGATTCTACGCATACATATGTATATAAATAAGCACATATACAGGACGTAACTCGCAAAAAAACAGCATACTAATATATTTTCATTAATACGTAATACTACGAAAGAAAAAAAAAAGAAAAGAAAAGAGATAGCGTAATACATAATGTTTCAAAAATAGATCGTTTTCATATGTTACCAACATGTTGATTTGAAACTACAATGAAAGATATAAATAGAAAATAACAAGAACAAATCACATAAAGCAAGTACTGTAACTGTTCAGAGGAACAAAACTATAATGTTTATGGTATTGATTACACGGTGTACGTATTTATAGAAAAATTGTATCTTGGATAAAATGTGTGAAAATTTGGACAAGCATACTTTATATATTTTAATCATGATAAGGTATCTCTTACTTTTGTCTATAATTTATAAGCGCAAACTTTCATAGAAATAATCACATATTTGTAATGAAAAATGTCAACATTTCTTTAAAATTTAGATTATACGACAATATTACTACTTTTAAAGTGTAATTAAAAACAAAATATATTCTTTAAAGCGCGTTATATTTTACAGTTAACATTGAAAATTATTTCCACAATGTTTTCAGCATTTACATTTCGACATTAACGATTTACGCTCGAGGCGTTACGTCAAACTTTACCACGTTAAATCAAATACTATTTTCTTTAAATACAAAGAAATTAATGATTTAGCTCACCAAGGATAATAAATAACTATTCTGCAATTATTGTGAGTTTCCTTGCTGCAAGAACGACTTATCGTTTCTTGTGTTTAGATATGTTGAACAATATTGTTGCAAATATTTAGTCTCATAAAGTTAGCGACACTAGTTAAAAATTAAATGACATTACTAACAATTTAAATCTCTGGAGAGTTTTAAATAGAATCACTTACGTTCAAATGAATAAAACTATGTTGCACTACATCTAACCTACGTTTGAATTGAAATGAAACCAAATTTTGGTTAAAAGTACACATTAGCAAAATACAGAATATTGTACATTTACTATTGTTTACACTAATATACAGAGAATTCTGTTTTTACACGGTAGGGGATCGTTAAAAAAAAAAAGGAACTGTACAAAAGAAGTCATGTAAAAAAAAAGATACAGTGCACGTGAAAGAAAAAAGAAAATTTGTTTCACACTCAAAAAAATCAGCGATATGAAAACAAACAATATATTTTTTCAACAGACTATATCAAAATCTTTAATTAAATCTTCAAATCATCCTTATCTATTTGAACATATTTTTTATTTTAGAAACTTATGAAGATATTTATATACGTATGAACACATATAGGCAAAGTGAATTATTTTTCATATAAAGAAAGTGACATACCACTAATTCAAGAATACAAAACGACAAAGAATATAACTTACATTTCTGGGCCTCAGAACTGCAATGTATTAAGCCACATTTTTCAAACCTCATATCCATTCTGTGTATATTGACAATATCTCAAGCTTCTCAACTGAAGGAATCAATGTATATTGTCAATATGATATTGTGAATATTTATTGACAAACCGCATTTTCGTAGAAAATCTTGAAATATTGACCATATTATTGATCGTCTGAGAGTATCCTAAAGGAGAGTAAATCGATGTTGCAAAAACATTGTAACAAGATACACAAGATTTGGTATCATTTTTAGACTGTTATATTAAAAACTAAACAATTCGGAACGAAAGCGATTTCACCATTGGATAGAGTAGAAAATTTGATAGAACAAAAATATAAAAAGTCATTGTTTTTTTTTTAGGTGGACTTAATACACTCTGAATCTGAGGATCTGAATCGACATACGTTTATTAACTAAGTTTTCTTAATTTTGGAATTACCAAAACTCGACGTCACCACTCAACTTCGAAATACGTTTTATATGACTTTTCCATAAAGTAGCGACTTGAACAAAAAATAAATAACTAAGCAGTAGCCAGTTAGCAGTTAAATTCCAATAGATATGTAAAATAAAATTGGAATAGGAATCTACGAAAAGAAATATGAAGAAAGCTTCGAGCACAAAAGATTAACGTCAAATGATCCTTTCTTTTTTTTTCTTTTTTTTTCTTTTTTTTTTTCTTTTTTTTACAGAATACGATGATGTGAATTGCATTAAATCATATTAAATCATGTAACAAAAAGATTTAATATTTTTTAAACCGTGTAGAATTAAAATTGCGTAAAAGAAAATCGTATAAAAACAGAATTGACTGTATCGTGAAAACACGTCACATATTTCGAGAAATTGAAGCTTGAATTTTCATTGGACCCTTCTCCTATATCTACCGGAACTCTATCAAAGGTATGCAATTTAAAAATATACTTGGGCTAAAATTATATTAAAAAAAGAAAAAAAATATTATGATTCAAATATTAAGCTCATTATCAATAATTTAAAAAACTACTATAATTTTAAAAAAAGCAACAATTTTAACTTATTTCTTTCACATTTGTTGTTAAAATAAAAGAAGTGCATCGAAGCAAAGCGAAAGAAAGAGAAAACATAATTGATCGACCAAAGGGTGCAACTATTACGAAACTGTCCTAAGAAGAAGATTAGATTTTCAAATACGATCTGAATTCTTTGCATTTGAAACGCTCGTATGTCATCGCTTTTTTATATCTAAAAATACCACTTTTTTTTTAATTTTTTTAATCTATTTTTCTCTTTTTTTTTTATAGCGGCTATATCTGTAATCTTTGAAATGCGTACAATAGGCTTACGATACGCGAGTTACATACACTATAAGAATAACACAAAATCAGCGATCATGGACAATAATGATTCCCACGTAGCATCAAACATGTGAGACGAATCTGAATGCGTGGAAATTGACACATTCGCGGTTACATATATGGAGAAGATGAGGTAATAGAAAGAAATGCAATTATATATGTGTGTAAATATGTATATATCTAACCTCTTCACTTGTTGTCTTATCCTGTCGTTGACCTGGTGACGAGGTAAGAAGATCCGGCAAGACGGAACTGGGCCGTGATCCGGGGGATGAATCCGACCTCTGAAAATCACCGCCACTTCCTCCGCCTCTCGAACGATCACCACTTTCCCGATTCTATAAAAATATTGATTAATACTTCAATCGATCATCGTTATTAATAGAATAGGAAAAAATCTAAACAAAAGAACGACGATAAAATCTGCTCAAAATTTAAGACCTGAATTTCTTTTTGAACGATAATCTTCGAGCAAGCTGGAGATCTTCATCTCGATCGATAGATTAAATCTTACCGATACAGAAGAATATGTATTCGTGTGTTTCGATATAAAAAGACGTGTAATTGATTGTAACGATCTATACATACAACTTGATAACGAAATGGATGCAACGATTGTTTTCGTTTTCTTTCTTTTCTCTCACCTATAATACGAATTGCGTTTCGTCTACGATAAACGTCAACAGTCTGGTTCTGTTGTTGCGCAAGAAAATACACGTATTTACTTGAAATTCAGGTTTTAAGACGATCAAGCAAATTGCAATGAAATAAGTGAATGTCAAAGATCGAATTGAAAAATTGTAAAAGGCGAAGAAGAATGCAGAACGAAAAGGAAGGGAAAACAATGAAATTATGGATAATGATTTTACAAGGATCGAAGAAGAGAAGAAAAGACAAGCAAAACACGTGAAACGCAATTATTTAAAAAAAAAAAGTGAATAATGCGCGAGGAAGCAACAGAGAAAGTAAATACTAGGTATAATTGTTATTAATTTAAAATCGCTAATGCATCGACGACAAGTCTACAACAATAAAAATATATTTGGTATTTGATTTTTATATATTCGGTTGTCGACAAAGTACTTGTTACAATTACATGTAAAATATTGCGCGAAACATAAGAAAACCGGGTTCGTGCATAGAGAGTTGACAAAAATAAATAATAAACATTTGGTTCACTCGTCTACTGCATTAAAAAAAAAAAAAAAACATATAACAATACACACTCTCTAAAGTAATGACGGAAGCAGGGGATAAGCAATCTCAGGATCGTTTTTATATTCGTAACATTAGCAAAAGCGTGCAATAGGATGAAATACAACATCTTGGCACGAAATTATCGTATTATACATTGGTTTCTATAGATACTCGCGTTTATAATGATTGCATTCATATTTTAATTATTTCATGTTAAGTATTTATAACGCAATACACATTTCTTAAAATACTACTTTACATTTTACTGTCACCGTGTACACTTTATTGTGCAACAGGATACAAACAATAAAATGACACTACTATAATCCGACAACACAGTTACGTACTAAAATACGAACAGATCGTTTCGTAAATGATACGAATAACTTAATCGTAAAAGATGTATTTGTTCCAGTTTTGACACGAACGATGGCTAAAAGTTTGTTTGAAAATTAACAATAAACAGTTTGAGGAGTATAAGTTAGCATTCGTACGTTTATTTGTTGTTGATGCTTATATAAAAAAAAAAGAAAAGAAATCACATTTCAACGCTTATCGATAATACCAATAATGATTATAATAAGAAATATCTGAAATCAATTACACGTGTGATATGTGGTTGGATCGTTAGGTGCGATTATTAAGCGCAATTAAAAATTAAAGATACTTTTATCGTATCGATGGATTTTTATCGCAACATGATAGACAATGCTATTTTGAAGAATCAGTTTCTAGCGGAAGCGTCAAAATTGTCGATTTCCTTCGTTGTACGTTGATTTTACGAGTAACAGTAATAAAAACACAATTCATACCATGCCCAAGAAACACATAAAATGAAAAACAGAGCATGCTTGGCGTATACTGGGACATAGCGTTACAAACATACATCGCATACATCAAATAAAATGAAAAGCATCATGCAAGACAATAAGTCTCAATCATGATTCGTAACAGTGCTACCACAAAAATGTTTGCAAGCTGACATTTATGCATGTGACGTGTAACATACAAATGCGCGCGAATTATACGCATACGCACACACACGCACGCACACACGCATACAACAGCACTCCATCTCTTAAAATATCTTTTCGTCAGCAGTATTTCCCTTTCTTTTTCTTCTAAGTAGCTTTTCTCTTCCTTTCAATTTATCTTCGCGTACAATTCTACAATTCTCAAAATAATTATAAAAACACTGTTAACCAAGAACACACATTACGTATACAATCCACATTGACGACTAACGCAGTGCTGTCCAAGCTTTATTCGCGAGCAAACCAACATTCCCATCACTGCCTTTAATTTACGTACGAGAAACGTGAAAACGCTTGTCGCGTATCCAACGTAAGTACGAGTTTCGTACGTGGAATTTCAAATACGTACGCCTTCTTTGGAACAACCAAGTGCTACTTTATTCGTCACATTTGGTGTTAACCGAAGCAAATGTCTCGTCGTTCAGAGAAGACGCAGCGTGTGTTAGGTGCGTTAAGTGAGAAAACGCGATAAAGGATGGTGAAAAGAGGGAGAAATTTGTATCGTTTCTGGGATCTAGAATTTTACAAGTCCTAAGTCCTGTGTTATCGTAAAGGTACAATTATTCGTGACAAACGTGACGGGCAAGTTGTAAAAGATGTAGACGAGATTCACGAGGCGCTCTGAGAGGCGAATTGGAACTTTCTGGCTTAAAACGATCAGAATCTTTATATGAATACAAAATATTTTGAAATTATTATTTTAAAATTATATGAATAAAATAATACAAAAAAAAGTTCGAACGCTGTTTTGTAAAGGAAAGTCGATAAATATTTATATAAAAATATGTAGAATATAAAAACGTATTGCTCAAGTTGTTGACTAATAGAAACAAGAAATTGAGATATGATATCACTATGCGAATCTTTCATGAAATCTGTTTCCAATTACGCTATAACTTAATTCTATTATAAAACGAGATGGAGTGTATTTAATGTATTTCGTGACATCGTCGACTTCATCTACATTTTTTACAATTTTTTCACCACGTTTGCCATAAATCACTGTACTTTTATACGTTTGCACTTATAGAATGATACTTTATTGGAATTTTACAATTTTTAAAGGGGTACAAATTTGCCATTTTTTGACCATCCTCCTCCCCGAGTGAATGTTCTTCCAGTACGGTGCGACTGAAAGAGCTAAATTTTGAGTACCCATTAGTTTAGATTGATCATTTGATAATGGAAATTTACGTTTACTATATTTTTTATTAGATCTGAGAGTTTTTCCAATCAAAATATGTCCGAATACAGACGCATTCGGTTATCAATAAAGTAAAAGAAAAAATATAACGATAATAATTTCGTCTTACATGTAACATAATAAGCCCCAAACAAGATCGTAGTTGGACTCTTTTCTGTTAGCAGAATCTCAGCAAAGACGATAACGACCTAACATGGGACCCACAAAAAATATAAAAATTCGAATTTTCGTTGATCGATCATTTATTGAGCGCTCAAAATTAATCTGACCCGGGTGCTAGAGGCTGCTGCTTTGTCTCTCTCATCCTCGGCATAGCATAATCGCTTGGTTCGTTGAAGCAAATTTAATAAAAAGTGATATATTCATTAACCGTTTTTATCCGTACTTATCAATCATAAATAAATATCTGTAGGGGTAAAGTTAGCAGAGAAGAAGAAAGCTGTGTAACGAATCTCGTCCACGGACAGCACTGGATTAATGATTCTATCTCATCAACTTATCCCATCCCCCTTTTTTTCCTACGATATAAGTCGAATAATTTTCATACGATAGTATCGATGTAACAATTAATATTACTCTGTCTTCTTGTTTAGAACTTCTTTTAATCGACAGGAACGTGAATAAACATGCATTACATGTATACAGCTTTGAGTGATCGGTGTCTTATGATAACATTGTCAAATAAATGAAGAACGAAGGACATGAATCGCTTGAAAATTTGAATCGATTAATCAGAAACAGACATGCAAGAAAGTAATAAAATAACACTTGATCGCTATTATCATCGTAAAATTATAACTTTTTGTAAGACATTATATCTATATCTATATATAAATATATATTAAAATACTTCTTTTTAAATTTATGATATTTTTTTTAAATTAAATAATATAACTGATATGTTTATTATCAAATTAAGTAGTTATCAATTCGAAAGATCCTACAGATTCTTCTAAAGCAAAGACTACAATCAATTAGAATGCACGCTTATACACCGAGAAAGCTAGCGATTGATTCTATACAAATGAAAGCATATGCGTGAAATTCGATTTAATTATCAGCTTTGAAGTTAACGTTCGTTGCTATTTTCGTTGCTGATCACTTCTACGTCGCAATAATTCTTACGTAAAAGTTTCTTTTTTTACGATCCGATTTAATATCTACTGCGACAATTATGGCCTATATTTATACGAAACGAGAATGCTGCAAAAGTGCAAAAAACATTTTGTTTACTAACGATTCGCTCTTGTGGAAACGACGATGTTTTTCTCTTAACTTTAAAAACAAAAAGAAAGAAAAGGAAACGGAAAATCAAAGTAAATATAGACGAAGAAGAAGAAGAAGAAAAGAAACGTGATGAAATCAACGTGGAACCTGTGTAGTAGATATGCGTAACGTGAACTTAACGAAAATGACGTACGTAAGACACACTTTCACAAATTTTGAACTGCTCTTTTTCTGAATCCCGCGATGTTTCGCTGCGACGATCGTAGCAACGCTAGCAGTTTTTCCCTTCACACGGTGATGTAACGTAGAAACAAGACGAACGTCCTCAAAGAAATTCCATGCGGTTAATCCTCCTCTCTCAGGTACGGAATTTGAAATAACGATAAATATCGTTGTAGAGCGATAGGGTTTCTCGTATTTTCTCCGTACTAAGTATCGTAGATCATTCGAAAGGAAGGAAAGGATTAGTTCCAAAAGAAACGGAGCGATAGTAGCAGTGGCGATAGTGATGCTAACGATGATGATATCGATGGCAGTAATGTTAGTGGATAATAAATATGGTACTAGAAATAGCGCACTGTATTCGTATTTGTTGGATATTAGGATTCCTGAAAATGAAAGCGATTATTTTTACATGTTTCTATAGCCAATAATCGACTCTGATGTTCGTTGAAACCGATAAGCAATGTTATTTACAATGATTTTTGTTACTCAAAATAATATACTGATAGGAAATATCTTTTTACGCGACAACCTTAATCATTTTTATTAAGAAAAATACATATGTACATGCAGTTTCACTAACTTCAATCCCAAAAATTTTTCCTGATCTTCTCTTTCGCCCTCTCCTTCTCCTTCTCCCCTCTTTGTTTCTTTCCACTTCTCTCATCTCCATTTTATCATTTACTTTAACAACGTGTAGAAGAAATTGGCGGATTCGTTTTAAGAAATGTTACAATTTTAAGGAATCCTTTTGTTTATGCAGATAAAGTTTTATTCATCGGAAGAAGTAATATACGTACTACACACTGGACTTAACACGGGAACATAGAAAACTGAAGTTCTTTCACGTAAAATTTCTCAACATTATTTCTCAAAGGCGCACAATAGTCAACAATGTTTCTAACAATTTTCACAATGAAGTTAGTGAAACATTACATAGTTTCGGTAATTGTTATCGTTAATCTTATCCTCCATCGTTAATCACTTTTACAATTGGACGTGAAAGGTGAAAAACATTAACAAGCCATATAGGATGATATTAGTAAAATAAAAAAAAAAAAAAATAGATGTTATTCGTTAATAGAAATATTTCGTACATTTTAGTAGATGTAAATTACAATAGAAACCAAGTTACTTTTTATACTCTTATAGCTTGTGATAAAACTCAGATATACTGACTTATATCCATATTGCTATAGTAGGGTGTGAGCGTAAGTAATATTGTTATTATTACACAATAATTGTAACAATACATATACTGTTAGTAATATGCATGATGGTAATAGTAATAACGACGGCAATAGCCATACAAGTACCTTTAAGATGATAACAAAGCTAAGAATTTCTATACAATTTAACCCTTTGCTACTAAGAAAGTAACATTTATGTACAGGATGTCCGAGAAGAATGGATCAAAATTTACACTACGTATCAATGTGATAAAATAGATAAGAAAAGAACCAAAACAATTAATACAAATTTCTAAGCGCTTACAATTCTTCGATAGATCATTTTCACACGCAAATTTACCCCTTTGACCCCAGTAATACATAGTATCACTTTTGTCCCAACCTTTATGTCACACCCTGTATATCAGAAAGTGTAATTCTGTCGCGGTGAATTTGTCAGACTCTCGAGTTGTAGACAGAATTTTTTTAGATTTAAGTATCTCTTTTAAATTAAAGTTATGATTTATTGAGTTGTCGGAATTTGCTCAGAATTGCTAAGAATAATACTAATCAATGTACATTTGGTTCAATCGTATATCATCGCAAGATCTTAAAATGAAATTTATAATTCACACCAGGAAAGGTTCAAGACTTATTCGACAACACAATACGCACTATGTGTGCGATTTAATCGTTAAAAAGCATTAATTCCTGTGTAATTCATACGTTCTAGTCATATACATATGTATAAATGTGCAAATTAATCGTCCAAAAAATTGTCAACGTTCTACGAGCAATTTATCGTATGATTTGGAAATTGAACAAGATAAACTGAAATCGTCGCATTGTTGGCCTTGCATTGATCTTACAAAGTTTGAGGACGAGTTTGTTCAATAAAATGCAAATTATATAGCAAAGGGTTAAACATCAAAGTACATTGTAGAAGTGATGAGAATGAGATCGATTAAAAAAAAATGTCTGAGAATGATTAATGCGTCGTTTTAATACTACTCGACAGATACTGTAATATGAGAAAACATCGTTAAGCACGAGAAACAGAATGAGAAGCGAGAAAAAGAAGTTTCGTTAATAAGGTGAAAATGTTCCCTTTTCCTAAGTTACAAGATAACAATCTTAAAATACTATTAGTAACGTGAAATGATATACTGTTAATTCCATTATACCAGGTATACGTTATCAAAGTTCTAACGTTCCTCTATGAAGCTTTGTGCGACCTTGTCTGAATGAATAATCTAGTAAAATAGTATAGGATAATAGTAATTGTTGGTAACAGAATACTGATAGCGCTAATAGTTATGTATCCTACTCATGTTTGTAAATCTGAAGAAATAAAAAGAAGGAAGGTAACGGGGGGAAATGCGCCTAAAATTCGAGCGTAGCTGACTAGCTTTCTATGTTGATTTTTGTATGCCGTTAGATGTTGGAAGAACGGACGTGTAAAGGTTCAATGACAAAATATGCCTGTCGATGTGATATCAGAAAGTAAGATACAAGTGATGAAATACATTGTACAATTCGAACGGTTAGCTTATGTTAATATTAAGTTGCTGGTTAAGTTGATTATATTTGAAAAAAATTGATGTGTCAAAGGAATTTGCATTTTGTCAAGCAAAATGATGTAATAGCGAAGAATTCCGTTAAGCGATTTCGAAAAGAGAAAATGTAGGTACTTGGTTCGAATAATTTAACGAAATAAGTTTGCCACTCGATCAGTTTCAAGATCAAGTTAGGATAAGATATTACGATTTATTTATCGAGAGGCATTTGTCAGGAGAATGGATTTTTATGAGAATCAGGGTATCGAAATTGACACGATGGTAGAGAAATCGAAGGTAGAGATAAAGGTAATGCAATAGGTATATATTTTTCAGGCAAGCACACAGGCAGGGTTGATAGGGGGGACTGACCTGGGTGACAATGGGGCTGTACTCGCTAGCCGTTGTACTGGCCGTAGATTTAATAGTTCCTGCTTCGTCAACGCTGACAGAAACAGCATCTGATGGTCTACAACTGCGTCTTCTCGTAGTGTCGTCTTTATCACGTCCAAAGTCGAACCTTCTGGCCTCGTGTCTACTACCGAAAACGATTTCGCTCTCAGTTTTTTCCCTTCTAGGCCTCTGAAGACCGTCACGACCGAACGAAAAGTCCGTAAGAACCGGCTCGCCGGTACTCACGACGTTCCCTTTTTTCCCGACGATACCGGCAACGCTTATCTCGCTGCCACGCCGGTTACCGCTTGAGAATATGCTCGATCTTGCTGAGTCTGACTTCTGTAAATATGCAGAGTGTCTCGCGGAAGGAAAAAAGTCGGAATTCTCGCGGCGGAAAGCACGTGCAAAAGCGCTGGACGTGTTGCCAAGCTTCGAATCGCTTTCTTGTCGTCTATGCGCTGCTTTCAACTGCTGTTGCTGCTTTTGATGATGCTGTTGCTGCTGCGAATGATTCTCATACTTCCTACGAGACGATAACTGATCCTGCCTCTTTAACGTTTTCTCCGTGGACGACGAAGAAAGGTGATTCTCGTTAATACACTTGCTCGTCTCCGTTGTCTCTTGCGAAGGTTCTTGTTTCATTTTATCCAACCGTTCGTTAAAACCCTGAAAGAAGCGGGTGAAATCCCACTCCTTCAGTAGAAGTTGCTCCTCCGCCTCGGAGCGCCGGTTGTTGTTAGCCGTGCCGCGATCGTCTGACATCTGACTAAGTTTCTAGGGAGCGCGCACGAGGGCGATAAACAAAGTGACAAAAGAAAAAAAACATTCACACGAAAAGAAGAAAATCATAGGCGTGCGGTGATACATAACGCGAGCTAGCTGTGATATGGCAGTGCATTGCGATCAAGTGTAATTATATCAACCGGTCAATGGAATTCATTTTCTAACGTACTGACACACGTTCCACACGAAGCAAGATAATATATAAATAATAACATCTACTATATTTTATACGATGTTACGCGACATTGTCATGAGAAACATTCCACGATACGAAGCTACATGATGAAACGAAATCGTGAGACTCCGATTGATCTCATCTATCCAACTACTAGGAGCAATGATCAAGCGTCGTTGAAAGGAACTTTTCAACTGCGAATTTCGGAATATTTTATTTCGAGCAACGCTCGGTGCATACTCGCGTAATTATAATCTTTCTGCGAATAGATCATTATATACACTGTACATCGTGATGTTATCGATTGGCTCTCGATTTCGCCGATCCCCTCTTTTTCCTCTTTTTATATTTATATTCTTCGTATGTTTCGTATGGTTTTTTACTGCTTAACAACGGTGCTAATATTATATATGTAGCGGCGTTATGAATATATGTTTGTATGCCATAACATATAGTCACCAAGCGTATAATGTATCGTGTGAAAACAACGGATATACAAATAAAGCGGTTTCGATCGTTGGAATTGCACAAGAATAATTAATATGGAAATTGACATGTGTTTCTGACTATTTCCGACTAACGATAGATATATAACACATCAGAGAGATATATCTATAAAAAGGGGAAACATAAATACAATGCAATCGTTTGTATCTTCATTCTCTCCTCCGATTCTATTAAAATCTGATCTCGAAAATGTTGAAGCGTGTTCGAAGAATGGAAAGAATTGAAAAAATACATGGATCGCTCTATGAAAATGTAAATAAACGACACAAGAGTAAATATTACATTCAATCCGTATGCGAAAATTGACCGATCCGTGTCATCATCAATACACATAAAAACGACAAGAAGGCGCTAAAAAATATTACGTTGACTTGCATTTAGGTTGACCCATAATTGGAGAACACTTACCCGTTTCATGACTAGCGTACGATCTCCTGATTCTTCTTCATCAGGGGTCGGTGGAAGAGGTCGATTTGGTGCTCCACCTGCGCGCAAAAAATAAAATAAAAGTATTTACTTTACAATCGAGATGGAAGTTTGTTGCGGGCTTTATTCCGTAAAAACTTTGACAGGAAAAAGAACTCTAGAATCAGCTCTGTTTCCATATCATTCAAATATTCATTCAAACGTAGTTAAAGAATAAACTAAGACAAAAGCTTGCAACTCAGCTTCTACATGTACATATTAGGTCGTCCAAAAAGTTTCTTTCGTTTCATAAGGAAGTAATGGTTGCACAACATATTCCGTTTTATATTACTTTATCGAATTACGTATGATCCATTTTGTTCTATCAAAATAAAGATCACAACGTTCGACAGATTAGGTTTCATGTTTGTATAAAGATGCATCGTTGTAAAAGACGTGTCTGTAAAAGAAGACACTTTTCGGATAACCCAATACATATATTTTTACAAGATTTTCAAAACTTTTTACAAGATATAGTAAAACACATATTTTACAATGATTAATAAACTCATAACCTCCGATATCACGAACGATTATACCGCTTACTTTTGTATACAAAAATAATTCTTATTCGTTATTTCGTCTCATATGAAAAGTACGTCTAGCTAATGAATTTTCAAAATCAATTTTTGCAGATACAAAAAAATGTTGTAACAAATTCTTCTCTACTCTTCTACAACAAAATTACTCCTATCAAATTACATACATATCCCTCAAAACCTTTTATCTAAAATATTTTCGATCTCGTCGATGGTATCGGGTGTCCGACGAAACAATTTCAGTGGGACACCGTGTACATTTAAAGTGAATTTTCGTGCTGTGTTCTAATCTTTTAATTACATAACACAGTATTTACATAATTATACTTAATTGAGACATTCATATAAATAATATGCATTTTCGCGAAAAATATAAAAAAATTCTTGTTCGATGTCCTACCTTTCGGCTTACCTTCGAGGTGTGAATTCTGAGCATTGTGCGACGATGTCGACGATGGATCTGCCGATGGTCTGAAAGGAGAAAATTCGGGTCTGCAGCAACACACATAGAAATGAAGAGGATCATGATGGCGCACGAACGATGCGGAATGCGTAGTGTATGTTGCGTGGCGATGCGGCGAAGACGACGATTCGAAGCAACGTGTCGAAGCGGAATGAAAGATGAAATCAAACAAAACAACATCGGTAAAATTAATTTCATTTTTCCTTACATATAAAATATATAAATATATAAAGTTAACTGTAAATTATTCTCTGTTTGTTATTTAACATTAACTACTGCACATTGATTCAACTTTTTCCTCTGTCGCGACAACTATTTGTTAAATAACTACTCTATTAGTTAAAATTCTTCTTTCAAACGAAAGATTTATTATTAATACAAGTAAAGTTCCCACCGATACAGAAACCCTGAATAACAATTTAACTTATTATTTATTAGTGATTTACAATATTACATTGTTGTTTTGTAAGCTGATATAATTATGAATATAATTTGATGAAATAATCTTGTGCTGGATATAATTGAATATAATTTTCTTTGCACAATCTTTGTTAAAAATGGGAAGTGATATACATGGTAATTGTTATTTGATAACGAAAACGTTATTATCTAGCAGTAATGAATTCTTATGATTATGTCCCTTTCGTGATAATTTTTGCGATCATCGACAGTTGCAAACTTTAACCACTGACTGATTTTACAATCCCACCCTATTGTTTTCACCTATTATACATCGTTATTCCATAGTCCTACATAATATTTTCATCTAAGATAGCCTTCTTCGTTTTCTAACGTAATTAACTTATTAACGTAATTGTTTGCAACTGAACGAGCCTCGTGTCACAATTATTGGGTTGGTAACTAAGTGATTGCGGATTTTGTTAATACCACCTAATGGCAAGATCCGCAATCACTTAGTTGCCAACCCAATATTAAGCAGTTGGAAATATCTTACAAATCCTTTTATCTGTAATTTTTTGACAATATTTTACAAAAATATCGCTATAAGAAACACGGAACCATTATTAAATATTAAAATTGAAATCTATTGCTACGAATAATCGTTACAAGAGTAATCATACAAAATTTCATAATATTCGATTAGATAATATTTATGATCAGTTTACAATATGATATCCAAAGAGCTGAGTCAGCAACAGATGTGATGCCAGAGGCAATCATTTTACTATTAAATTAGTCAAGATGAGCTCAAGCATTAAAACTCTATAAACAATTTTTTAATTTTGTGCAAAATCATATAGCATCAAGCTGATATTCTTACTTGCACTACACGAGCGCGTTGCATGAATTTTCACAAAATTTTCAGGAGCAAATATGTATTATCTTGAACTTTAAACAACTAAAAGTTTCTTTCGATCTCTCAATTATTTGAATCTTCGTATAACAGTAGAAATAATTTAGTTCGAAATATACGAGATACGCTGTATCAGGATGAAGTAAAGAACGGGAAAACAGAAAAGATCGTGTTCTGTTATAAATAGCGACGATCATCTATCACTGAAAGGTAAATGTAAATTCCTGCTTTGTCGCTGTTAAATTGATAAATTAATTTCTCTACTTACAAAGGTTTCGGTGGGTCGCTAGCAAGTAATGTGCCATCGTTCCTTGCGTTATTTCCCCCTGCATCTTCAAGATCATCGTCGCTGTCGCTTTCAACGGACAAAGCCTGTAAAGCGAAAGAAATAGTCTGAAAACAAAGCAGGTTTTAATCGATGTTTTGAATCACAAATAACGCGATGCACTACGATACTAATCCAATAGGAAACTGAAACATTCGAAGAACCTTATAACGCTATAATGTTGTTATGTATACTATCGTGCATAAGTATTTGAACATTTGGTATAATCCAATCAAAACATTGATGTTTCCACTATACTCTCAATATCGTGATAGAAGAATGTTCCTCCACTGTTAATTCTTTACTTCTTGCCGTAACTGGCATCAAATGTTCTGCTAAATTGAAACTGAAACAAGGAATATACTTGTGTCAATCAAGTACCACACTTGTCTCTAATAAATAGCTGACACTTCGTAGAATCTGTAGAAACTTTTCAAGTTTAAACGTATATTACAATTATCGTAAGATCTTCACATTGCGTAGATACGTGGCCTTAAAGTCACTAAACATGGATGTTGCTTTTTTATTTATGCTTACTGATGTCAACTATTATTTTCATCGGTACCTACTAACCGAGTATACAGCTAATTGAGATAAGATCAGAGGTAAAAATTAGATTACACAGCGTTATTTAACACGTTGACGCCGGCGCCGATATTCATGGTTTTCTTTGTGACGCCCGAATACACAGTCTGCTTCGTGGGGCAACGCAGCGTCAGATTAGACTGTTCGACACGACCGCAATTTTTCAACTTTGACCTCAATTTATAGTAAAATTACAAAAATTATACGATTCCTGTTGGATTCAATGAATTCCGTGGTCTTCAACTAATACATTGATATACAATAGTTTGGCAATATCAATTTGCATATATCTATAAATGTTAAGTAAAGCTGACGGGAGCAGCTTTGATCCTAATTTTGTACTCTTTTCGATTTTTCTCAAAAAGTCTAACGCGAATTCTGACCATCGCACGCAATTCTGTGAACATTTTTCTATAAGAAACGTTCATAGCGCGAATCAAAAAATTTTTCAATTCCGTACAGGAAAAAAAATAGTCACGCGTGTTCGTCGGAGAACGTTGACACGCGTGAGGAACATGCACGACCAAAATAGTGTTAGCTTACGTTAAATTTTTAAAATAGACTGACAAAAAGTCAATATGTATGCTAGCTACTTCCAAAAATCACAAGTGTGTTATAATGTTGAGATAAAATAATATAAACCTATTTTGTACTACCTATTTTTTGAAATACATGTATGATCCATCGCGATGCACGCTGCCTCACGAAACAAACTCGAGTGACCCATCGGTAGTGTACGCCGCTTCACGGGACAGACGCGTGTGACCCGCCGATGGTGCACGCCGGCGTCAACGTATTAAAGTGTATTTTATATATTTGCAATAATTTAGAAGGACCCTAATAATACTTACGCAGGATAGTGTGTATCGCTGTAACACTTACTTGGTCGAGTATACTGGAAGACTGTGGCATTTGTTTATTGTTTTGATCATTGCTGCTTGCGGGTTGACCGGAGTTGGATGTTGATGACGCAGCCTTATGCTGCCTGTTCGGCCTTGGCGGGGCCTCTGGGCCCTGTGACACACCAAGCTCGTTGAGTTGAGCGGCCAGCATGTCCAAGTCCTACCACCCACACACACACACGCACAGCCCCGTTAGTCACTGTTCCGAGACACCTCCAAAAATTGTTTAAAAGCCGCCACCAACCAGCCAAACGAAGCAAATAACGATGGTACAAAAGATGCAAGCTACTCTTATGTGAAACTGTTACACTGTCTGTAGTACAGTGCAAATTGTTTGTCATAAATCGAATTGAATGATTTGAGATGACGATGAAATTCGTGGATAGATTACCGATTTTTTTATGGTTGGTAAGAAACAATAATTCGGGTTTAAAGTTAGTCATTAATTATTATCCATATAATCTAGATCTACTGGTTCGTAATGTTATGTTTAATTCTAATTGGAAAGAGAATTATTTGAAATACGCTACTTTGCGAAAATTCCGATAAACGCTAAATAAAGTAAATTGTACGTTGTGTACAAGGAATTTTTAATAAACGACTTCACTGCATGTACGAAAAGAACTAGTTCGAATAATGACAATCGCTATGTTTTCTTTTTCCTAATAAAATTTTCCTTAACACTTTACCGACTACTAGCGGTTCAATAGCATACACATGTCCGACTGACATCTCAGGCGCAGATTCTCCCTAGCGCCGGCTCTGTTTCTGTTTAGACTCTCCAATACCATTATTTTTGTTTATCACGAACTATAAGTTTTTTGCAAATTGGTATAAAACTGTGGGAGCTTACAAAGCACCGCAATTAACGCAACTGAGCAAGGTACCATAGTAATAAATAACAAATTACTATTCAAATAATGAGAAAGATTGTCGGCGATAGAAAGCCGATCGATAGGCTATCGGTCGGTAAGCGTCGGCGACAAAAAGGTAATTAATAGGCTATCGGTCGGTAAACGTCGGCGACAAAAAGCCAATTAATAGGCTATCGGTCGGTAAAGTGTTAACATTTAACGTATCGTGTATAGGTAATTGCATCTATAGGTTACGATTGGCCACCCTGTATATGATATCAAAATCTTCTTTTATATCAAAATGATAGATTCAATTAACAGTAATGTAATGATCTCAAAGTACATATATATATTTATACTAATGTTTCCTAATGATCTCAAATAATTACTGGATCATGGATTAATACGTAATGCCTGTCGTCATTGAGAACGATTATCGAACAAATACATTGGTGGATCATGAAAATGAATGGTTCGTTTCTTCTCCGGTATTTTTAATGAAAACTAGAAAACGATTATATTATTATACTGTATAAGAAACTACTTATATGACGCTTATTTTTAATAAAAAGAAAAAATACCAATATGTTATAAATGATACGTTAATACAATGATGGATAATCCTAATTCACATTCGAGCTACATTTTACGCATTTTGTTGTGCACACGTGAAACAAATTAAACTGTTTTAAATTAAACACAGTAGTGTGGACGATCAAAGGACATAAACACGCTAAACAAATATAATTTGCATTGTAGCCACAGTACCTCATGAACCGAATACAAATAGACGATAATTTGAGCAAAAACATGATATCAGTAGAAAATCAATTACGAGAATACTTCATAGAAAAAAATTCTAGACTTGCATCGAAAGCTGCATTGTTTCAACCTTGTTCTATTTTTTCTTTTTTTTCAATAAGTACGCAATCAATTACAAATAGATAACGCTTTTTTCTAGTAAAATTCTCTTTAAAAGAAACACAGCTACAAACAACGATATGTATATTATTGGTCTTGTCTGTTACAAATCTAAATTAAGGAAAAGAGATAAGTAGATCGCTAACGTATGGCAAAATTGTGTATAAATAATCGAAGTTTATGACCATATTTTACAGATAACTTTATCTGACCTCCCATTGATTATTTTCTTCAATACTTTATTAACATGAAACGTTACCTCTATGAGAAAACTTTTCAAAAGTGTTTATAAATCATAGTTTATCTTACGATTTTATCGGTCTATTATGTTAAGAACGTACTTTAGCGAGTCAGACTCGCTAAGGTACGGGAAGGGGTTAAAGAACGCAAATGAAAAAATAATTAATGCAATGTATCTATCGCGAGGAATAAAAAACAACAAAATTGTGATAATTTGTTACTTCTTTCTTTAACAGTGTTCAATTATTATCAAACCATGATTAAGTTAAATTATAACATAAACCGAAAATGGCAACGATAAACTTGTCCGTTTCCTTGATAACTAACATTATGACAATAGTGCATTAAATGATGACATTAAATAATTATTATGTTACTTCTGAATTTGTTTTTCTACGCCGGAACAACACATATACATATGAAAAAGAAAGAATGCCAACCGGGATAAGATAGTCTCAATCGTAATTGTTAGTTCTTGTTCCGATATGTGTCCATAATAATAACAAATTGTATATAATTTTAATGTCGGTTTAATGAAATATCTCGTACGTTGATAAAAATGTTAAAGATATATTTCTTAAAATACCAACAATTACAAACACAACCATGAATTGCACTTAATGCGTTTAAGCAGTGTGTAATCGATCTCCGTGAAAGCATACATTCAGGGAGCTTGTCTGAAGCATTCAAGAACGTTATATCGTCTAAGTAATGGGGACTAAGCACGATAGCGGTAAATAGTACACATTTGCTAAAGATAAAATTCAGAAGTGTTGTTGAAACTTCGTATGTATAAAAATAAACCAAGCAAATTATGTAGTAATACCAAGACTACGTCATAGCGCGTGTAACCTGTTTTATAGACTGCATGTATAAACAATTAAAAATGTTACGCGTAGAGATAAGAATACGTGTAACTGTATGTATAAATGTAAAAATGGGAATGTAAAGAGGAAAATAAGTGTACGTGTTCTTACCTCTGGCTTCCTTGGAGGCAGCTACGGTACGTGTGAACATGGAAAAAAAACAAAAACCGAATAATTTCAAATCTGCGTGTAAGAAGCGCGCGCATGTGTTTATGTGGATATATCTATGTGTGCGTTTATAGGCGTGTGACATGTGTGTGCACGTGTCACGTTCATGAATGCAATTAAGTATACGCGCCCTAGGAAATAATTGTGCAATTATATTTGCGTGCACGCCAACGACTTAATAGCAAAATAGAAGGAAAGTCTACGTGCTACTGATTAAAATATGTATCTGTTTATGAGTATGTAGCAAAAGAAAGATATAAAGATATATATTTATATATACAATATAGTCTGATTTAGATGGAAACCAATTAAATATCTCAAATGATATGGAAGATGCGGAAATACGTATTTCAGGCAAAAGTTATAGATGACCATGAAAGTTCTGGGGAAAATCACAATCGAATGTTCAGAGAGAAACCAATATCTTTTATTGCATATTGTCATACCTTTCACGAGTATTTTCAAAACAATAACCATTCGTATCTTTTGCACAGACCGTTCCCAAGATATTAGTTTTCAAACGTTGTACGCTGTCGGTGTTAATATTACTTGACATTGTAGATCGCAAGGTTGCTCATCCGGACTTTGTACATTATCGCTCAAAAGTATACCGACGCTTGCTTACTTACGATAAGCTGCAACAAGCTTTCATCAAATTCCGATAAATTGATTCTTCGTAATCACTCTAGTTACGTATAATAGTACGTTATACTGGGTTGGCAACTAAGTGACTGCGGATTTTGTTATTAGGTGGTAATGACAAAATTCGCGATAATTTAGTTGCCAACCCAATAATCTAATTAAGTTGATCTTCAAAAGTCGATATATAATAATAAAATTGGTGTTTGTAATTGTAAAACTTTGTAGAATCAATATTTCTTCATCTGATAAACTCTTTATCTCCAGATTCTTTGATTTTTTTAATTATGAGGCAGACTACGAGGATATAGAGACTCCTGGTGTTAATACAGCCAGTGTTTTTTAAACATCAAATGTATATATTAGTATATATACAGTGAAATAAATCGTCGTTCTATTTTTTAATACCCGATATAAATTTCAGACGATTCCATAAAAAGGTAGTAAGTGTTGCTTCTAATTATTAATTCATCCTTAATTTATACAGTTTGATAAGATTCACGTATCGTTAGTACAAATCGACCAAAACGTCCAGAAACTTGTGAACGATAGCGTAACTTATGTCTTGCAAAGTATTGCATATAAGATGTGGATACTATCGAACAGGACGTAATTCTGCCGCGTAACAATAAAAGCTACCGCGCAATGAGTTGATTAGCATATAACTGTTTTCACATAGCTATTTATATTTACAACACATTTAACTATTTATTATTAGAGATGGTATTAAGAGCATCGCAAACAAATTTGAGCCTTCCTGGAAAGTTTCAAACACCTCGTAACTACTTTGGTAAAGAAAACGGGGAGAAAAGGAATAAATTTTTGTAAACTCAAATCTAATAGTAAATAAGTTCATAGTTCTAAATATAATCGAAACTTGACGATTAGGTTCAAAATACCCTTTCATAAATAATTTAACGAAAAGCTTGCGATAACTTTTTACTTCCATACAGAATTCGAATAAAATTCAAATATGAGCATATCTGTTGTATGTACGTAATTTCTAATCTCTCAAAGTTTAAGTATTACTTATAAGAGATTTGACTTTTCCAAACATCATAATTAGAGTGCGGGTATTTATATAAATTTATATTTTTATCATCGCAATTAAAAAAATGTTAACTTGAATAAAGACTTTTTTCACCTATTAGATATTATAACGTGTGCTGTATTTCGAATATTAAGCATATATATTTTACGTTATGTGTACACGTTCTGTAAATTTTTCATAAACACATAACATCCGCAGTCTAATAATAACACTTGTATGTACGTAAATTTATTCCTGAGCATACATGCTGTACCCAATCTCGTTCCTACATATCATCTTACTGATTTGTTATCAATATGAAGAATCAATCGAATCAGAATTATCGATTTTGACTTATCGAAGTTAAATACACAAATATATACCGGATTTTCGAAATTGGAACGATTATTTTCTCAGAAATGAAGTCCTATTTTTAAAAAATCTTATATTTTATTTCCCATTTATTCTCATGTATGTGTTATTAATGTTATAATGATATTACATAATCGGCTATATATCACCTTTGAACGTTACCATTTCGAAAATATGCTTGAATACTGGTTTCCATTTGAAATATTAATCATGCTATTCTCAAGAATTTTCGAGGTCTGCAAGATTAAACATCTGATATTTTACAGCTGTTGTTTAGAACGTATGTTCCTGTATCTTGCACACTCTGCGAGATATTTAACCGTTTCCATTTAAATTGGACAAAGTGTATATATATACGTAACAAAATATATGATACACAAAATACATTAAGTTGATGAAAGGCAGCAAGAAGGCAAAGTAGGATAAAAATAGCATGTACTTTTCTACAATCTTTATAAATTGGAGTAGTTTGTAGACTATATCTATCTATATATAACATGTGTATGCTGAGTCATCTAACGTTAGAACTTGGCATTTCTTCATCAATTTTAATGATACCAGAAAATGTCCAAGGAAAAGATATTTGCTATAAAAGAAAAAATATTATGACAAACAAATTTTTGTCGCGTGATCATATTTTCCAATGTTTTAAGGTCGTCTGTATTTTTTCTGATAAACAAAGCAATGTCTTTATTGTTGTAATATTGAAATAAAACAATTTTGAACAGATCAAGCGATCTTTCTGAAAAGTAGTCTATGTTATGGAAACAATGTTTCCATGTTTAGAACGCAATAAATTTATTATCCAGTCAACAGACACAAAGCCACATGAAAATATTCGAACTTACATTTGCAACTTTTAACGCAATCAAACATGTACGTCGGACAGAAGTATTTAAAACAATGTCACATCTACAGGAGGAAATGCAAGAGAAGTACCTAGATTCTAAATCATATCCTTTAAATTGGAAAATTCACCATTATATATTTACATTTGTTTACAGTGAATTTATTATAATCACAGATCCATAGCGAGTCACGAAAGTATTTTTGAATGCGTATAAACAATATTTACAATGAATCTCCGCATCAGGTATAACGAGCGATAAACTCAATTGATGTCAATAAAAGAAGATTTTGAATTTAACGAGTTTTTATAAAATAAGAATATAGATTATTCTTAACGATATGTATAGAATGTCAGATGTAATTACTTGATAAGCTTAAAGATATAGACGATTAAAATTACGTACCTAATGATGTACTGTGAGTATACAAGCAATGTTATCGAAACTGCATTGACAAAGTGAGATGGTTGCATGGTTTATAAACCTTTTTATTTGTTCTTTTTTTTTTTGTATTTTTATTGCGATAAAATATCATCGATGATATGACGTAAAATATCTTAGATGTTAAGGATCGTGCTTTTATTCGATCGAAAGTACTATGAAGAAACTACACCTAATTGAAATTATTAATTGCAAAAAAATGTTGATACTGTACTGACAAAACTTTTCGCAAACCACTACCTAAATAACTGGATCATATATATTTATATCGTTGTTGATTATAACTTTTGTTATTTGAGTTTTTCCTGTAACTTGATACATGATAATTGTCGAGTGATAATGATCGTACAAAGAGGAAAATCCGAAAACTTTGTTTTCTCCATTTTTACGATATAAAAGCTAACGATACTGAAATTTTTACATTTATTGCTGGAATTTCTGGTAAATACAAGCATGCGCGTGTATCAAAAAGGAAAAAGATAAATAATTTTATTTTAAGAATATGCTAGTATCAGTGAATCAGCTGACGAACATTTCTCTTTATCTTACACATAGTTCATATTTCTCACTTTTAAGACCCGGCCTCGTCCAGATAAGTGTCCCAGAAATTCAAGTATCCGAGGGGGAAAAAAAGGAATGTCAGTAAGATATCGATATTTAACACGAACATAAAACGCGAACGCATCGATGATAATACGATATTTTTCCTTCGATTGATAAAATGCGACTGAAACTAAAATTATTTAGTACTAGCATGCGTTCATATGTTTATAAAATAATTTTATTCTGGCTTTTATCCTTGCAGTACTATGTGGACATTTATACGTCATCTATGTCACAGAGAGGACAATTGTAACAGTACATTTTTGGTGAATATACATATACAGTATAAATGCGTGATTGAAGTGTGAACATGATGTTTCCGTTGCTCTCAAAGTAAGAAACATTAAGCATAAGTAAAACAGAGATAAAAGTTCGTTGGTATTGAAACTTGCACAATTTCTAATGTAATTCAAATTGAATCATACGCGATGATTGTTGATATCGTTTTCCTTGGAGAAACTTCGGAAGTGATAGGAAACATATAAATTTGGAAAATACGTTCACTGCGTTTAATCGAAAATCTACTATTTAATCTCAGTCCCAAGAAATGATTCATTTGCGATTTTAAATAAAATGCCGTGTTAACTTACAATGCCAAATATAGCAAAATCTGTTGCAACTTGTAAAACGTCGTTGAACAAAAGAAAAGTTGAGAATACATTAAAAAATTTCTTTTGTATAAGATATAAGTACAAGTGCGTGCGTGTGTGCGCGCGTGCGTGTAACGTTGCGAATTGCCTGTGTACAGAGATTTCTAGCCCGAAATTTAATTGTTTATAACTTGCATATCAACGTTCATGTTTGTTTCGGTTCCCAAAGGAGGACTGCCCCACATATGTATGTCACTTGTCGAAAGTTGCAAAGGTAAGCGTTTGGATACTTCCATGTACCTGCCTATGTAGATTCTTTTCACTATAGATTATTACTAACATTTACACATATACATATATCAAACAAGAAACGCCAAAAATCTTGCGAATATTGGAAAATATTAATCGCGTAGAAAAATCTCTTTGCCGTGATATTCGTCTTTTTATAATGAATATCTTAGTAATTATAACGATCAGGGCAAAATACGGTTATACGCATAACGTACAAATGAAATTGCTCAGAACATCGACGTTGGCAATGCATTTGAAAATCATCGAAATCGGTGAGCTGTGCCCTGATCGATATAATTATCAATACTTTTCCTCTTCGAATCTAAATCTAAATAAATCTGACATAATCGGTCAAACGTATAAGATACCGATGTTAAATAACTCAGTTTATTTATTATTTTGTTATTGACATAAAATAAGTGTCGGAGGAGAAGTTATAAGATACAAGAAAAAATAATTGCGAAAACAAAAAATTGAAAAGACTTACCATAGGTTTAAACACATGACTATTTCTTTGCGATGCAGCTTGTCCACCAGAACCTCCACTACCAGCTCCGCCAATAAGAGGTTGATGATTGGATGGCGGTGTTGAAACTTTATGAGGTTGCCGTGGATCATCCCTGGGTGTTGGAGGTAATGGCCGAGATGGTGGTTGGGGGTCTGGAACTACTATACAGTGCAAAAGTAATTATGTAACATTTGAGAAAGTTTATTCGGTGTGACAATAGATAGAAATTTTACATAAAAACGTAGACGATAATTAGCGATATACTATCAAACGCACCGATTAATCTGTGTGGTATAGCAGGACGTGCAGGTGGCCCTGGTTCTGGTATATCTCTTTGAGTTCTGCTACTCGGTTTTTCTTTAGCAGCGGGTGGTTGTGGATTTACTTCTTGGGTTAGAGTCCTACCTTCCTGAATTTGTTGGAAATTTCTACGCAAAGTATCACCACCAGGTGCTTGAACAATGGATGACGCTTCACCAGCTAATGCCGGTTCGTCTTCTTCATTTTCACTACCGCTATATCGGTAATCGTCTCTTTCTGTGTGACAAATTACAGATAACGGGTTAGAGCGATTATGCAAATTATCGTTGACGAATCGCTTCGGCGTGTCTTTCGTACCTTTCTCCTGTTTACGCTTTTTACAGCGGTCAATATGATCTTTAAGTTGTATCCTAACTTGTCTCTCGGTTGGTTGATCCCGAATAAATGGATGCTTAAGGAGCTGCTCTGTATACGGCCGTTGATGATAATCCTTTACTAAAACCGTTTCAATAAAACCGTGGAATTTCTTCGCCCACTTTTTCGATTTGAGTCTTGGTGGTGGATTACGTGGGATCAGAAATAAAGCCTTTTGTGTGAATTAAGCATAATCAATAAAATTAAATTTCACCCTTTTTAAAACAGAGTAGTAATGTAGAAGAACGGTGAAGGAGATTCACAGCCGTTACAAATACTCACTCGCATCGGATGAAGATCACAAAGCGGAGGTTGTGACTCGGCCATTTCTAAAGCGGTAATTCCCAATGACCAAAGATCGCTTCTGTTATCGTATGTAGCATCAGGATTTTCATCACAGGCTATTACTTCTGGAGCCATCCAATATGGCGTTCCAATAAATGTATTTCTTCTACCTATTGTCCGATCTAATTGTGCGCTAACGCCAAAATCAACTACGGCATAACGGGATAAACGATTACTTAATCATTCGAACGATTTAGCAACAAACGACGCTGTATAGAGTTGAAATATCGTCCAAGTACTATATATTTTAGTTAAGATATAGATGGTCGAGGAACATACCAAGTTTAACTTCAGCATTATCGGTTAACAAAACATTTTGTCCTTTGATGTCCCTGTGTATAACCTTATTGCTGTGAAGATAACTAAGCCCTCTCAATATTTCCCGTGATATATAAGCAATCCACTCCTCCTTTAAACTCTGACCTTTAGTTGACTTGACAAGGTCTGTAACGGAGCCAGCTCCGCAGTACTCCATAACCAACCACAATTGATCATCCTTTCCAGGTGATGACTTCTTCACGAAGGCACCGTAATACGTTGCTATATTTCTGTGATTCGAATACTGCAACACGCGACAGAAGGCAAATAATGTGATCTCGTCCTCTTTGAATCCGTTTTACAAGGAAATATTCATATTCTTTACGGCACTGGTATACTCACCCTTTTTAATACATTTATTTCTAATTTGATTTCTTCCTCTTCATCCTGAAACAGATAATAACGGAAATTAATTACTCGTAACACGTATAATTTGCAATTAATTTTCATGATATCTGAGAACCATAGTTACTACATATCTTCGAGACGTCTTCTCGATACTTGATAGTTGATAGTTGACTCATTTTAAATAATTGTTTCGATATGAAAAAACTGTTCAAATATAATGTAAGATATAGTATAAGAATACTTCTACTTATATTGTTATACTCGACAATATTTATGTTAACACTTTACTGACCGCTAGCGGTTCAACAGCATACGCACGTCCGACCGGCAGCTCAGGCGCAAATTCTCCCTGGCGCCGACTCTGTTTCGGTTTAGACTCTCCAATACCATTCTTTTCGTTCATCGCGAACGGTAAGTTTTTCAAATTAGTATAAAACTATGGGAGTTTACAAAGCAACGCAACTGACGCAACTGAGCAAGGTACCTTAGTATTAAATAACAAATTACTGCTCAAGTAATGAAAAAGATTGTCGGGGACAAAAAGCCGATTAATTGGCTATCGATCGGTAAGCGTCGGCGACAAAAAGCCGATTTGGCTATCGGTCGGTAAAGTGTTAAGAAAGTTACGAACTTTATAAACGAATATCTTCCGACTAAAACGAGATCTTCTGAACTGTTTGTTGAAACATTGATGGCTATCAAGATATTATGAGAAATACTTTTAAGTTGAATACTATTGATTACTGTCAGGAAGATAAGTAAGTATAACAGTATAAATAAAAATAACATATTTATTTGCTGATTGAACATTTTACAAAATACGCAGAATGCTGACCAAACGAGTATTTCAAAAATAGATATAATATAATTCTTCGCTTGCAAATACGTAGGAAGGACGTCGTTTGAATACATACGTGTATTACTTGTAATTATATTGTTTAATTGAGAAACGTGTTTCTATCATTTAATGTTATTTCAATTTAATATTAAAAATTATATTCAAATCGCGTCACAATTTTATCAGCAATTAAGTATAATGTGGCAAAAGTGTTCTATAGCTTGCAGGAAATTATTCAAGTTAATTGTGATACTAAAATAGGAGTCGTACATCGTCAATCACGAAAGCCTACATATACTAACCGAATTTTGTGTATTTCTAGCCTATCAAAGAAAATAAAAACGCATTCTGTAAGAAAATTATTTATACTTAGATATCAATACAATTATCATGAATGTATTCATGTATATATTAGAAATTACAAACCATTAATTTTTTCAACGCTAAGAAGATAACATGATATTATTTATAGTTATTATATCGATATAATATTATGTTACTTATTATTTTTATGATTTTATATAGATACAACAGTTTAAAACTTGTTCGTAATTTTTCTAATATATTGTCTTATATCTATTTCGCTGCTTTATTTCTTAATAAAGATAGAAGCGAATAAATAACGTTACATTTTTAAAATATGTGTCCTAGCGTATTAAAGAACTAGCTGAATGTTTATATCATCGTATCATTTCATTAGATGATTTGTTTGATGAATTAAAAGTTATTTGATAACAGGGAGAAAAATTCTAATGTCACCACTGAACTATATATCTTTATGCAAATTTATATTTTTCAAAATATGATTGAAAAAGTAAAATTATTTTACTTGCACAGCGTTATCGAAAGCACTGTACGTTGGATATTTTATATATTTTTCGTATGATGCGCATTTTTTGTAGTTTTACGCTTTCAAATTTCGCATAAATGCATCAAAACTTGCAGTCTAGCCTTTTCGCTGCGCAGCGCTCAGAAACGAATTGAGCAGCCGGCGTGACAGTGGCAGATCGGTCGCGCGGATCGCATGTCGCTCGGAGAAAGATACTCTGGCTGAGTGTCTATAGGCGCTGTTCGTAGCGAAAGAGCTAGTCATGAGATATTAAGTTGTCCGAAATGTTTCTTTCGTTTTATAAGGAAATAATAGACGCACTATGTTTTTTGTTTTTTATTAGTTTATTGAATCATGCACGAACATAATAATAGAAATAGAACGAAATGGACCATACTTAATTCAATAAAATAATATAAAACAGAAATTGTTGTTCATCTATTATCACCTTATGAAACGAAAGAAACTTCTCGGGCAACCTAATATTATTCGATGACTAAACTGTTAGCTACGTAAATCCGAAGAAGACCGATGTGTCATATATCGTAAACGTTGTAAATATGATGTAAGCCGGAAGCCATACTAAGCAAACATTTAATAATCAATAAGATTAAGCATATATACTTACGCAATTGTATTTATGTTTTAAATTTATCAATTAATTAATTTATTTAGATTATATAATTAGATTAATTTATTGGATATTTAATTTATTAAGAAATTAATTGTAACTATCCTAAATAAAAATACGGGTTAAATTATCTTTAATAAATATTACTTTATACTATCTAAAATATTTTTTATCAATCGTGGATACCATTCACTCAACAAATCATGATATCGATAGGATGTTAGAGTTTCTTTATACAAATACAATTCAATTAACACCTTATCTACAGTGCGTTTTGACAGAGCATTACAAGTTGTGTTCGGTGTTATATTCGCTTATCGCACGAATGATAACAATAAAATGTACTTCATGTATAACGCATTTAATGATCATAATGTATATGGTAAGTTTTGAAAAATCTGTCAGTACACAAACCTACATCGTTCTTAGATTTATATCTACAGTTACGGCCTTGACAGTTTTCTTTATAATTGTTGTGTACCATGTTTCTGGAATTAAACGACAAGAGTAATTAAAGAGTAATCGGGAATTAACGTGAAATTATAAAAATTGCAAAACTTGAAATAAATGCGGCACGGGCTCCTTTTACTCGATCACTCTGAAAGTTTCCCAGATATCATTTTCTCACCAAGTGTCGTATTTTTAGAAACTACGGTAAAAAAAGAAATGTTTTTGAAAGAAAATTTGATGAGCATTCTAATGGATACTTATGTGGTTGACTGCACGTACAACTTTTCCCACGTAACTTCGACGTTTTAAATATCTCGCTTATCTTTTATGATAAGCAAAAGTTTCAGAGGAAAATTTTTTTCCTGGAATTTCAAGGTTACTGAATTCTACTTAATGAGGATAGATATTTTTATCATCGTGAAACGATAATTAAAGTCAAGACGAATTGAACAATTTATATTATTAACTTCATGGTATTGTAATTAAACGAGAACATAATTAAAAAAAATTACCTTATTTTATTATATTATTACCTTACTATTGCTTAAAAAAAAAATAGCCTTAAGATCTACCAGCATAATCAGTCTGTATTATACCATAACGCCCGAGTTTTACAAATTGTCTGGTAAGATATACCTAATCAATGATGTAATTTTTTAGAAATACTTTCCCTCCGAGTCTAGAAACAGCAGACATCAGTTTAATACGATCATTTGAACCAGATACTTACAATTTAAAAAATAACTTTTAAAAACAAATTTCTTATAAAACAATGTTATTTTTCTAATAAAAAATATAACTTTAATATCTTTCATTTTATTCTTAAATTAGTACCTCCTGGTTTATATTTATTATATTCATAACTTTAACAGTGGTTTTTTTAACACACCTAGTCTTTCTTAACTTGAGAATTAACAGCAATTATCAAAGCATATAAGCTACAGTAATCGTGTATAGCCTGATCTAAACACCAAACAATAAGACAATGTAACAAATCTAAACACGTCATCAATGCTCAAGTTACGTCAGTGTTGTTTATTGGAATAAATTTTTATTTGGACGATAACTTCTACTATCTCACTCGATCCCTTATTTTAACCGCACGTTTCTTAATCACATCCCCTTGTCTAATTAGGTTGTCTAATTAAAATTGAAATGGATGTTCCTTGTCTTAAGATATTCAGACAGTTCGATAAATGGAGATCAAAGCTAGCCCTGGAGCTGAATTTCTCAAAAATATTTGAGAGATGCGTCTTGTTATTGTTGTACGAAGTTTTATTTCAAACTGTTTCGCAATATTCGTGCATTCTTCTCCTCGGAAAATTTGTAAAGAATGCATTTGTCGTGTATGCATTCTTGTGAACTATACACGTCGAAGAATTTAGTCACTGAGAGACTATTGTTAGTTACCGATACACGTAGTTAACAGTGGAAAATTTTATAGCTAAATCTACGTACGGTGGCTGCCGAAAGTATTCATACGCGTGTCCATATATTTTATAATCATAGTATAAAATTTTAGTTTTTAATCATAGTTTTTATAATCATGTTATGCGAAACATTTTGAAATTTCATTAGCACTAAAATGACGCGCAACTGTCATGGTTACATTGGCAAAATTCTAAGCAATTCTGAAAATGTATACAGAAAGTTGCAAAATATTTTATACAAATCAAAAAGCTACTTAAACATGCAATTATTCGCAATATTAATAAATCGCAATATTCAACGACGCTTATCTTTATCGATCATCTTGAACGCTTTATATACTTAAAGTCACTATTCATATCGTGCATTAATTTTTTACTAACTATGAGTTTACGATAGGTATCTTGCAACTTGTATATATATTTTCAGGTTGGCTTCAAATTTTACCAATATAATCATGAGAGTCGCGTATTTCATTATAATGCTAATGAAACATTAAAATGTTTCTTCTATAAGACACGGTGTAAAAGTTTTGTGTAAGCGTACGGATACTTCCGCGAACCACTGTACGTACTCGAGCAATTATTTATATTTCTTCGGATACAGTAATCTCTACAATTTTGTACACATTCCGAAAGAACATTGTTTCTATATGGACAACATAAGAAATATCATTAGTCATTCTTTTTCATTTTTAATATAATTATTATTATCATAACAATAAAATCATTACGATTGTAATATTTATTGCTGCTGCTGTTGTTGTTGTTGTTGTTGTTGTTGTTGTTGTTGTTGTTGTTGTTGTTGTTGTTGTTGTTGTTGTTGTTGTTGTAGTAACATTTTAGATGCACACCGAGGTATATAGTCAAAGAGGAAGCCAAAATAAAGCAAATAAATGAAGAAACTGGAGGCAGACTTCTAGAATTCCGGGAGAAAATGAAGACGACCACAAAGAATGAAATACCGAAAGAATGTAGAGGAGAGATAAACAGCCAGGAATAGGGGGAAACGAAATGGAGGGAAAAATGCAGGAATTCTACGAGCAAGAAGAAGCTGATCAATGGGCGAAGCAAAGGACGACCGTTGGTATTAACGTCATAGAAGAGTGAATAAGGAAATACGGAAAGAAAAAGATAGGGGAAAGAAGGAAGAAAATAGAGAGATCAAGATCGTTGAAACAATACAACAAGTGGAAAACAAAGGTGGAGCAAAATAGCGAGAAGAGAAGGGAAAAGTCACAAAGCTGAAAACAATAGCGAGATTTTAGACGTGGAAATGAATGGGAAGGAAGTAGATACTGGGTGGAAGTGAATCGGAAAATGTGTAGATTATGCGAGGAGAAAGAAGAATCATGGCAACATATATGGAGGGAATGTAAAAGTCTGAAGCGATGAATATAACGGAAGAAGAAATTATGGCGGAAGAAAGCGAAGGAATGAAATTGGTCCTGGAAATCGGGAAGTAGAGGAAAGTAAAAGAAAAACAGACGATCCGAGAAGAAAAGTAAAAGTATAGAAGGTTAAAGTTTGGTTATGTTAGAAAAACGTTAACTAGTTTCTTATTTAGTGTTTTATATTATTTGTGTTAAATCGTGCTATAGTAGTCTTTCGTGTGTCTCGGAAAGGGAAGTATTGTTATGAGACAAAAAAATAGTATGTTTTAAAGACAGTTACTTACTTCTGTAACGTCCATAACTTTGATGGCTGCCAATTGTCCAGTTTTGGTATGTCGGCCCTGCAAAATAAAAAATCAACTTATTAGTATTGGTATTCAAATAAAACTAATGTTAAATAATCAAAAATACACTGCCAGTCAACAAAACATACAAAATTAATATCTGCTTTTTCTTCACTTAAATGACTAAAATAAATTGATATTGCTTAATTTTAATAATTAATAATTTAATCATTTTAATATAATAGCAAGTAAAAATTGCGCGAATCATCAGGCAGAATTATTTCAATTATTACAGGAATCGCTCCGATCGTCACGAGAAAAAATCATTTCAATCGTCGAAAGAATCAGTCCAATCGTCAACTAAATCACATCGAACGATAAAACAGTCGTTTCATCTTTCAAGAATCGTTCGAAACTCTGACAGAGTTCTATCGTTTGTTATTATAAAATCGACTTGATATTCGCGCAATGAAGAAATCGTTTTGACATTCAAAAAGCATCGTCTCGCCAAATTAAATTATCCACGACATCGTTTCGGTAGCATAAAGTTCATCCTACATAATAAATTAAACCGTCGCGGCACCTTCAGGATTCAGGACTCTATCCTGAAACAGCCGTTTCAGTATTAATTTGCCAGGTAATTGGTTGCATGGCAGTCGTGGACTAGCGTAGCTAACTCAAGATTTACAAGGAGAGCTCAAGAAGGATCTGATCTCCGTGATTAAAAAGTGATAACACGATATATATAACGGATAAGGTGATTATTACCTGCACCTTCATTCACGCGAATAGTTTTTGAAATATCATCAGTGAATCAAGGATGTGATATTGTCAAAAGCCGGTCTGAACATTGTTTAACACAAAGTCGGAAAAGTTTGCAAATCTAAAGTCATAAAAAATTCAGGCACCCCGCAACAGGTAAATATTTCTTACAACACTTGAATAGCTTTTTTTCATGAACCTAACCCCAAATCGATCATTTCTTCAATTTTTTTTTTTCTTTTTTTTTACATATCATCAGTAATTAACATCTAGCCAAAGATACAGCGGCTCGCGAAAATATTTGAACACTTACAGAAACTTTTCATCGCTATATCGTGTCGAATGTAGGGAATATTTCGAAATTTCATTAGCATTTCAGCAATTTAATGATATACGACTGTCATGAATATATTGATAAAATTTGAAATGATTTTGAATATGTGCATAATAGATTTAGATATACAAGAGATTTAGATATACATAGATTTAGATATACAAGATATTTAACCCACGCATACACGCCACAAAACTCACCTAAGTATTTTAAGCCGATCATTTGTTATATTAATATGTCAGAACATTTAGTGAGACCGATTTTAGCATTAATTATACGTTTAAGACCACCATTTATGCTGTATACTAATTTCTTACTAAGTGGACGATCTGTAATAAATGTCTAATCATTTTTAATACATTTTCCGACTGACTTTATATCTTACCCGTACGATTGCGATAATCGCGTCTCAGAACAGTGTTAATGAAATTACAAAAAATGTTGTATAACGAACACAATATATTTATCGCAGGCGATATCTATTTCCGACTGTAGAAGTTTGTAAGGAAGTATTCGTCGAAGGCCTGGCTAACTTAATCGAAAAAAACATCCGTCCGACAAGCAGCCGAATATCTTTCTGCTTACGTTGTACAAATTTTCTATGGTAATCGTTCGAGTAGTTTCGTGAGCAACTGTACTTGCTTCAGACTATATCCCAAAATATTGGAGTTTCGCCAAAGTAATACGTCATGGTGCATCGATGCTTACTATGTCACGTATTGTTCACTAAAATATAGCAGAGCGCAACATCTTGCGTGTTTTTCAAATAGCCATTTCTCTTAAGAATTTCGAAAACGATTGAATTAATTTTTTGTGGGTACATCTGTAATTCGTGAGACCATTCTACATTGTTCGATATGAAAGGAGTTCAAAGAAGATGTAATACAGGTAATTATCGGTAAATCAGGAAATAAATTTACGAACGAGGGAACAGTAAACAATGTGAAAAATCCCACGGCTCAATAAGGAAAGCAAACGTACAAATGGTTATGCAAACCTGCACGTAATCTAAGAAATCTGTCAAGCGATACAATCGCGTGATGGTTATCGCGAAAACCGCAATTCATCGTTGCGCGAAGAGCGAGTAGCACATACAGTTGCGTGGGAAAATTTTCGCTTGATGTTTTAAATGAGATATCTGAAACAAGTTTCAACTAATATTGGATTTCGGATATTCCAGCTAAAAGTGTAAGGTAATATTTAAAAAAATATTATAGATGAAAATTGCTTAGTGCTTCGTAACTATCGCAGACTTTTTCAAATTATTCACGATTTTCCGACTGCTTTATGAGAAAATTCTGTACACATTTCATAATGTAAATAGATTTATGTATTTTATTTTAGATCTTTGGTAATATTTTGTCGTCATATCATTTGTACAAACGCGATGACGAAAACAATTAAATAAAAAACAATGTCTGTCACAAAACAATAAACGATCTTTATTTGTCACGAAAGTTTGCTCCACTTGTCGCACGGTCATAATATCTACGTATCTATTAGTTAAAAATTAGTTAAAACTATATCGAAAAATATCGCACGGTCATAATATCTACGTATCTATTAGTTAAAAATTAGTTAAAACTATATCGAAAAATCTATCAGGAAACTTTCGTTACCCCAACTATATATCCCACGATCAGTAAATATATAAAATAACTGCGGACTACTGCGAGCATCAAGCTTGTAAATGTGGAATAACTTTGTGAAGCTTTTTTAAATTTCGATATTTGACTTGACGAAGTCAAATAGATCCGTTTATCGACATAATTATTACATATACTATATTATACGAAATTCACACATCATAAAAGAACAAGGCGTTAATCAGCCAGGAACGCAGATGTGAAATAGTTTACCTTTAAAAAATTTTTTTAAATCCTTTTTCTTCCGTAAAGAAAAAGATAGCAGTTAGAAAACGACACACGATCTAAATATTTCATTCAAAAACCGGTGTATCGGTCGACTACTGTGAGATAGGTGGAGCACCATCATCGACTGATTCACCAATTTTATCATCGTCTAAAGTCAATGCGTACTCTTCGGTAGGAACATGCACGGAATGTAGAAATGCGAGTCCGGCGCTGCTTAAACAACAAGAAGGAAAGAAAGAAAAAAAAGAAGGAGGACATGGGATATACAATGGTGACTCTGAGGTATTTACCAGCGACATTAGACTGTAAAAAGTATTTTTCCTGCATCTGACTGCAAGATGTAAGCGTATTAAAAATAAAGCGAGTTGGAATAGCAATGGAACTTTTTTTTAGTTTGGAACATTCTCTTCCAAGAGAACGGATCAGTTGCGAATTACACGGTTCCTCTGACACTTTTTATCCTCGCGATGAGTAGAATACGATGCAATGAAAAAAAAATGTTGCCTGGAACTTCAAGATCCAAATCAATTTTGCGCCTACATTTTTTTTGCAGATCTTCACCGATCCAAAGGTGTAGCATAACGTTACGGTGCTCGTGACAAATCATCCTTGAACACCTTGTACTCTTCACGAATCGCAGATAAGAAATATTATACAAATAAAACTAACGAAGAAAAACGGAACTATCGAACCTCGAAATTCAGTGTTGTTCTCAGACGAAAGTAAATTTAATATATTATAATCCAATAATTCATAACGATTATGTGTTTCTTAGTAGGAAAAAAATATAATGTTGCTATAAATTTGAAATATTTGCAATTTCTTATAAAACGCGACGATTGTGTGTGTGTTTATTGCATATAGAAATATATGAAACATATCTATCTATCTATCGAACGAAAAATCCTACAAAAAGATTGCAAGGACTATTTATACAAGTTATACAATAACAGGGAAGATTATAAGAAGGATAGGAAAGACGAATAGAAAACGAAGCAGATTAAGATAAAAAGAAACTATAAAATTTATCATAAAGAAGCGTTACGTCATTAGAGGAAGTAGTGAAATTTAAGATAAGGGTTCCTGGAGAAAATATATTCTTTTTGAAATGAAACGCGTTTCCAATGAAACAATTGCAAAAGTATTATAAAGTAGCTCGTATAATAATCCGTGTGAAAGAAGGCGAAGAAAAAATGGGAAAATATTTAAAATGCAACGGAAGATAACGTAAATATTCTACATTTGCTAATAAATCAAAATGATTTAGCAAATTTTAAATCGTAATGAACAAGTTTTAATAAATAATAGATAACAGTCTAATATAGGGTGTATATTGAAATTGAATGAAAGCATGTGTGAGAAATCTACATAGATCAATATCATCTTGTAGTCGACAGGCAAAAATTAATAAAATATATGTATAATACATAATGAGTAATATTAATTGCGTAATTTCTGTATTCATAGAATATGAATGTGAAGAATGAGCGAAGAGAACAAGTTTTAAAAACACAGTTTGGCCCAGTTGCGTAGAATTCTCTGTATTGAATTCATCTCAGATTTATAAAGAGGCTAAGTCTTGTTCAATTTAATGTCGAAGTAACAACTGAGTGTCAAGTGTCGTCTTTCGGTATCATTGAATCTTACTTTGAAGAAAATAATCGGACTGTGACAGTAAGTAAGAGGAGAATGTCACTGGGAGATACATGTATATTGCTAGAATTTCCTGATACTGGGGAACACGGTAAGCTCTAGTTTCAGCAGGAAGATACAACGACACATTTTCTACAAATTGTGCAAAAACTCTTTTCCCTTTAATGGCAAATGAAATGTTCAGATTAACAGCTACGAACACGTTCCTTTTCACGTTTGAAAATAAAAATTTATACAACGAAATCACGATTATCCAAACACGTTTCGTATATAAATAATTCGATCTTCTATAGAAAAAATTGTTTGACAACCAACCGACGAAAGGTCGGTATTATCGTTGGTTGTCAAACAATTGATACAAACAACTGATACAGCTTTGCAAGCAATTTTTAAATGATTGCTGTTATACGGCGACGTACACTTGGGCGGGTGTTAAATGTACGATGCTAAAAAGAACAAGAAAAAAACTAGTAAACTACGTTGAAGACACCATAAAGAAGAAATGAAAGATAATATTACGAAAGATATAAAAGAAGCTCTTTCTGCATTGAGTACAATACCAGGATTCAATGATTGTGATAACGTCGACGCGACGTGATAGAACGGTTGCAATGTGATGAAACTCCTTCAATAATTGACTATGGTACCATTGTTATGTGTACTTGGAATAATGAATTGGAACACGAATATAACGGCAATGATGACATTCCCCAACATTTTGAAGTATTTTACGCTTTAGGTATGGGGTTCAGATAATACGAGGTACAAAAGAAATGTAAGTTTATCGAATTAAATTTGCAAAGGAAGTTGAGCGATTAAGTAGCTAAAAGGATTTGAAACCAATAAATCTCTAGTCAAATATTTAGTTTCATTAGTTGCATTCCATATTTTTTGCATTCCATGTTCTTTCTTGAAATACAAATATGAAGATAAACATCAGCAAAGTATCTATTCTGTTATCCGAAAATTCTTATCCGTACTGTTGTCCTTCGATTAGTCCGTATAACCGTTCTATAAACGTTCTACTGTGTTATAAAGAACAATTTGTACAAAAAAAGTACTGACATATTAGGATTTCGAAACGCATTTTATTCCCAATAAGGTCATGATCCAATGTACAAGGTAACGTATAATGCGTCAATGACGTCTACATGCAGACTTACCAAACAATAGCTACTCTTTCACAATCACATAAATGAACACGTATGATAGGAACTTGGAAAATAGATGCACCAATCGTACATCATTAAAATAATATCTCAAAAAATCTTTAAAAAGAGAACAGAAAACAATGTATTTCTTTTCCAATGAAAAATGTATAACAATATATACCAAATAGATTACAGGATGTTATTGGATAAAAAGGAAATCTAAGGAGATAATTTTAACATTAATATTACTTAATGATAGTATACACATATTTCTATCTTGGGAAAATATTATTGCTGCATCATGAATTTTTTCATTAATTTTTATTTCTGTGTATTTAGTACTGTTTATATATACAGTTGGCCACATAAGTATTCGCCCATCTGTCACACTCGCTGTACATATACAGTGACTCGCAAAAGTATTCGTATTCTTGTTATAAAACACTTTTATCTGAAGATTGTACGTATTTTAACATTTTGATATTTCGCTGGCACTATAATGAGACACGACTGCCAAGATTATATTTTGCAAAATTTGAACCTAATCTACATAGCAGTTACAAGATATTTACTGCAAATTTATATTTAGGAAAAAATTATACTGATATGTAAATATAAATAATTTTATAACAAAATGCATTTTTAACTTCTTAGGTAAATTGAATACACAAAATTTGGTAGATATATAATAAACTTCCCGTTTATTTTCCTTTATTCACCTCTAAAATACATGTAGCTAAATTGAGCAAAACATTTGTCAAGTATAAAGAAATTAATTTAATAAATACAGTTAGTACATATTTCTATAACACAAATATACAATTAAATTTGATCATACGTTGACGATGTAAGATAATGTTGACAAACAGATCAGTACATACATATTTGTATCGATGATTATAATAATAATCTAAGTCGAGAATCTAAGAAAAGAAAGGAGCTTATCATTTATTTTGCGTCGCGTCTATTTACATCACAATAATTTGAAACCATCTTTGCAAAGTAACAGTAATTGAAACGTATCATTAAACATAATTCAGTTCATGCATCGAAGCTTTATCTTGAAATAAAAAATATGTGACTTAAACCACTTTTATAATCACCGATACATTTATACATATACAACAATCTTTACATCATAACAGCGACTAATTGTTAAATTACGCCACGCACACATTTGTTATATGGACGATACATACAGTTAGAGAGATCAATGTACAAAAGTTTTACGTAAAGGAGTTTTTAATCGCATCCTAAATACTTTATTAATGAAAATCATCAGATCAACGATTAAATTATAAGTTTCAATTACAAAGAAGGAATTATTCGCTACGAGAAGATGGATCGAAACCTCTAAAATAAATCAAACTAACACTAGTATGAATCATTTTATATGAGAAGTATGAAATTCTTTGTTTCCGCGAATTCAAATTTCATAAATTTCACAATTTCACAAATTTCATTAAACGTTGAATTTTCTATGGAAAGACACTGTTTTTCAAATTAGTTGATATTAATAATAAAAACACGATGATACATGCAGTTCCATAATTCACCGATGTCCAAAATTACAATTCATTCTTAACTTGTTTATCTTCGTAGTTAGAATCATTATCTTTTGCTTTTACAAAATTACGTAAAAATATTCGAAAAATAAAACCATGAAAAGAATCTCGCGATAAATTCTCACTTTCATGCTGCTTGCTTCTACACTCTTAGTCGAATATTGCTTGTTATTTTAATATACAGTAGAACTTGGATTATATACAGACATTATCCGAACGTTTCGTCACCTGAACGTTGTATAATTCTGCGAGCATTGTATTAACTGATTTTAAGAAACATTTTCTTAGTTTTAAGAAACAATTCTTTTCGGTACATTCGCTTGAAACATGCGACTATTTTACGATCCATTGTTTGTACAAGCGATGCAGCATCATATCAAAAGCGCATGATTTTATCAAATTCATCTTTTGTACTTATCATCGTGCTTTCGTGATACGCGTCAGAGTTATCCAGCAACACCAGAGTCTTCTCTCTGTGCCCGTTTTCAATTGTCTTCATTTAAATGATTTTAAGAAACATGGAACGAACCATTCATGGAACATGTTACTGTCCATCAAAGGCTTGGTGCTAGCTTTATAGATAATTGATAGATCGCTTATATTGAAAGTATCGAAGTATGGAGTTTTCATAACTGTGGCGATTATTAGTACCGGAAACTTGTGACATCCGGTAGCATTTGCACAAAGAAATGTGGTAACTTGACCCTTGCATATTTTTTGGTTTGCTGTTGACGTCTCACTGCGAAAGATCAAAGTTTTTCTGGTATTGCTCTACACGTTAGTCCTCTATTATCGGCATTGTAAGCGTTTTCCAATGCAAACACTGTTTTGTGGAAGTTTCTTAAAATTCGCTTTGAAGAAATCCGCTATAGCTTTGTTGATTTTCGGAAATCTTTACTGATATCCGCTTTACGAATATCAGTAAAGATTTCCGAAAATCAACAAAGCTACAGCGGATTTCTTCAAAGCGAATTTTAACAAACTTCCACAAAACAAAGGGTTCGCATTGAAGAACGCTTACAATGCCGATAATAGAGGACTATTGTGTAGAGCAGTACCAGAAAAAACTTTGATCTTTCGCAGTGAGACGTCAACAGCAAACCAAAAAATATGCAAGGGTCAAGTTACCACATTTCTTTGTGCAAATGCTACCGGATGTCACAAGTTGTCGGTACTAATAATCGCCACAGTTATGAAAACTCCATACTTCGGTACTTTCAATATAAGCGATCTATCAATTATCTACAAAGCTAGCACCAAACCTTTGATGAACAGTAACATGTTCAATGAATGGTTCGATCCATGTTTCTTAAAATCAGTTAAATGAAGGCAACTGAAAACGAACACAGAGAAAACTCTGTTGTTGTTACATAACGTTGATGCGGATCACGAAAACGGGATCATAACTGCAAAAGAAGAATTTGCCAAAATCATGTACTTCCCATTTAACGCTGCACCGCTCATACAACCAATGAATCGTGGAATAATCGCTTGTTTCAGGCGACGGTACCGAAATGAATTGTTCGAAACATTAATGCCATTACCTAACTGCAATACGAAGAAAGAACTGTTAGATAACCATTACGAATTAAACATGAGCGATTGTTGTTGCATGGTATATGATGCTTGATCAAGCTGTCAACAATGCAATATTGAAAAATGAGTGAGACATGCCTTTGAAGCTTGAAAGCGAACAAAGTTCGGAAGACTTCGAAATAATAAAAAAGGACATAGATGAAGAACTTGCAACACTGAATAGATTACCAGTATGCGGAGGATGCGACAGAGACACTGTGATAAATTGGTTTCAAATTGATAAAAAACATAATACCAACATACAAGTAGATACCAACGATATTCTTCAAGATTTTATAAATGAAACTCTGGGTAAGGAACGAGCGAATTTACCGACGACAACTTTGAAGATATATTTTACAGAAGCTCTCAAGAAAAGACTTAGATGATTTGAATTACAAAATGAAAGTAACTCGGAGAAACTACTTATATTAAGACATATACATTAAAAAATATATTTAAAAATATATTAAAAAATATAATACGTTTTAGTGAGAAGTAAGATATGAGGCGAATAAGATTTTATGTAACGTCTAAGTGTTTGTTTGTACCATTTGGTGTGAAATATATGCCACTGGGTATACAAAAAGCTGTTTTCCTACTATCCTGATATTTATTATTATGAGTTGCGATAATCAAGATTCAACAATATATAGAAAACAAGGAAAGACGCGAAATCGTCTGCTTGTATTTACGTCCCTTTTGCTTTTTATACCTTCAATTTGACAAATTAGAGTTAAAGTAACTGTTAAATTAAACCTTTATAGGGAATATCGGGATGGATCTATTCATGTATTAAACAAATATATGGTCTCACAAAAAAAATGATGATGACCTCAAAATGTTATTTAAAATATGACTTTCAGAAAAAACATTTACTGCATGTGCTCCTCCATATAACACAACTTTGTCCTGTGTAGTTTTTTTCATACAACCATTAAAAACGAAGATATTTAGATGTTCCGATTTATGTGTCTCATTCTGTATATCATCGGATATTTATCAGTTAGCAAAGCTGCTAAATACGAGAATAATCTATGCAAATCTTGAACTGGAATTAAATTTATATTTCTAAAATTATATGATATATAAACAAATACATATAAACAAACTGGCTTCTTGTTTTCTCTCTTTTTTCTGATATTTTTTATAATTTGTCTTATTAAACGAAAAGGAAACTGTAGTTATAATTACTAGCATTTCCGAAGATTTACGAATTACTGAATATACGCTATAAAATGTGCAGTGGCGTTAAACTAAATCATTAAACGTAAATGTTTATACAGGTACTCGTTAACATACGTCTCTAAAATATTTACTCCTCCTTAAAAGAAGGTGATAGTTTTCCGATATAACAGGCTAAGGAATAGCGAACTACTTCGATCAATGCATAGAAAAATATAATCTTATTTTTAAAAATCTATATAACCTTCCTCTGACCTCAACGCCTACATCTATCTATATTCTACCTACATGTTCTCGGATTTCCCCATGAACAATTTCATAGTCTTTAACTCTTGACGTACCATGATGTTCGCTGGTTTTGGTAAAATTGACGCTACATGATCGACTTTAGTTGTCTGTTCGAATTTTTTCATTTTGCTTGTACAATGGGCAACCTCGAAATCTTTTGGTTCATTTCGGTTCGTGTCACTTAGATTTTCTTCACTAGTGGACTATCCTTGCGCGGAGATTCAGCGTTATCCAACAAACTCAATGAGCTGGAGTCGATGTGCTTCGGAGACTTTAACAATATCTTGGACTTTTGTAAATTCCGCAGCTCCACTGTTTGCGATAGTAGCAGTGTCTCTTCCGACTTCACGAACAACCTTTCGTCCGGCATCTTCGAGAGTACGCTGCTCACGGGTATGATCAAGGACGTTCGTTCATCTTTGAAATTTCCGCTAAGAAACTGTTCGACGTTCTACCGTCGCATCTTTCGGGAGACATCTTCCTTTTTCACTTTAGCAACGCTTTTTCTCTTTTCTTGTTATTATTAACAGTTATTGTTTACCTGGAATTATTCCCAATTAATTGCAATACTATCTCTACTTTCATAAAGTACAGTATATAATAAAATAACCAATTTACTGCTATTAAAATTAATTAAAAAGTTACACTATCATTTATGACTAAATAAAGTTTTAAATATAAAAAACTTAGTATAAAAACTAAATATAATAAACTTTTAATATATATTAAATTGTCCGAAAAGTTTCTTCCGTTTTATAAGGAAATAATAGATGCACAATGTTATTTATTTTATATTAGTTTATTAAATTATGCACGAACACAATAATAGAAATATGACATAATGGATCATACCTAATTCAATAAAATAATATCAAACAGAAATTGTTGTTCATCTATTATCACTTTATGAAACGAAAAAAACTTTTCGGACAACCTAATACCTTTAATTCGTTCTTTATATAATCAGTATGTGAAATCGTTAAATAAAATCATTATCGAAAAATATAATTGACCACTTAAATAATTTTTAGATTTCTTTGTTTTTATGTAGTGAACATTAATCCCTGATACTACGCGCGTGCGGTTGACGAAGTGTTAACGTCTCTACAACACTTCGTCTGTAATAATTGCGACACACTACACGCCTCCTCAGAGGATATACTTACATTGTTAAACTGCAATACGATGTGCCCGTACTCTTGACATTTGAAATATATAGCACCTTTGCTTTTTGTAGAACATTTCGCACTTAGATGATCTTTGTTTCCAGAAACACAAAAACCGCACCGGTTTCGATATTTTATCACGACTGAACTCGTCCATATACACTTGCTTAGGTATGTTGAACCATTGGTATGTCTCTATGTCCTTGGTTCGATGCGACAGTTCCTTATGCACCTTGTACGCGTCCACTTTTTACGCAAATTCGGTGCTCAACATTTCCTTCGTTATTTTGCAACTTTTAAAGCACATTTCATAGTCGACGAACAATTTTTTCGAACGCGTAAAAGTCTCTTCGCGTATATTACTATATTACTTCGCTGCACGTCAATCCAACCACAAAGGTCGCACATTTCCTCAAATTCCAGCAACCAGCTTTGCACATTGACGTTGTTACCAGCTCTGAATATTAAGACGAGTGCGTTTCTGTTGTCGACTCTCACGTGTGTTTCAAACACTTTGCGCTCTTCTTCCTCCATCTTCTTCATCTTCTTCTTCGTCCATGCTCAATTTTCAAGGCAATGGAAGCTCTTATACGCTTATGCAGTTCTTTTTTCTAACCAATTGTTTTTTATCTTCGTTTCTGGAGTTCATCTTTGAACTCCGCAACTTTCACTGTTTCGATTTATTCAGGCTTATCGTTAACAATGCACTTTTCTTCGATATCCACGATGTCCGCGTTTGATCCTTCGCTCATCATGATATCGACTTGATATCAACTCAGTTGCACAATTACTACACGAATAGTGAAACTAGTTAACACGATCCCAGAATTATATGAGACTTTGACCAACATCAGACTCATGACCAACAACTCGACAACTACTGAGGAAAGACTAACTCGCAACTGCAACGGCTCGCAACTTACTTGTAACTGACTATTCTCTCTACCGAAACGTCCTTTTATACCAAAATTTTCGGTATTATCCCCATCCACATGCATTTTACAACTATTATGGACCCAAGACCATCAGGTATACCTGACGGTCAGGTATACCTTTCTTTACAATTACAATTTACGGACGGTCAGGTATACCTTTACAATTACAATTTACGGACCCACAATAATCCCCATGAACCGTCATTAGCCACGTCTAAAATAATCTTTATTACAACCAAATTTATTGCCGTCCTCAGATTTAAATTCTTTCATACTGGAGATGAATTTAGTTTATACAATTTATGCATGTTTCAAATCGAGACAGTAAAAAATTTTCAGTAAAAAAAGACACAATTGAAGATAAATGAAAATTACTACCTATTACTATTACTATTACTATTAATATTGAGAGTTTAGAATGATTGCAATATGCGTTTATTCAATTACATTCTATAAGTTTATATAGATTTTACCAAGTGTTAGTTATTTATTAGTAATAAATATGGGACTTGTTTGACAAAAGTATATTTTCCTCGTTCCAGTTTCAATTTAGCAGTACATCTAATACCACTTACGACGAGAATTAAAGAGTTAACACTAGAGAAATATATTTCTATTATAATCTTTAAAATATAATAATTATATGAACGTTTTGTTTGAGTTGCAGCGAGTATCCGCATACTTTAGTCCGGTCAAAATAGACATAAAAAAAAGTGATCAAAGAACAAAAATTCCAACAGAGCTAAATTTTGGTAGAGACCTTGGGTACACCTGTAGAAATAAAATTTCAAAAGCCCCCATTGATTCCATTTGTGCTAAGAAAGTTATTCAACGTCAAAGTCAAAATTTTCGGATTTTTTTAATTTTTCTTGAAAACGGTAAGTTTTATCGAAAATATAGCTCAGACAAAAATTGTAGATCATAACATTATCTACAAAAATTCCTCATACTTTTTTTCCTAAGAATCACCATTCCTAAGATATCGCCATTCTAAAAGTTGAAGGAATTACATTCTATATGATATGCACATAAATACCACATATATACATAGTCAGGCACTTAATATAAGTAAAAATGCCTATTTGTATCTCTTACATGTTTAAACCATACAATTTTGAGAGTATGCGCTTAAAAGGAACTCAGTCCCTTAGCCAATCCTTTCTATATACCCGCATGACCTTGATCAACATCTGGCTACTCTATAATTGTTCACGTGGCGACGCTCTGCTTTTCTGAAGTAAGTGAAATACTTTTAGTGTTATAAACGTTCCTTTCGAGTGAATACATGTATTTATGGCTAGCGTCTACTATTACAGTTTGTACCTATTAATATTTTTAAAAAATGTCACAATTGTGCTTTATTTGCAATAAACTTTTGACGGAAAGTGAAACTGTTACAGTTAGTCGTGGAATAAAAATTTTGATCGATGTAAGTATCGAAAAAGGTGATGAGTTTGTTGACTATCTGAAAAGTCTGTAACAGTTCACGTGGATTGCCGAAAATCATACACCCGAAAAAGTTCAATTGCTGCTATCAAAAGACAACATGAGGATGGACAAGCTAGTACATCAAAAGTAAGTCCACCTCGTACTAGAGCACGAGTAAGTGAATTCGACTTTTGTTTTAAAAAATGTTGCTTTTCTTGAGTGGTTTTCATCAGATGATCCTTTTTCCCGAAATTAACAGAATCTTATCTATTGCTAGTGGAGTCGTCGGTGGTAATAACATTAATTGCCATAAAACTCGTAAAGTTGGGATTGCTTCCATGTTCAAAATAATAGGTCAAACGTTCAATAATATTAAATTAAAACGCTCTGAAAAAGTACTCCCTCTTTTAGCCATGAGTAGCACCGTTAAAGTTCACGAAGAGGAAATGCCTTAGACCTTGTATTATTATTTTAACGCATGAGTATCACTAAGACGTTCGAGGATGAAATTGAAAAATTTTTTGAGTATGAATTAGCCCCTTACCCGTTATCACTCTTCGATGCGCTTGGAATGCGCAAAACACCAAAGTCAGCCATTTACGATTGCTTTAAATCGGTTAATGCTGAAATTGATACTACAAACAAGACATCCAGACATCCAGCAAGAAGAAGAGGAAGAAGAATAAATCGAAGAAGGCATGACTGTTGAAGTCGAATTTGAAGAATATGAATCAGATTAAAATATTAACACAAATTAGAACTGCAGTTTAAAATAATCATCTATATCACAATATCAATATCACTAATCATCATGCAGTAAATACAGTATTTTCCCATAAAACTCCGTTATAACAGATCGCGAAAAAAAAGCGCCAAGTACACTATCTCATAGGTGGTGTGGAAATATGTGCATATCATGTAGAATGTAACTTCTTCAACTTTTAGAATAGCGATATCTTAGGAATAGTGATTCTTAGGAAAAAAATATGTGGAACATTTTTGTAGATCATTTTATGATCTACAATTTTTGTCTGGGCTATATTTTCCATAAAACTTGCCGTTTTCAAGAAAAATTTAAAAAATCCGAAAATTTTGACTTTGACCTTGAATAACTTTTTTAGCACACATGGAATCAATGGGAACTTTTGACACATTATTCTACTGGTGTACCCAAGGTATGTACTAAAATTTAGCTCTGTTGGAATTTTTATTCTTTGAAATGTCTATTTTGACCGGACTACTTGTGCATATAGCAGTGTATATAATTTGCTTAACCTATTGGGTTTGAAAAGCGATCGGACAATCGCTTATGCGTCATTCATGTTTTCGTAGCTAGCGGCGCATGGGTGCCTATTGTCCTAAATCTAGTGATTTATGACAAATGGTCGATAGCACAGAACGGTACTAAAGTAAATTTTCGAAATAGGATTCTCCTAAGTAATACCCAAATAAAATAGAAAATAGCATCGGGGTTAACATAAATCTTTATTTTCAAAATATCTGTATTTAATGATCGCAATTTCAGTATTGCTCACATTCAATCGAAAAAGGTAAGTTGTCAGTACGTATTAAAAATTCAAATCTCATAGGTATAATCAACGTTGAATTTTTTACGGAAAAGAACACTGTTCTCAAATTACTCGATATTAATAATAAAGCAGGATAATACGTGTAGTTTCATAATTCACCGATATCCAAAATTACAATTCATTTTTTACTGGTTTAACTTTGTAGTTACAATCATTATTTTTTGCTCTTACAAAATTACGTAAAAATACTCGAGCAATAAAACTATGAAATCAAACTTTGCAATATTCACAGAAACAATGGATTATTAGTATTCTTGAAAAGGTTACCGTTTGTAGAATAGACAGAAGTATAAATTCAGTTACAAAAACTCATTTATTTATAAACTATTTGCAAAAAAAATTGTTCTCATTATTCTCATATTAAGGGGGTATTCTAGTCTACAAATTTGAAAAAATCGAAAAAAAAATTTTTTTCATATTTCCAAAGTTTAGACATTCAAGAATATGCCCTTAAAAGGATTTTTCAAAATATCAATTATTTTATGAGTTACAGCCATTTTTATGACCGGGCATCTGCTCCGGTCCGACCGGAACAAAGGAACAGTAGACGGTAGACTTTGCCCGAGTACCTACGTATGAATACCCTCTTGAAATCTTTATTGTATTTTATCCCTTTGTAATATATTTTTAATTCAATAATTCAATTGGAACGATGTTTGGGTTCTGAAACCCAAAATAATAACGAATCGTTAAACTCTTTAATATGGACTTTTACTCCGAAGCACATCCAAGCACGAACACAGACAATTCAAATTTCCACTTTCCTCGCAATACGTATTTTTAATGAAGGTTTTATACCCATATTAAAAATCTTAAGTGACATGGGAATCACGATTGGTCCAAAAGCTCATGCGTTCGCAGTCAGGCGAGACAAAATTCGCATCGAGCGCTCTGAACTCTGAGTTTCAGAGGCATCAAAGGAAGCCAAAACTGATCATCTCCATGAAAGAACTTCGGAGAATGAGCAGTTTGAAGTAGAGGAAGGTTTCTTGTATAGAGCAGGAATCGCCGATTAAAAATATATAAATATGCTGTACCATTCTATGAGTAAAATTGCCGGAAACTTGTCTCAAAACTTTAAACGCGTTTTTCTCGAAACTACTTTTTTCGAGTTGGCGTGCACGATATCTCAAGTTCTAGTGATCCGATTTATTTGAAATTTGGTGTGAATGTTCTTTATACATTCCTCTATCGCCTGAACCACGCTCAGATCAAAATTCTTAATTTTACTATTTTTAAATAATTCGAAATTGCCAGAAAAACATGCCCAAAAGGAAACTTTTTCTTCAAACGGTCGCCATTTTGTGAAAAAATATTTTTTTGATTTTTCCAAGGTTCAGGCTATAGCCGCATTTATGCTAATTAAGAATCCATATGGCTTTTTTCCTTCAGATGACTAGAAGGGTTGAAATCATGCACGCCAGGACACCCTTTTTTTTGAACCCCTCACTTTGCCAACTCTGTGAATTTTGAGTTTTCTTTTTCGGTTAATTTTTTATGTAATCTTAAAATATCAATAAACAAATAATTAAAAAATGGATAGTAAAAATATCTTTTGTTTCGTTTGTACAGAGCTTCAAAATCCGCCAGAAATAGAAAGAGTCTATCAAGTCTTGGTCGAATATTATTTTATTAGTCGAATGTTATTTTGATATACAATATAATCTCGATTATACATCACATACATATATTATCCGAACGTTCAATCATCAGAATTTGTATAATTCTCTATAGTGTATCTCATATACATATATACGTATATAGCTATATACGTATATAATCCATATAGTATTTGTTTCCCCCTATCAAAATTGTCGACGAACTGTTGAAGTAAAGTTGTAACTGTTGAAGTAAAATCTCGTCACAACATTTCAGTGCGGTATTTACATTCGAAACGTTACAAACAATAATGGCTCGAACACGAGAACTGTTGACAATTGAGAAAAAATATGAAATCCTTCAGATGATAGACAAAGGTGAAACTCAGAAATCCATAGCAAAAATGTATGGTATTTCATGTTCCGCCGTATCCACTATAAGATCGAGACGAGAAGAGATAAAAAAATTTTTTGAAGCCAACTCAGCGACTACTAGCAGTTACGCAATAGTATTAGAAATGACAGCTTCTGATTCGAATTTCCACAAAGCTCTTGACGAGTGGTACATACAATGTACAAAAAAAAATATAAATGTAACAAATCCAATGTTAAAGGATAAAGCTCAGGAATTGAATGCACAATTTCACACAAATCATAATTTTAAAGGCAGTCTCCGTTGGGTGGCAAGATTTAAAGAACGTCCTGGTTTCCGTGAAGAGGATATTAGTGGAAATTTAAGAAATCAACATGAAGCGAATATCTTCAAAGCTGAGATTAGAAAACTTCTGCAAGACGGGGAGTACACGTTGGATAATATTTACAATGCCGATAGCGCAGCACTAATGTGGAAAGCAGTACCAGAAAAAACTCTGTTCTTTGAGACATCGCAATCAAGGCAAAGAATGGGCGGAGAACAAGTTACTACATTTCTCTGTACAAATGCTACCGGATGTCACAAGCTGCCGGTACTAATAATCTCCACGGTTGAGGATTTTCCATCTTTCAAGAGTTTTTACGCAAGTGATCCGTCAACTATGAACAAAACTAACATCAAACCTTTCATGGACACTGACATACTCTATGAATGGTTCAATACATGTTTTTTAAAATTAATTACAGAAAGACAACAGAAAAACGGACACAGAGAGAAAACTCTGTTGTTGTTACATAACAATGGTGCGGATCGCGGAAACGGGATAATAAATACAAAAGATGAATTTGTTAAAATCATGTATTATTCATATGACGCTGCACCGCTCATACAACCAATAGATCGTAGAATAGTCGCGTGCTTCAGGCGACGGTACCGAAGTGAATTGCTGAAATTATTAATGCCAAAATCTAACAACGTTTCAGAGGAAGAACTTATACACAACTATTCTCACTTAAAAATAGACGATTGCTATCGTATGGTATATAATGCTTGGTTAAAAGTCGAGAATCCAATAATCAAAAACGCGTGGGACAAGCTTTTGAAGAATGAAAGCCAACAGAGTTTGGAAGAGTCCGAAATAATAAGAAAAGACATAGGTGAAGCACTTGCAAAACTGAATAGATTACCAGGATGCGAAGAGTGCGACAGTATCGCTGTGATGAATTGGTTTGAAACTGAGACGGAACATAATACCGACACACAAGACGATATCCAGGATACTCTTCTAGATTTTATAAACGCAGCTATGGATACAGGAACGAACGAACTTACTGACGAGAACTTTGAAGATATACTTGATGATAGCTCTCCATAAAAGGCCTAGATCGTTTGAACTACAAAATGAGAGTAACTCGGAAAAACTAGTTATATTAAGACATATATATTAAAAAATATATTAAGAAATATAATATGTATTATAGACAAGAAAGGTATGGGACGCGTAAGATTTTATGTAGCGTTTAATTGTTTGTTTGTGCCATTTGATTTGAAATATATGACACTCGGTATACGAAAAGCTGCTTTCTTACTATCCTGATATTTATTATTATGAGTTGCGATAATCAAGATTCAACAATATATGGAAAACAAGAAAAGACGCGAAATGGTCTCCTTGTATTTACATCCTCTTTACCTTTTATACCTTCAATTTGACAAATTAGAGTTAAAGTAACTGTTAAATTAAACCTTTATAGGGAATATCGGGATGGATCTATTCATGTATTAAACAAATATATGGTCCCACAAAAAAATGATGATAACCTTAAAATCTTATTTAAAAAATGACTTTCAGAAAAAACATTATCTACCACTGTGTGTGCTCCTCCATATAGCACAACTTTCTGCTGTGTAGTTTCTTCCATGAAACCACTAAAAACGAAGATATTTAGGTGTTCCGATCTCCCATATATGTTCCTAAACACAACTTTGTTCTTCAAAGTATCGAGCCGAAATCATTCGGCGAATGGAAGTTACCCATGTCAATTAAAAATATTTACAGTTATGTTTAATAAAGGCCAAGAAAGTAACAATTCTATTTACATTTTGAAATTTGTAAAAGTATTAATCGCGAAATATTGGTTGGTAAATCTGTACTTAAGGACCAGATTATCTCGTTCATCTTTGTCGAAATATAGTTATACTTTCTAAAACTCCTTTATTAGATTATTAAGTCAGAATATTATATATTAAATAAGAAATATTTAATATAAACAGCTTCATATCCAATGTTAGGTTACATTCATTATTAGAAATTGTAAAAGAAAGACTATTTGTTACATTAGAATGTGTTTAAAGAGACGAAATGAAAGCAGTTCGTCGAATTTTAATAGATCAGGTAATTGGACAGACTTCTCCATATTTAGGAAACCGTTTAGACATTTCTTTCACCTGTTGTTTGATTCGATGAATTTTTCCTAATTGTACTTTAACCCCTTCATAACAATGGACGAGATGTCTCGCGGCTCGATACCAGCTGTTTAACGTTTGTGTCGAGATATCTCGTCATCTAATACTAATAGTTTGACTCTACCGACGAAATATTTCGCAGTTAATTCCGTCACACAACTGAAAAAAAGAACTAAATGCAATTCTTTTCAATTTGCTGGAATTGGCCATTTTGTATCCAATATCTCCAAAGTCAATACCACCAGCCGCACCCAAGTGAATGTACTGCATAAAAATAGTTCAAAAGCTTAAAACGAGAGATAACAAATCTAAAAGTGAGTCGTGGAAAAATGCCAGACTATTGTTCATGATAACGATTTGACAAATACTACTGATAAATATAATTAAATATAAATTTACATAGATATTTGCAATCTTTTTTTTTTTTTTTTTTTTTTTATTTATTGAAATTCACAATTTGTCCAATTTGGACATTTGGTGGAATTTTTTAACAGTTAAATTAGCATGTTGGTGGCTACCCCCAGCGGGGTACCATCCTCGTGTTTGCTACGTTATGTCCTTTATAAGGTCTGCTGGGTGCTTCCTTTTTAGTCTTCTGTCCATGTTTATGGTTTTGTACATTTCCGCAGCAAGCTAGCCGGTTTGGGTGTATTGCTATTCTTGATTTGTATTTTTCTGAGTAAGATATTTGCAATCTGTTTATGATTTATAAGTTACTCGTCGTGATAAAGAATAAGAGAAAACTATATTGACATGAGTCCTACCTAATTTTTGTTCAAAACAGTGCTTTCTACAGTAATTTTCAAATTATTTGACGTCGCCAAATTAGTCAACTCAACCTGTAAATTAAAACGCTTAATTTATATATTAAAAAGTTTGCAAAAAATGTTTCTCCGAACAATGGATGTATTTACAGGCATATCTTTTAAAAAAGAATAGCCCATCATAATAAAAAATCTTTTAAAAAAACAATAAATTTTTGTAGATTTATTATCCGCTCAAAGATACGTGCGATATACTGAATATGAAAAATTATCTATCGCACAACAGTGTAAAAAGAGAAGAACCCACATGATAACATATGTTGGTTAGATGGTCAAAAATCTAACATGTCCAAAATCATTCTAATAGAAGTACAGATTTGATTTAAAATTCCACGAATTTTAAACAGATAGAAAATCAGACGGTGAAATTCGACGACTTGAAAGTTTTCAATAAAAAAATTCCGCCGTCAATGTCAATTTCTTGCGTGGAATAAACACTAATTTCTACTGCTTGCACGAATCTGGTTTCACAACTGGAAATTTTAAAAATTGTTCGTAAGGTGAGTATATACTACCGTGTAGATAAAATATATTTGAAATAAATCTCTATAATGTACATTCGCATCTGATCTTATCTCGGTTAAGCATGTGCAATTAGTCGATATTGTCCAAAACAATAGTTGATATTCATTAGTGTAAATAAAAAACAAAACACAATTGAAGATGAATGAAAATGACTTCCATGAAAACAGCTAAGTTTAGTGACTGCAAGCATACATATCTGTGCAATGCTGAGAGATTAGAATGATTGCAATATGCGTTTATTCAATTACATTCTATAAGTTTATATAGATTTTACCAAGTGTTAGTTATTTATTAGTAATAAACATGGGACTTGTTTGGCAAAAGTATATTTTCCTCGTTCCAGTTTCAATTTGACAGTACATCAGTTACGACGAGAATTAAAGAGTTAACACTAGAGGAACATATTTCTATTATAATTTTTAAAATATAATAATTATATAATCGTTTTGTTTGAGTTGCAGCGAGTGTCCGCACACTTGTACATATAGCAGTGTATATAATTTGCTTAACCCACCGGGTTTGAAAAGCGATAGGGCAATCGCTTATGCGTCATTCATGTTTTCGTAGCCAGCGGCGCATGGGTTCCTATTGTCCTAATCTAGTGATTTATGACAAATGGTCGATAGCACAGAACGGTACTAAAGTAAATTTTCGAAACAGGATTCACCTAAGTAATACCCAAATAAAATAGAAAATAGCATCGGGGTTAACATAAATCTTTATTTTCAAAATATCTGTATTTAATGACCGCAATTTTAGTATTGCTCACTTTCAATCGAAAAAGGCAAGCTGCCAGTATATACTAAAAATTCAAATTTCATAGGTATAATCTACGTTGAAGTTTTTACGAAAAAGAACACTGTTTTTAAATTACTTGATATTAACAACAAAGCACGATGATGCGTGTAGTTCCATAATTCACCTATGTCCAAAATTACAAATCATTTTTGACTCGCTTATTTTTGTAGTTACAATCATTAACTTTTGCTCTTACAAAATTACGTAAAAATACTCGAAAAATAAAACCATGAAAAGAAGTTCTACAATATTCGCAGAAACAATGGATTGTTAGTATTCTTGAAAAGGTTAACATTTGTAGAATAGACAGAAGTATAAATTCAGTTACAAAAATCCGTTTATTTATAAACTATTTACAAAAAAAATTATTCTCATTATTCTCATATTAAATTCTCATTTTCATGCTGCTTGCTTCTATCAACTCTTGGTCGAATATTATTTTATTAGTCGAATGTTATTTTGATATACAATATAATCTCGATTATACATCACATACATACATTATCCGAACGTTCAATCATCAGAATGTTGTATAATTCTCTATAGTGTATCTCATATACATATATACGTATATAGCTATATACGTATATAATCCATATAGTATTTGTTTCCCCCTATCAAAATTGTCGACGACTATAACTGTTGAACTAAAATCTCGTCAGGACATTTCAGTGCGGTATTTACATTCGAAACGTTCCAAACAATAATGCCTCCAAAACGGAAAATGTTGACAGTTATCAAAAAATGCGAAGTACTTGAGATGATAGATAAAGGTAAGTCTGATAGAAACATAGCAAAAGAGTTGTGTATTAGCCTTAGTAGCATCAGAAGTATAAAGATAAGAAGACAAGAGATAACAAAATGTCTCGAGGCAGGTGGCAGTACCGCAATAATTTTAAAGTCATGTATTCATCCGGATTTAGAGAGACTTCTTCGCCAGTGGTACATACGATGTATAGCAAAAGGCATAAAATTAACAGGAACAATAATAAGCGAAAAAGCTCAGGAACTTAATAAACAATTAAAAAAAAATAGTACTTTTACAGCCAGTCTCCGTTGGGTGGCAAACTTTAGAGAACGTCACAATTTGCGTAAAGAAGATATGAAGAAAAATTTAAAAATACCAAATGAAGCCGCGGTGGATACCTTCAAAGCTGAGTTTAATAAGTTTATGCAAAAGGAGGGGTACAAATTGGAGAACGTTTACAATACCGATAGCACAACACTAATGTGGAAAACAGCATCAAAAAATACTCTGTCGCAATCAAGCAGAAGACTGTACAAAAAACAAGTTACTATATTTCTCTGTACAAATGCTACCGGATGTCACAAGCCGCCGATACTAATAGTCGAGACGATTAAGAAAACTCAAACTACCAGTAGTTCTTACACAAGTGATCCGCCAATTATGTACATAACTAGCAAGAAACATTACATTGAAAGTGACACATTTAATGAATGGTTCTATGAATGTTTCTTAAAATCAGTTACAGAAAGACAACAGAGAAATGGACACAGAGAGAAAACTCTGTTGCTGCTAAATAACGCTGGCTTGGATCACGAAAGCACGATAATAAGTACAAGAGATGAATTTGTTAAAATCATGCACTTTTCATATGACGCTGCACCGCTCATACAACCAATGGATCATGGAATAATCGCATGTTTCAAGCGAATGTACCGAAAAGAATTGCTGGTATCATTAATGAAAAAATGTAAGAAGATTTCAGATAAAGAATTTAAACGCATCTATTCCCGATTAAATAAGAACGATTTCTGTCGTATGGTATATAATGCTTGGTTAAAAGTCGAGAATCCAATAATCAAAAACGCGTGGGACAAGCTTTTGAAGAATGAAAGCCAACAGAGTTCGGAAAGGTCCGAAATAATAAAAAAAAACATAGAACTTGGAAAACTGAATAGATTACCAGGATACGGAGAGTGCAGCAGTACCAGTGTGATGAATTGGTTTGAAACTGATAAAGAACATAATACCGGCACACAAGACGATATCCAGAATACTCTTCTAGATTTTATAAACACAGTTATGGATACAGGAACGAACGAACTTATTGACGAGAACTTTGAAGATATACTTTATGGTAGCTCTCCATAAAAGGACTAGATCGTTTGAACTACAAAATGAGAGTAACTCGGAAAAACTACTTATATTAAGACATATACATTAAAAAATATATTAAAAAATATAATACGTTTTAGTGAGAAGTAAGGTATGAAACGGGTAAGATATTATGTAGCGTCTAATTGTTTGTTTGTACCATTTGGTTTGAAATATATGTCATTGGGTATACGAAAAGCTGTTTTCTTACTATCCTGATATTTATTATTATGAGTTACGATAATCAAGATTCAACAGTATATGGAAAACAAGGAAAGACACGAAATGGTCTCCTTGTATTTACGTCCTCTTTGCTTTTTATACATTCAATTTGACAAATTAGAGTTAAAGTAACTGTTAAATTAAATCTTTGTAGAAAATATCGAGATGAATCGATTCATGTATTAAACAAATATATGGTCCCACAAAAAAATAATGATGACCTTAAAATGTTATTTAAAAAATGACTTTCAGAAAAAACATTATCTACCACTGTGTGTACTCCTCCATATAGCACAACTTTCTGCTGTGTAGTTTCTTCCATGAAACCACTAAAAACGAAGATATTTAGGTGTTCCGATTTATGTGTCCCATTCTGTACATCGGCGGATATTTATCAGTGCGAGTACCCACCAAAGTCGCTAGATACGTAAATCATCTGTACAAAATTTGAATTAGAATTAAATTTATATTTATATAATTACATGATATAGAAACAAATACATATACGCAAACTGGCTTCTTTTTGCCTCTCTTCTTTCTCGAATTCTTTATAATTTGTCTTATTAAACGAAAAAGAAACTACAATTGTAATTATTTAACTAAATACAATTATTAAGAATTTAATTATTGGGTATGGCTACCTCGCCGATCTAAATGATTATGAAATATATTATCAAGATTTTAATTCTTAATAACTTTTCGTCGGCTTTGGTTTTCAAGTTACGAAGCAATTTGTTAGTGAAAGATTAGCATTTATTATATTTATTAACATTTATCTGTGATCTCTATTCTGATGTTTTGTATAAAATTATTTATTTTTGTAATTTTGCAACAAATTACAAGTTTTATCAAATTTCATTCGTATAAAGTGTAAAGGAAACATTATATATAGCCAAAGAAAATGCTAAATACTTTAGAATTTGAGCTAAAAAAAATATAATAGAATATATATTAAACTTAAAAGAAGATAATTTCTTTACTTAACAGATGACTTAATCCTTTTCATTCGAGAGGTGAGTCTCATTCACCATGTGGTGTGATGCCGCAACTCGAGAGGTGAGTCTCGCTCACCACTTGGATTGCTGCGGTATTTTACACGGGGAAGAGGAATTTGTGTGGATGAATCTACGATCAAGTTCAAAGATCGAATCTCCTTTATTATCTACAATCCAAAGAAACCAACCAAATGAAGTATTAGAGTTTATACGATGGCAGACTCAAGTACCGGTTTAACAATGGACAAGTTGATAAGGTCCGACCTTCCGATATGAACGACATTACCATTGCATCTTTATGCAATGCTGCTGGAAACAATATCTGATGTTCAAGAATATCATATGTTCACTGATCGTTATTATACGAGCTACATCTTGGAAGAAGAATTATTAAAATTGAAATGCCACCTCACAGGAACTATCTTAACGAACAGAAGCATATACCAGAACAAATAAAAAGAACAAAATTCGGAAAAAAGTCAATAGTAGTATACCGGAAAAGAAATACATTAGTTTTAGCATGGAAGAACAAGAGGGTTGTCACGTGCTTGACTAACTGAGACAATACAGGAATGACGCCTGTGAAACGAATTTTACGAGATGGAGTAGAAGTGACCGTCAAGAAACCTAACGTAGTAATAAATTATATCAAACATATGGGCGGTGTCGATCGTATAGATCAGTATGCCTCAACGTACTGTTTCTTAAGAAAATCGCTAAAATGGTGGCGTAAACCTTTGGGGGGGGGGTGTTTTAGAAATTTGTTCAATAAATTCATATATTTTATATAAAGCCACTAAACAGCAGAGAAGCGAACAGCCATTTAATCATTTGCGATATTTGAAAACATTAGTCCACCAATTGACTGGAGGATTTTCGCCAGCCACGCGATCGAGCTTCGACTTCAACCTCAGATTCCGAACATATCCGCTTGAATGGAAAGCTACACAATATTCTAACAGGAGTTACAAAGGACTGCAAAGTCTGTTCTCAGAGAAATAAAACAGGAAAAAGGCATCAAACGATATATGATTGTAATACTTGCCCCGACAAGCAGAGCATGCATCTTGGGAATTGTTACATGAAATATCATACACAGAAAAATTACAGAGACTAATATTTAAGAAATTATGTTTATAAAAATATAAAGATATGAAGAAGAAAGAAGATGTAAAGATATATAAAATGTTAAAATATAAAAATTTTATACATTAATTTGTGTGTGTAATGATTTTAAGTTACTGGTAAGAAATGCGTCAAAAAGGTTGCGAAACGTCTCGAGTTACTGGTGCGCCGCGCGAAAAAAGTCCCGAGTGCAAAGGGTTAATTATCTTGCAAAAGAAACTAACAATTATGATTATTATTAATATTTTCGAAGATCTGCAAATTACTGAACATACGCTATTAAATGAGCAGTAGCGTCAAACTAAATCATTATACGTAAATGTTGAGACAGGTACTCGTTAACAAACGTCTTTAAAATACTTACATCTCCTTAAAAAAAAAGTAATAGTTTTCTGACATAACAGACTAATATTTCTTTATAAAGTATAATGTACTACACCGATCAATGCATCGAAAAATATAATCTTATTTTTAAGAATATATTATGTAACCTTGCTCTGACCTCAACGCCTGCATCTATCTATCACCTGCTGTTTGATTCGATGAATTTTCCCTAATTGTACTTTAACCCCTTCATAACAGTGGACGAGATATCTCGACTTGATGCAACCAGTCAAAACCACCAGCCACACCCAAGTGAATGAACTGCATAAAAATAGTTCAAAAACTGAAAACGAGAGCTGCCAAATTTGAAAGTGAGTCGTGGAAAGAATGCCAGATTATTATTCATGACAACGATTTGAGAAATACTACTGATAAAAATTCAATAATTCTCGCTGCAAGGTTTTGTGGTAACAAAGAAGCAACCGTCGCTTTATCTATGGAAAATTATACAACTGTGGAGTCTTGGGAAAGTGGTGACTCATGATTTATGGAAGCTTGGTCCTGCCGCTGAAGAGCGAAGGCATTTTTGCTTGTATATTAACCTGTGATGAAGTATGTGATGACGCACACCAATAAAAAGCAACCACATTACTTCTTATCATCAGTGTAAATCCATTTACACATATGCCTAAGCGTGCACTTCAGCCAGTGAATTATTAATGCATACGTGCATACATACTATGAATTTTAAATGTACCGTTTCCCATAAGTTTATACTTCTAATTTATAAATGTTTTTAGTGACAGAATGCTTACATTTCATCACCCCGAAATGCAGAAATCATTAGTAATATCATTTACGACGAAAATTAAAGAGTTAACACTAGAGAAACATATTTCTATCATAATGTTGAAAATATAATAAAAATATCAAGGATTTGTTTGAATTTGTATATGATCAAGGTGGTATATGATCATATAATTATAAAAATGTATATGATCATATAATTTACTTAACGCACTTGATTTAAGTGACGATCAGGCAATCGCTCATGCGTCATCGACGCCTGGTTCATAGCCTCCTGAATCTAGTGATCATCGACAACTAGCCGATAGCATATAACGGTACTAAATAGAGTTTGCTAAATAGAATTCTCTGAAGTAATGAATCTCCAGATTGAGACCGGTTGACTGAGTCTTTTGATCGAAACTACGCTAAAACTTCTAGTAAATCTTAGCTTCCTAATTGAGACTACATTAAACTAATAGAATTTGATTATTCTAAGTCTCTGATTAAAACGTAACTTGACCTTTATTCAATTCTTATCTGTTCTAATCAAAATTTGCAATAAATCAAACTACAGAGGCTCTTGAAAGTATTCGTACACTTGCCAACACATCTCATGAACATATTAGGTTTGTTATATTAAACGTTTTGAAATTTCATTAGCTCTGTAATGGCATGCAACTCTTATGATTATATTGGTAAAGTTATAAACAATTCCAAAAATGTATACAGAAGTTATAAGATATTTAGCACACGTATACAAATATTTTACAAAGATCACGAAAGTATTTAAACAGGCAATCACAATGTTAATACGTCTCAATATTCAGTGGAAACATCTTTAACACGTATTATATTCATACCATGTACTAATTTTTTCCTAAATAGAAATTTGGAATAAATATCTCGTAACTTCTACATTTATTTTCAGATTAAATTCAAATCTCGCCAATATAATTATAGCAATTGCGTCCTATAATAGGGCTAATGAAATTTCATGTTTTATGTAACATGCATAATATGCACATACAACATAAAAGTTTTATATGGTAAATAAATAAATACTCTTGCGAGTCACTATATTGAACTAGATCCCATGATTATTTGATATTATACTCGCCTATGCTTCAGATGGGGTGAGGCGATTCCAACAATACTTAACGTAGTACTTGTGACTATTCTGAAAAGTTTTCTCCTGGTTTCGAAATTTTCTGTGCTTTGGTCAATTATTCTTTGCATGCTGATGCATGGCGTTTATCGAAACTCTTCGGTAATCCCTGACCAATGGCACGTTTATGTGGCTTGCCAATGAAAAGCTGATTTTCTAGGTCTAGAAACACGCAATTCTACCATCTTTCAAACTGCCAGATACCTTCTAATAGCATAACCGTAACATAAATCATATTAGCGACGAACGCATAAGACATTACAACATATGTTAAAGACACGTTAGGCCTTGTAATGACATGTGTGTTTGAATAAAGTAGAGAATAACGTCGGAGTTATTATAAGTATAATAACTATATATATTACGTCGCGTGAAAAGGTCCGCTCGACGTTCTTCATTGTCTAACCGTCAAGGCCCGAGCACCCATAGAAGGACCTTCAATAACCTAAGGTCCCACCATAAACCGAGTCTTCTAAACCTGCAGGAACCGTTAATCCTGCAAGTATTTTCAGTTTCTAACTGGTACTTATAAAGTCCTTAGGTCTATTGTACATTCTTGCAAGTTACGAAGAAAGCAGGTAGTTAGCTAATGAAGAAAAACCAAATAGTTGTCTAACGGAAAAGCTGGTTTTTCCCATAAACAATGTCGCCCATGAACCACGTTGGTAGGAGGCTTCTTCCTCCTATCTTCATTCCCAACATTGGTCATAACCAATCGGTATCGCGGATTATTGCCCTCACTTTCCTACCTAAAAATGTGAGCAACGAATCCGCGTTCTTCGTTCAAAAGGCACACCATACCGAACTTTCCTCCGTAATCACATCAGAACGAATTTCAGAGTTCCTAGAGTTCCTACATCTCCTAGGGTAGAGTTCCTACAGTTCCGACTTCTTCTACACCACCAGAAGGGTCACTATACTGGTTCTCATAACCAACGAACAGTCAAAGTCAATATATACACGAATTCTCTCATCTACGAATAATCCTTTTCTTCGTCACCTGTATCTTAATCAACGGCGTTACTAATTTGTGTGATTGCATAAAGTGTGGGAAATAAATTTTATAATCCTGTGAATCGCAGTGTTATACTCCAACAACTACCCCTATTATCTTAACGAAAATAAGGGAATCGATCTATTCGTGTTGTCGATCATTACAATCGTAACGGGAATTTACGACTCCCGTTGACGCGTTTTCTCGCGACCGCGTCTCCCCGCGATAGCTCGAAAATACAATATAAGTATTAGGTCATCCCATAAGTTCGTGCCGACTTTTGTGTCTACATTTCATGTGTCGATTCATAAACATACGGCGATAAGAGACCAATGCACTTGAAAAATGAGAAGAAGTTGTACAACGAAAGGAGGATTACATTTTTTCGTGAAACTGAAAGGTATGTAAACAATCTTAACATATGTAACCGCTCGAAAAACGGAACGAACTTATGGAGTGACCTAATATAAATTTTTATTTTCAAGATATCCGTATTTAATGATCGCAACTTTAACATTGCTTACTTTCCGTCGAAAAAGGCAAGTTGTTAGTACATACTTAAAAATAAATATGGATTTTCGACAGAATCGTTGAAGATAGGTTTCCTTCTTGCTTATTGAAAGATATTGAAAAATACCGTTGAAATGTTATTATGTTATTGCTATTGATGAAAAATATTTTGGATTTATGTAAAAAATATAATTACGTTTTCAAACATGGTACTCTATAAAATACTTTATGAAATATTAATGGACTTGAATGTGAAATTAAAAACTTTGAATTTTTCATATCACTTTTATTCATTCATGACTTTTATATATATATATATTTAAATTATTATTATTTATTAGATTTCCAATATAACTTAAATTAATATTTTCAAATACCGACACTGTATTCTTGAAATCATTTATTAAGAGACAAATCCTTCGTTGAAACACAGTTTTAATATAGTCTCTTCTAAATTTTCACTCTGTATATCAATATGCTTATCTACAATCATGATTTCGTTATTTCGTACTTAAGTACCAATCTCATGATCCACCGCCAAACTTTTTTGGACACTATCTATCATCCACTTACTTTTGTCCACGACTATATGTATCTCAAATTAAATCATTTATTTAATAGATGTGTACTTAACGAATTATGAACAATAAAATAATAATGAATATTATCTTCCCACAAAATATATAAAACTATAGTAACGGGATTTATTAATAATTCCGATGAGATTAAAATAAATTTAATCTTTTACAATTCTGGAAACAGATAACTGACACCACTTGCAAACTAAACTACGTATAAAGGTACATTTCAAAGCAGCATTCATCAATTTTATTAAAATTTATATGGGAAATACATAGTTCTTAGAAAACTGTACCGCGTGTAATTTTTATTGGCAATCATCCATCCAATCATCAATGAAATGAAAATAGTTTTCGAATCTTAAAAGGTGCATGTTTTTTTAATTGCATGTTATTGAAAAAAAATCAGACACAAAGTTTAAAGAAAAGAGTTGTTTATTTAAAATATATATTTAAAAATTTGAATATGTCTAATCATTTTTCTTGTTTCTCATTTTCAGTTAAATTTATATAAATATATGAACTATAGACGAAAAAAGAAAATCTGTTTTTAAAATTGTTTGTCCTCTTACATTAGAATTATGTTTGCTTATCTTTCGAATTGTAACTACATACCAGAAATGGTCAAAATATGTGAAATAAAATGTCAAAATATACAATTGCCAAAATTCATAATAATTTCATAATTTCTTACATATATACATAATCTACTACCTGTAATTAATATTTAAATATGTTATCTCGTTAACGTAGTATTTGTACTGTTTCAACTATAAAGTGTATATAAAACAAAATAGTTAGAAAAATCTTCAAAATATAAACATCATACATATTGAACGAGAGCTCTGTTTTTTAAGTTCCATGTTTTCATATTCACTTTCACTTTCACTCGGAATACGAAGTAATGTCATATTACAATTTTATTATGTAAATATTCAACAAAAAATCAGTGTCACATTTCGAGATCTTTATAAGTTCAATAATTTGTTCTTGCTCAAATGTGTTTTAATCGAAAATCTTGACACACTCCGGAATACCCTATACACAAGGAATACCCTATACCCTCAATAACACTTTACACGTTTTTTCTTTTTAACGCGATTAGAGACTCGCGTTCCTTATAACATTTAATGAATAGTATTCTAACATGACAAGAAGAAAATTGAGTGTTAACAAGAAACGTATATCGTAAAATTAAAAGTATGGTGACGAATTTTATATTGACTCTGAACATTTCCTGTGATATACCTACATAGAAAGTGATAACGGTTATTCTGAAAATATTTATGATAGTAATTCCGAAAGTGACATAGTTCCAATAAAGAGACGAACGACGTAATTAATAATTTCTGGCGACAATGAATAGAAGAAACTGATGAAAATGAGAATACTGATATAAATGTCACGCCTAAAGGACAGCGTCGATAAAAAATTAATTACGCGATGGAGACTAAAATTATTGGATCTAATATTTCTGTTCATTGCAACAAACTAATTACTTTCGTGATACATGTCCTCGAACACCAGAGCATCGGATCGGAGAATGTTTTGAAAGATACCATATCGCGATGGAACAGTATAGAATATGATTTTTATATCAAATGAAACCATGTTATTGGGTTACATATGTGTGTGAAGTCGAAAAGAGCAATAAATTTTGTTTATTATTTATAATCTTCCATTATGTTATTACTATTTATTCATTGAAAATGAATTTCGACCATACATAGCATATATACCATATATAGTACCTATGTATAAACTAATAATGACCGTTAGGGGGTTTAAAAAATATCTTGCAACCTGTAGTTCCCAAAATATTCCAAAAAATATAATCTCAATTCTCATCTTTTCTTCAAATATATTTCGTAAGAACTACTTTTTCTATCCCAATAACGATGCATATAAATTAAAATGAACGTTAAAATTTGGCATGTAAAAAATATAGAAAAAAAGAGATCGCATACTCTTTTTAAACCAATAAATAATATTTGAAGTTGTGAGATTATATAACTGAATAACTGACATACGTACCAAAATAGTACATTAACAAAAAGATAGTCAGTTGGGAAAGTGAAGAACTAAATTAAATACAAAAATAAAAGAGGAAGGCAAAGGGGGTGAATTCAGATAAGAAAAATGTTAAACAATTTAGTGCAAGTGTGTGCACTTTTGTGCACAAAAGTGCACACATTTGCACTAAAATACTGAATAAATGATCTGACATAATTTAAATCTGTAATTTCCATTTTAATGACAGTCAATAGCCATAAAAGATAAAACTTATATTACTGTATGTATATACTATTCTTTATTATTTTAATTCTTATTTAAGTTACAGTTAAGTTGATCTAACGTAACATACATTTTATCGAAAAAGAGAGGAAGTAAGGAGAAAGAAAATACTAGCGTTATAAAATATTACAATACTCTACCGATGACATTAAAGTATGTGACACAGCTATCACTTCTTCTGATTAATTTCTTATACAAATTTTTTCAAAAATTCTTTAACTGTGAAAGATATAAGCAATTGAGGAATCAGTACAAATTGACAACACAGCGTTTAATCGTTTGTACTCATGCGCACGGCTGTTTCATTCGTTCTATGTCGTCATCAATAGTAGGTCATCGCACTCTTCCTCATTCCCCCCTTACTCTTTATTATCATACACATACAAAAGTAAGAATCATAATAATGTCTCTGAGCAACATAACTATGTACAAATTAATTTTTGAGCAATATGTACAATAAAAATTAGGCACATCATGTCACATCCAATGTACTCTACATATTATAACAACCTCTGATAATACGAGAACTATATACACTGTAAAAAACACAAATTAACATATGATATAACTTACACTATACAAAAAATGTATACGTAAAACAACATTAATAATGCTAGAATCTGCCTTGTTCTCTATACCTTAACATCATATGATGCATCTTTTGCATTCTTCCGATTGAAATTTACGTTTTCTTATACATATATTTTTCTTCCAAAATTGAAGATAATTCGGGAGAGAATTTTTTTCGAAATGAATGGTTATTTTCTTTGATTTTATGATTTAAGTCAGCTAAATCATTATTTATTTTTATACTTAAGTCAATATAAAACTATATGTAAATATCTGTACATGAATCTTTACATATGTGTGTATGGATCTTAAGAAAATATTAAATAGTCATAAAAATATCATTTTGTATTAACCTATAATTCATTACCACTATTTTTGATACATATTATATAAAAATTTTAAAAATCATAGATGCATTTATCCCTTGTACAATCAAGCTTTAAAGTTTTTTTATTTTATAATATATGTATTATATATGTATTTATTTCATAAAATCACATATATATAAAAAGATATATAACATAGTAATGTGTATAAAAATAAAGTAATTAGAAGTTATAACTAAATGTAATGTAAATAAGGGAAAAAAATTAAGAAAATCAGAGATTTAACTATTCTTCAAAAATCATAAGTTATCTAATACTGTATACTACTTGTATATGTGCATTTAACTATTCTGACAAACTATAGTTATTCTTTGAATGATAATATAATTTGAATAATAATAATCTAAAATCATAACTTTCAGTACCATAAATTACTAAAAGCAATTATCATTTCAAAGAACAATACCAGATCTTTGACATATAAACTACAATTATTATATAATCTAACATTTTAAAATATATTGAATTTTTGATCAAGATTCTATACAAATTTTCTATTATTCATTCATATTATTCATAAGAAAGAGACAAATGTAAAATATTGCTATGTATGAATTTGTAATATATACTTACTTTATAAACTTGGCCATAGGTTCCATTACCAACAACTTCAATTAACTCGAAAATACCTGCTGGTTCCTATAACACACATGCACACATATAAGTATATATACATGCATATATAAGTATAAATTATATTTGTATATCATGTTTTTTGTACAATGTATATATACAATACACTGTATGATGTATATTATGTATAAAATAATATTTGAATCAACAATTTTTAACGATACTACCATGTCACGCTATTGATAATATCAATAAACTGTGTTATACATGAACAAGATATGACATCAAACTGATTATTTTCATATACTAAGATACTATTAAATATTTTATAGCTCCTTAAGAAATAGATACTTAAATACAATACTTAATACTTAATATAATACTTAAATACAATACTTAAATCTTTAATATTCAAATAATATAAACTGTTAATATTTGTTTAACAGGTACCTGTATACACATCTGCATAGTGTATGCATGTATGTACTATATTTAGTTCACATTCTAAAATAAGTTACATATATTACAACTTATCAGAGATAAAAAAAATTCTTGCATCAATGAAAAATAATACAGTAATGAAAGAGAGAAAAAAGAGATAATAATAACTAACTATAATTTTATATTTACTTAATGATACTGTAAGTAAAAATTGTATGTATAATATCTGTTCACAATATTAACTGTTAATCTTAAATTTTAGATAATTTGTATAAATCAGACCAAAACTATAAACGCGAACAAAATACAAAAATGACTAACTAAACAACTTCGAATCTCCTTAATTTATTTTTTAAAAAGCATTTAAAAGGCAATTTTAAGAAATTGTACAGAAATTCAACAAAACTGTATTCTCTTATTTCCTTCTTTCTTCATTATGCTGTGGTGCTACCAAGAAATAATAATCATCGTTTACTCTTATGAGGTTAATTATCAATCATTGAATTCATAGAAAGTACAAAAAATAGACTTCTGTGTCCATAAACAAATATCATTAAATATTATATTATGCCTGATAAATAAAAATCATTAAAAGTCGTAACGCACCTTCAAAGCGTTCAGATCAATGTCGTCGAGCGAACAGTTGACGCTCGGTGCCAAATTATGCGCCATCTTGATACGCCACTTGCGCTCCTTGCGAGATATCTTTTTCACTTGAGCTCAGCAAATCCACCGTCTATCCCCTTTTCTGCTTCTCTCGTTATTGTTCTTATTCCTTATTGCAATTTAAACCGTATAATAATGTAGAGATATAGAAAGAAGAAAATTCCGTCTTCGCACTTACACTAACACAGAACACCAGGATCACTAACAGAAAATTTGTATTAAAATAATTCACCGGTAAACTAGTTACACGAATATTTTCATGAAAATTTAACCGAACACAACCGAAAAAGAAAGGAAATACACATAGAGCAATGGCACATGGCGTATGAAAGAACTCTAATGATCAACGAAGGAACAGTTTACCAATCAGATTAGAAAACAATACACTTCCATCACGTTCTCCCTAAATTTTTCGTAAAATATAAATGTCAATAATGCGTAATGGCAAGCAATGTATTACACACTCACAGCGCTAAGCGCTGGATTATCGTATCGTCATAACGGATGCGGCACAACCGAGCCGAGCCCAAACACCACGGCAGCGGCCGTTCTATGTCCTGTCGTACTGCTTGCTGCACGCCTCTATTCCCTCTCATTCCCTCCTTGGCACTCTCTTACTATCTTCTTCGTTCTTATGCGTGCGCACACATGCTTTTTCTGTTCTCTCTTCTTAATGTAGACAATATTTTCACCGTCTTTGTTTTTCGTGCGCTACGATTGTATACCACTATGCTTCTTGACGTCATCAGCCCAACTATGATGGCGGCAAGTACTTACTTCCCTTCCTAATTTTCTTATCATAAAATAAAATTAAACAAAAAATCATTTCACTGATGGTTTCACTATTTCCCAATTATAATTAATAAGTATGATGTATTTTAATAATATTTGTATATTTCATAAATGATTATTTCTTTTGTAAATGTACAACACCATATTTCACACAAATGGAAAATCTAAATAATTAAAAATAAAATAGATGGTCGTTTAACATTCTTTCTTTAATACAATTTTCATTAAAACCCAATATATTTTTAAATAACACTATATATGTTTGGAATAATAAATACATGTTATAAAATGTGTTTATTATTATCTACTTTTATGTATATTCTTTTTGTAACACTTCCATTATAAGTAATCTATGTTATAATTACACTTATTTTTAAAAAATACAGGACTGTAACAGCAGGACTGTAAATAACAGCAATGTATTTACATACAAATAATTTTTTAATCAATTTAATTACAATTACACATAAAACAGTGTATATTTACAATATAAAATACAGCTGTATGGTATTCCTAATTGTAAGCCTCAATTAAGTATCAACTAAATTGTTTAAAATTATATTCATAATAATTCTTCAACATTATAAAAAATAAGATTTTAGATTCATATTACAATTTTTACACATACAGACTATATTTTTAGAAATTTTATTTATAAATATTTTTTAAAAATATTACTTATATTCAACACAAAGCAGCTAATTTTCGCACGGTGTTTAAATCTCGAACAAGCATTTGAACCGTTTGTTTAGTTCGGGGCTGAACATCCAAGGTAGATGTATCTTCAGGATCCATAGCTTCTAAAGCTAAAAAAAGATTTGTATTTGGCTTTCTTTCCAATCTATAAAATACTTTGACAAAATTTACCAACCACAAACTTCTGCCTCGATAAATGTTAATTTTGCATCTATATGATGTTGAAAATGTTCTATGTGTTCTAATAATCGCATTCGACATTCTCCTGGGTCAATTGGCGCTTCTGGTTGTGGTATGAAAGGTTGCAACGGTGCTGACATTTCATGTTCATTTAATTCTTCATGCAAGTGATTCGCTGATATAGTTGTCGGAGATACGTTATTCTCGTATATATCTGATTGATTGGTTAATAAATCCATATAAAAAATAAATATTACTTTTTTGTTATAAATAAAGATGTATTTTTATTTATCTCTGTTTTATTTGTTTTCTTTTTTTACCTGTATCTGTTTTCACCTCTGAAGGTAATGAGTTTGTATATTTTCCTTCTGAAGTATCATTTTTCGTAAGTGCATCAAGAAGAATATGACTTTTAGTTTGATGTATAATATCTTCCTTTTTGCCGTTAATTTTAGATTCATCTGGAGTTATATTATCTTCTTCTAATATCTTCATTAGTTCTGAATCTGAGGCTATCGACTTTTCATCATGATCATCTCTTAAACTGAACTTTGTTTCTGTTTTTACTTCAGTTCGATGAAAACCTTCACTTGGAATATCTGTACACTCTTTTCCTACTTTCATAATCTCCATGATTGGTACTGTTGTAACATTTGGTTTTGGTACCTCAACTTTTTCCCAATTTTTGGCCCAGAGATATAGCTTTGGATGATCTTTCTTTCTATCACACAAATTTTATTATTAATAATCATTTTCTATATTTTCCAATTCAATTATAGTTATAATTGATACTTACTGAGCTACATTGATTTTTACTCTTAAACTATGTAAAACTTGCTGAATGTGTAAAAGAGCAGCAACTAGATCATAAGAACGTTTTAACATAGCTGTTCTTTGGTTAACTCGATGCTGATTTTTTGTTCTGCTAGATAATGTTGGTAGCTTTCCCTCTTTTATCCAATCTTGATCGTGAAAATATTTTTTGGATAATCGTTGCCGATATGGATTCCGACAAATAAAACAAACATATTTCTCAGGTACATCCTTTTCCTTTTCTATTGCATTGCAGTGACCATGTTGCCAACATAAACAAAGGTCGCATTGAATCATTAAACCATCTTCTTCCATAAATCCACAAGTGCAATTTATTATTTCTTCTCTACGAAGCTGCTCAACTTTCACCATTTCACCATTGATCATCATCATAACTCCTTCATTCTCTACAAGAGTACAATTGCTAAGTCACCATAAAAAAATAATTATCCTTTATGGTTAAAGATACAATTCATGCATAAATATATGCTTAAACTAAAAGAAACTATGAAATAAATATCAGAATACGAGAAATAAAAGTACTCTATACATCGAAACATTTTATAACTCAAACCTAAGATCAATATAAATTTCACATAAAATAAAGAAAAACATTGAAAAAATAAACAATATACCTTCCCCATCATTAGTATCTTTTTTACTAACATTCCCTTTCAAGGGATCATCTTTTTCAACACGCGAATCGTTTAGTTGACCTAAAGAAAAATAAAATAATAAAACAGTAAAATACCATTTTTATTACATGGAAATAAATCAATATTAATAGCAAAATTAAAAATTAATTAGGATTCAATATAAAATTATTCGTATTGAAAATTGCATATCAAAGTAAAAAGCAACTTACTACTTTGGCTATTTTCATCACTTCTTGAATCTGATTTTCTGCGACTATATCTATACGTGGGTGTAGTCGGTCCTGCTCCTTCTATATCCATAGTACTATCATCTAAATCACCATACTCGTCCGGAAATTCTAGAATGCCCATTAAAAAATAACATTTTATATTTTTAATTTATTGGAATTGATAACTTCCTTGACGCTCTGGGCAATAGATTCATAGCTGGAGGAGACTATAATGCCAAACATACCCAATGGGACACCAGACTTGTCACAGTAAGAGGAAAAAATCTCTTGAATAGCATAATCACCAACAATCTCAACTACCTCACCACATATGAACCCACATACTGGCCCACTGACACTAACAAAATACCTGATCTACTTGACTTCTTCATAACTAAAAATATCTCGCCAAGATATGTCCAAATCAACTCCTCGGCAGAACTCTCTTCTGACCATTCCCCCGTTATAGCAACAGTCAGTTCAACAATAATCGAGAATCCACCTAATGGCTTTATTCATAACCAACTCATCAACTGGCAGCTCTTTAGAGAAGTCTTTAATCATTCAACTTCAGCCTTAATTTCACTAAAAACAAATGAGGATATCGAAACAGCCACGGAATACTTAAACACGAGCATAATAAACGCTATTCGCTCCTCCAAACCTACTAAGACACCTATCAGCAACCATGAATATCCCCATTACATATTAAAAAAAATCGCAGAAAAACGTAGACTAAGAAGAGTATGGCAGACCCATAGAACACCGGATGACAAACGCAAACTAAACAACGCAACTAGGAAGTTAACCAAAATCATTAAAAAATACAAAAATGACTGTTTTCAAAAATATCTCGTCAATTTGTCCCCCACTGCCGACTCCAACTATTCATTATGGAAAGCTTCCAAGAAACTCACGCGTCCCCCTCAAATAATTCCACCAATTCGCCGTTCGCAAGGTGGATGGGTGCGTAGCTCTATAGAAAAAGCCAACTTGTTTGCTAAACATCTATATAACGTATTTAAACCCCATTCCTCCAAAATTGCCAAATGTCTCCTCCTATTGAACCCTACAACACTTCTGTAGAAATTATAGAATTAATCCGTCGCCTAAATCCTAGGAAAACACCGGGGCATGACCTAATATGCAATAAAGCAATCAAGGAACTTCTTGAGGTGGTATATGTCCGTGATAGTTGTTGTTGCTGGTTGTAGATGTCGCTGCTGGGGTACTGCAGATTTTCCTCCTAATTTAGTTGCGTAGAAGAAAAATCGGACTCTGGTCACTGGGATTCGAACCCGGGTTCCGAACGTTTGTAACCTAAGGCGCTAACCACTGTGCTGCCGTCGTCCGACACTAGTTAGTGTCGAGTGGTGGTATTTGGTTTGTCGAGTGCCGCCACATTCCCATGAAAGGGATTGCACTCATCACATCAATTTTTAACGTAATTCTTCGCCTTGAATACTATCCCAAGGCCTGGAAAATATCACTGATTACTCTCATCCCTAAACCCGGAAAACCAATATACAAAAATAGTTCCTATCGCCCAATTAGTCTTCTACCTACTTTGTCAAAACTATTCGAGAAGATGCTAACGAATCGATTCCTTCCACTCTTAGAGAATTTGAAAACACTGCCAGATCATCAATTTGGTTTTCGGAAGCAACATTCTACAACAGAGCAAACTCATCGTATAACACATAATATCAATCAAAACTTAGAAAAGAAAAAATATTGCTCTGTGATATTCTAGACATTCAACAGGAATTCGACAAAGTATGGCATGAAGGACTTTTGTTCAAACTAAAGAAAATCCTACCACACACCAACTACTCCATCCTAAAGTGCTACCCAAACAAAAGACAATTCATGGTTAAATAACTAGACACCACTATCACACAACATTTCCAATAGAAGTTGACATACCCCAAGGTAGTGTCCTAGCCCTGCTGTTCTCCATCTACATTGTCGATTTACCAATATCAACAGAAATAACTATAGTCACATTTGTCGACGACACAGCGCTATTAGCTTCCCACGCAGACCCCATAATTGCTTCATCCACTTTCCAGCGAAGTCTCGATTCTATGGAAAAGTGATTTCATAAATGGGGCTTCAAAGTTAACGAAAACAAGTCCACCCATGTAACATTCACGCTGCGAAAACAAACCTGCCCTCAGGTCACCATTAACAATACAACAATTCCCAACAAGGACACAGTCAGATACCTGGGAATGACTCTGGACAGGAGATTAACATAGAAACAACACATCACAGACAAATCGAAGCAACTCAAGGACAAACTTAAAAAGTTTTATTGGCTCATTGGCCGTCGCTCCAACCTAAGCACGCAGAACAAAATTACGCTCTATAAGACCGTAATAAAACCTGTCTGGGCCTGCGGAATCCAATTATGGGGAACAGCGAATAATTCCAACATTGAAATACTTCAACGCTTCCAATCGAAAACCCTAAGATCCCTAATAAATGCGCTCTGGTATGTCACCAACGAAGCAATACATCGCAACCTCAAGATACCCACAGTTAAAGAAGAAATATCAAAATATAGCAATAGATATAGCAAGAGTCATCAAACATCAAAACTCCCAATTACTAAATTACTTAACACGTCGGACCAGATCCGCAGGCCAAAAAAACACTACCCGTTAGACCTAAGCACAAGATTTAACTAGATATTTAGATTAAATAATATTTACTTATTTATAATAATTATTATAAATTATACTTATCTATAATAAGTATTAACTTATTATAAATAATTAGCCATGTCACTACGCCACGTCAGAGAAAATTACTTAAAATTCTCAATGCAAAAATTGATAGTAAAATAAAAAGTAAATAAAAAAAAAATTTTATTAAAATGATTAAATTATAATAATTAAGTTATTACCATGTCGCTTTTTACTTCTGTTTAATGCATCAGAACTATATTCTGATAATTGTCGTTTCCTTTGACCTTTTATTTTGTCGATATGAATAGCTTCATCTAAAGACTTTGATCTATCAATTCGCTGTGCTTCTGAAGACATGGCTGGTCTTACTGGAAGAAGTGTCTTAATGCCACTTTGTGTTTTTTCTTCCCTAATTTTCATATCAAATAGTGTTCCTGGTGACATTGCACATGCATCTTCTTGTTTTTGTTCAATTTCATCATCCATATCTAAACTATGACTAGAACTTGGAGACATTCTATCCATTTTAATATCATCTGTTTGCACATCATTGGACTTTTCCATTTGGTCTACTTCATCCTCTGTTTCTACTGTTGTTGATACAATTGCTGTTGGCGATATAGGTTGAAGAGTGCTTGTTACAGAAGATGATGAAACATACAATGATTTATCTTGAATAAATTTTCTCTTTCCAAATTTATTGCACTTTTCTAACAAATTATTTGACTTTTTTGGAATAATATCTTCAACAGATTCCCCAATTGTTCTTGCATAAGCTAAATCTGCAACATTTGGTGTAGATCCCAAAAATTTTGAATATTCTGGATGATAATGTTTTATATGCATTTGTAGAAGATTTTCCTTCCTAAATGTTTTACTACATCCTTGTTTCGGACATTTATAAGCACTGTCCTCCATTTCTACTCGAAGTCCACCAA